>NC_132806.1:30986183-31292294 GCF_048594095.1 Paramormyrops kingsleyae | reverse complement strand
GAGGAAATCCTACAGGGTCCCCTCAATCCCTTCAGGGTCACTTTCACTGTTTTTAGTGACAAACGACACACATAGAACTGACCTTATCTAGCTTCTTGTTCCACTTCAGACACCACTGCACTGGCGATGTCTTATAAAAGGATTCAATCCTGTCACACCCTCAGCAGCAATTCTAACTGCTCAAACATTAAGCCTAAGTGATTATGTTTGTGTGATTTGTAAGGTATAAGTGTGAAGACTTGTTCGTTACTAATAATTTTTTACACAGTTTATATATTTACACATACAAAAACCGTCTTTAATCAGAAGTTGGAAATAATATGTGTTATAGCACCCATATCACACTCTAAGCTGGGCAGTAGCCAGAGTGGAAATTCTATTGTGGTTAACATTTGCCGACAGTAATTTACTACATTTGAGAAAACAAAGAAAGAGGCCAGGGAGAAAAGAAATGTGTTAGATTTGTGATAACACTTACTGTGAAAGAGCACCAGTCAGTTCAAAACAAACAAAACCTGGCCTAAATGTATAAAAAAAATTCTGGCCTGTCTATACTAAAAACAAATCGCTGCTTCAGGCACTCAATAAAAAAAAATGGAGTTTTACTCAGTGTGAGGAGATCGAGTAGTTTACACAGCAAGTTTTGGGATCAGAGCCATGGGTCAGCCAACATCTAGCACCCCTGGAGTAGCTGGGGTTAAGGGCCGTACTTAAAGGCCTCACCATGAGAGGATTATGAACCCATGACCTTCTGGAAAGGGGCACAGATCACTGACCTGCTGCCCAACTCACTACTCTAGTCACTAATGGAAAGATAAAATTATCCTGGAACTACCAAAAAAGAAAAGGCATCCAAATAAATGGGAAGCAGGCACAAAAAAAAGACCTAATTAACTTAGAAGAACATCTTACAACAGAAGAACAGAGAAAAATCTAATACAGGCAGTTAAGAATGTCCGGCGAACTAACAACTAGTACTTCCAAAGTACTGCTATAAAGCCTATTACATGAAAACAACTCGTTAAAGGCAGCGGCTCGTAAAAACTAATGCACTGACTAATATGTGATGCAGGTGAAAACATCACGCAGCTTCAGCTCAGAATGATGTTCAGAATCATTGGCTCGAGGTACAGTACAGTGTCGTATGTAGTTATTCTATTATCACTGTTTCATTATTGGTACTTTAGTATTATTTTCGAACTGAACTTAAAGATAGACATTGGGGACAGATCTTGTTCGTAACCTGGGCACTACCTGTATATGGATGAGCATAGGGAAGAAAAAGGACCACAGAGGCCTTTTGTTGAAGCTTTATAAGTGGGGAAGGAGAATATATAACACTGGACATGCAAACATTGCATGATGAAGGAATTCTGGTCTAACCCAAAGGCCTGGAGGGGGTTCAGGTGTGAGAATGCTGTAAATCCTAAATGCTCATCAGGAATGAAGAACTGCGGAAAACAATCTACATGAACAATTGTGGTCACCTGACTCTCCCCGCCTAGATAGATACTGCCCCGCTTCCATTCACACTGTTTTAGCATTTGCAAACTGTCACTTATGTATGATTAACTGTTTTTCGTTTTTTAACTGTACCTAATGGTTAACCCTTTAATAAGAAATCCTTTGGCCTTTAACCTTTGCATAATTACAATGAAAAACAGTGATAAAGTGACTTGGTATTTCAGAAGGTTAATCACAGCTAAGCTTGTTTGGTTTTGCAGGTAATTATTAGTGAATCCTCTATTTAATGAATAATTATGGTGAGGGTCTTCTCAAACATAAATAGGCTTTCGATTCATTCAAAATTTAGAAACGGACTGGTCAGAAAAAACAACATCATGCTACATTTCAGTGAGGTGTGAAGGGAGGGAACGCCGCCTCTTAGCGTTTCGGGGGGGGGGGGGCGGGGGGGAGGCAGATGTCCCCGCTTATGTGTTAAATAATTACACCCTCATGCCTAGCCCTCTATCTCCATAAAAAGCAGGTTTTACATGGAATTCATACAGATCAGTTCTTGCCTACTAACTCCTAGCATTGTATATGCTCCCACCTGGAAAGATAGTACTAAAATATACTGTTAACTCCCACACCCTTTGTGTGTATGTATATACTGTATATACACACACACACACACATACCCTCATCCGTTTCAGGCTATATAATATATTAAGGCAGTCCGCTGGCACCCCCAGATATTTTTGTTCTCTCCCAGATTCCAACACGACGATTGTATTCAAGATTCTTCATTGCCTGGAAGATGGGAGGGAGCAAAAATGCCAGCTGTCTGATGGTCCCCAGAACTCGGTTTAGAAACACTGATGTATGGGACAAATATTTCTCACGCATACAATATACAGATGGCATATATTCTCCTACCTTTTTGCTGGTGATGTTGTAAAACGCACATCAGGCAAATAGGGATTCCGATAATAGTAAATAATTACACGTGCATAGGCACGCGCTGATATATTGCAGTGAGCAATTTTGTTCATGAGGACGTGGTTGGAGAAAGTCAAGTGGCTTTAGGGGTCGGTGGGGGTCAGGTTGAATGTCACGACGTTGCGGACATGTGTAACTAGCAGTCAGCGCATGCAGGGTAGCTAGCTGACAAGCCTCCAGAAAAGTGTGTAATGAACCATTAGGCACAGCTGGGACTTGGCAGGCCAGGCCTGAGGTTGCTCTAATGAAAGGAAGGTCAGAATACCAAAATATTTTGGGAGAAAGTCAGCATTTGGAAGTAAGTACTAAAACAAAAGACTCCACCGATGCATAGTGTGTCACGAGTTGTATCCCTGGTTAACCTTGGCATTCTCTATACAAGGTAAGGGCAGACACAAATAAAACTGACAGATGATGGTGAAACTCTGCGCCAATGTCATTTTGGCACTCGGGAAAGTCCCCCCAATAAAACCCATTACCATAATCATTTTACAGCAGCTTAGCAAACAACAGCAGTGATGGGAAGGAAGTTGCAAACCACATCAAGGCAGCTGCACAATGAACAGCCAAACATAGCTCTAGGGTAATCGATTACCTGAGCCACCAATGTGATCTGGCCGCTTCATGATGTGACTCCTGTAATTATTGTCTGATTGATGGATGACTCGTCCAGCAAAGGGATGACTGGATTGCTCTGTAATTGATTCCCTGCTGTACAGCAATGGAGGAAAAAGGACGCTTAACACCTCTTTCTCTCTGTCTTTCTGTCTTTCCTCCCCCACACAGCGACAGAATAGTTCATCAGCATGTTTATTTAAAGATTAAAAACAGTGCATTCATTGGCATCAGACGTACAGAAAGAGGATTTGGGGAACCCAGAAGGTGTATGGGAAAGCCAGATATGGAAGTCTGAAAATATTGGATCAAATCTTATTTGTTTAAAGTCATGGTGGTGTGTTTATGATCATTTATTTTTAACAGTATATTCCAATCTTAGGTTCCTGCTATTGATTTTAAAGACTGAATGTTTGAGCTCATGACCTTGAAAAGAAAAGGATCTAACAATTAATTTCAATTGTTTTTCGAAAGGTATTCTGTAATACCAATGAAAAATATTAAATACTTCACACTGATAATGTCATTGTGGCCAATATTTAGAGTGAAATCATATCAGTGACAAGTGACATCTTTAGACACCTTTAAAAGAGACGTAATTGGGGGAAAAGTGCTGTGAGAATGTCTGTTGGACCATATTTATAGTGGTGGTGGTTTTTTCACTGCCAGAGGCCTGGCTCATTGGGCTGTGTAGCCACAGACAATTTTCTCTCTGTGTTTGTATAGGTGTTTTACTGCATGCTGTAGATTCTGAGGTGCTGTAATAACAGAGAACAAAACACAATATACAAGATAGTAATATTGGAGTTCTATGATGCAGCCATGTATTATACACAGTAAAAGAAAATTGTAACTATTTTAGTATTCTGATTAAGTGATTCTACAGCTTTAAAGTTTGTGGATAATTACTGTGTTTACACAGAAATCAGGGAACCGGAAATGTTCAAATGCTGCCCCCACATTATGAATCAGATGCTGCCCCCACACCTATTATGAATTCTCCTTTCAAGACACCATTGTAGAGCTGTGATTATAACCTTGCCTACAAGGTACAAAGGTGACAGAAGATAATACTCAAAAAAATGACATAAAATGACAGCAGACATCAGATTCTGTATATTTGGATCAATCATGCATCGTTATACTTTTAAAAACTGTTTTAATGTATAATTTATGTGGTTGATGAATTATTTGCAGTGATATATCCTTTACATGTTATTATTCCAGTGGAAATGTAATCCTGCACCACTGCATAAGAACTGAATAAATATATAATTCTGGCTTTTAATGGTGGAAATGTTTTTTTACATCTGAAGGAATAAAATAAAAACAGATGGCAGCTGAACATGAAATGTGAGAAAATGACTGATTGCCAAGCACAAAATCTTACTTACCAGGAGGTAAGAAAATGGCAGAATGACTTTTGGCTTGCATTCATTTTCTAATGCTACTCGATTTACGTTTTCTCGGTTAAAGTGAGAAACTGTACCAGCCAGACAGTAGAAACAGCCTTGGCTTTGCCTATTGCCATATTGAAGAAGATGATCAATTTATTTTAAGTAACGAGTACTGGTTTACACCTGATATGCACCTGGAGTAACTGTTTTGGAGCCTTGAATACTACACATACCGTTAGCTCATCAACCTCGTTACTTATGCCTGTATATTAAATGCATTTGATTTATCAATTACCTCCTTGTGAATTTTTGAACATTTGTTTTCATGATCTAGTTTTTGTGAATAAATCCATGGGTTACATTTGGTTATCTGGCCTGAATTACCCTTATGGACTTTCTGTCTTTGACCTGTGCATGTACTATAGATTTGGATTATGATCTGGATCTGGCTGCCTTGGTAAGTCACTGGTTTTTGCAGGTTTCATTGTGTATGATTCTGGAAATAAATGCAGAGTTCCTGCATTGCTATCCTATCCCTGTCCAATCATAACACATACAGGAGAATTTCTACAAGAAACAGATACCATATACTGCAGCAGTGTTGGATTCGCAAAGGTGATTGGTTAGAAGAGTGTTCTGTCACTGCACATGCACAACTGAATCACAGTAGTAAATCAATGCCCTATTATAATCTTTAATTTGAATAAATGTTACTTAAAATTCCACACACAGAGCACTCTTTAAAATGAATGGAAACTAAACAGATATATCATTGGTGGAAGAAAGTAGTTAAACTAATAAATGTGTGTTCAGCTTGTAATCATGTAAACAATGTCTTTAAGTACAAACATGTAAGTTAAATGTGTTGTAATCGTGGTCTAAGCAGGTTAATGCATTCCAGGCTGTGCCTTATATGTTTTTTAATGCACTCTGCTGCATATCAGGTACCTTTCCTCTGCAGTCATGCATTCCAAAACATATAATGCAGGGCTTGTTGTGCATTAACCCTGTTTTGTTTAAGCATTGACAAAGAGGATGTGATATGACACCTAACTGTATGAATGAAAATACTTTGGAATTCTTGTTGAAGACATTTTGCTTTATTAAGAATCTTTGAAAAAGTGTCATTAGTGATACACTTTAATTTCACAAAATACGTACAACTCTGGAATGTGTTTACATATGTCAACGCAAGAGTGGAAGGACAGGCATAGCGGGCAAACAAATGGGGCTTTATTAAACAAAGGAACAAGGGCTTGAAATAAACAGGATCCGGAGGGATCAGAACTTGGGGACTGGAACCAGGGAGGACACCGGCAACATGCGGGTGCAACATCAATGGCAAGACTGGGGAGCACAGGACTGGGAAGCACTAAAATATTACAAAACGAAGTTAGCAAACAAGAGGCAGCTGGGGGAGATTAACACAAGGGCAGGAACCAGAGGCAAGACAAAAAATACACAGGCGTGGCTCATCAGGGTGATGACGGAAAAAAACAGGGGAGTCGAATGGGCAGGGCATGACAACATGAATGAGTCTAACACATATGGGATATCATAAAACTTGTGAATCTCAGTCCCATTATAATATAGACACTCTCAAGTATTTCATTCATTGGGAATTCATAAACAGTTCTGAACATTTAGAGAAAACACATGCCCATGCCTTTGCCTAGAGGTCAATGTGGGTTCGTGACATGGGAAATAATACACAGAAAACAAGGAGCACATGATAGCCATTTGACCAATGAGAAATTGGAGCCTGATTATATTTGAAATAGGTATGGGATCATACTGCCATGCGCAGTCAATTCGTGCCCCATCTCAGTTGAATACTAGGCATGTCTGTATATTAAAAGGCAAATAAACAATTTATATATATATCTGTTTAGTTTCCATTCATTTTAAAGAGTGCTCTGTGTATGGAATTTTCTCCTGTGGGAAGTCAACTCATTAGCTAATTCTATTTGTTTCATTTTGTAGATCTGAATTCCCCAAAATATGGTCAAATTATTTTATGACTGCAGCTGAAGAGGTTTCCTTGTCCAGTTTGCTCTTGTTGTAGAGGAAGTTTACCACTGGCCACCATGTTTACAACATGTAGGAAATTGTGAATTCTGCACGTATGGAGCCATTTTTATGTTGCTTTGTTTAATAATGACTGCCTTTTGAAGCCCATAACAATAGGCCCACAATTCTGGAGGAGTTCCGAGTAAACCACTGCATCTATCTGTCCATCCATTCGTCCATGCCTGGCTGGGTCTATGTGGTTCAATGACACTGCACTGGGATATTGCTTATAAAGGACTTTTCACTACAAAGAACATTATAAAGGAACTATGTGTTCCAAATAAAAACGTAACCAGAGTTCAGTGACTTGTTTAAGGATTGGGACTCTGAGGTCACCTAATTGCTGCTGTAGATGAACGAGAAAAACTTATTTACAAGTACCCAAAGTGCATGCTAGTCATCTGTTCCTAGTTTCACAGACCAAGTATGTGTATCTCCGCATGGTTTTGCAATGCATGTAGACTGCCTGAAATAAAGGTTTTCTCCTGCCTGCTACCTGAGAATATTATTGTGTTCAGCACATTTTGGACATTCAAATTTTAGTAAATAACTGGTGTTGAATATGTGTGTATTCTGAATCTAGTTATGTACTGTATTTGTAACTAACAGTCCAGCTATATAGCAGTTAAATTTCAAAAGTGTTATATAAAAAACTATATAAAATGCATCTGAAAACAAGGCCTTCTTTCTCATTATCATTGCAGAGGTGAGGTAGATGACGCTATGAGAAATAATTGACATTTTGTCATTATGCTAACTGAATTTAGTTGGGCCGGTTTAATGGTACTCCTTTATTAATCAGACAAAAGGGTAAGGTTATCGATCAAAGTCCAGTAGATGCCGGAAAAAGGACACTTCAGTTCAACAAAGCTTTAATTAATTCATACAGTACAGAGCACCTCACCTTATGCAGTTGCTGTTGAATGCAGCATATTGCACTGAAGGATAAGCACATCAGTTTCTCTTTCAGATGCACAATGTCAGTTCATATACTGGTTTAGCGATGTCTGTTTGAATATCTTCCTGATGTGTGTTTGAAGATCATTCTTATGGTCTGATACCGAAAACAATATTATCCCCTTTCTCTTAATGATTAAAAAAAAATAATAATTTCATTTTGAACAAAGACGTCTCTTAAATTAAAAAATATGTGTAAAATAAATATTAATTTGCCTGAAACCATAAACACTGACAATGCTGCTGCCCAAACTCAGATCAGTGTTGGGAAAAGAATGGAGTGACGCAAGTTGAAAATTCTCATTTTGACAGAGCTGGAAGAAACATTAGTAATGCTGACCAAAATACCCTGCAGTTTGACATTCTTATAACATCCCTGGGCTATTTCATAAATTCAGATTTTTTATTTCTTACAGTATTTTCCCTACAGTGAGAGACAAGATGAGCAGTATTGCTTAATACCAGATCACAACATAGTTATGAAACATAGGTAGCGCACACATTGTAACCGATAACTGCCTTTAAACAGTCAGGGGCTGATAACACTTTTAAATATTGACCATCTCTTTCATTTTCGCGTGATCTGCCCATGTTCACGTTGTGGCAGCCCACTACAAATCCAGGTGGGTTGCCTGCTGTGACATCCCTCAGGATCGAGGGCTGTTTCTCTCTCTCAGCCCGAAGCACTTTTTATCGGAGTGTTTGTGATATTTAGCGGCTTGTGCTCAGAATCTTCATACATCATCCTCTAGTATTTCAGCTAGCCAGTCGACTTGCCGGTGG
The DNA here is from genome assembly GCF_048594095.1 of Paramormyrops kingsleyae. Taxonomy (NCBI): domain Eukaryota; kingdom Metazoa; phylum Chordata; class Actinopteri; order Osteoglossiformes; family Mormyridae; genus Paramormyrops; species Paramormyrops kingsleyae. Next base: position 31,284,030 of record NC_132806.1, on the reverse strand, counting down.
GTAAGCAACTTCAACCCTTGGTTAAAAATGGATTTCCTCCTGTGACTGACTTCTTGTGTCAGACACAAGTATTAAACTTTTCAGAACTTTTTTTTTTTTTTGCATTACAGGAATACATTACATTTTAATGAATAAGCAATTGCAACCTTTTGATTTATGTATTTCATGTCTTACAGTACTTGAATAATTATTTTTAATTTTTTCCTTTCTGTTGTAGAAGTGTCTTTTCAGCTGCCTATTGTCTTAAATGGACCTAAGAAGTTATATTTTGAGCACTGGTGACCAGGGGCGCCGTAAGGGGGAGGAAAGCTAGGACGATTCCAAGGGCCCCTGAGTGACAGGGGCCCTAAAAAATTAGGAAAAAAATTAGGAAAATAACTGGATTGGTTTGGACTGGGGGGCCTAATATGATATGCTTTCATGGGGCCCAAAATCTCTAGCAGCGCCCCTGCTGGTGACAATAAGAATTATGTTATCTAATAACTTTTTTTAATATATCGGCAAAAGCCCAGTTGATGTGAACCATAGTTGCAGCATTATCATCCTTTCAATTAATAATTTTAAATCGGTTGCTTTAATTTCTGAATCTCCAGAATAAGACAAAGTGTCCAGCCAAATCTACACCTTAGACGATTAATGATGGGCTTTATTAAGTAGCCAACCCTCCATCACAAAGAAAACTATTAAGGTTCAGCTTGTTGATTTGTTATGGAAGCCCATAAATCATCTCAAAGTAAACTCCTTAAAATATCTGTTTCTGCTGCCCTCTCCCTTCCCGGGGATGGGAAAATGCTTCATTGTTCCACTATATAATTACTTAGCTGCATATTTATGATGTGTTATTTTAAATATTATTGTCAAAATGCACAAACTCTATTTAATTAATGCTTTATTTAATAACTGGTCATTTTGGGTTGATATATTTATGTACTGCAAAAATCAAGTGTGTACTGTGCATTTCATTATCTGTGCTATTTATTAAACATGGGCATGGTGGAGCCTGTAGCCTATTGCAGGCAGGACGGGGCACAGGGCAGGGTTACACCCTGGAAATAATGCCAGTGCATCACAGGACACACAATTCACAGCTTCACACACTGTCTCCATGAGCGGTTTGGAGATGCCAGCATCGCACAGGCAGAGAAGGGGCTGGATTCGTACCCCCAACTGTGCAGGTGTTAGGCGAGGAGAATAAAATGTACAGTCAAGTTAAAATATCTAAGGATAATTCCATCCATCTATTGCCCAACCTGCTGGGTCATGGGGGGGTCTGGCGCCTATATCCTAGAAGCAACAGGCACGAGGCAGGGAACAACCCTGGATGGGGGGCCAGCCCAATGCAGGGCACACTCACACACCATTCACTCACACATGTGCACCTAAGGGCAATTTAGTAACTCCAATTAGCTTCAGCTAGGGCAATTTAGTAACTCCAATTAGCTTCAGCATGTCTTTGGACTGTGGGGGGAAACCGGAGCAAACCCCATGACAACACGGGAAGAACATGCAAACTCTGCACACATGTAACCCACCCTTCTATGTATAATTTTCACAGTAAAATATAATATAATTGTATGTCAATATGTCCTTTTTAACTGCAAATTATACTATCATCTTATTAATCAGATGAAGGACAATTTGACATCTGAAGCCTTTTTACAACACATTATGTAACCACAAAATGTAACAAATTTTCACTTCGTAATGTAATAGCACCCACATTTTGTAATAATCTGCCATATTTTGTAAAAGGCAATTGTAATTGTAATTGTAGTTGCAGTTCTTTATGATGAAAATGTAATACTGTGTATTATGTAATGAACAACCAAGATAGATGTCTTCATTGACTTTGTCTAGTTATGATACAAAGTGGCATTATTACATAATGTGTTGTAACAAGCTACCTCTCAAAATTGATGTAAGTTTGTGAAGAGAGTTGCAGAGACGTGACTAAAGTGTTCCCAGAGAGCTTTGCTATCTAGCTCACATCTGGCTGCAGCCCTTCATTACATGAATGAAGTTGATCTGAGCTCTTTCATAATGTGATCCATATCCACAATTTTCGGCCTAATTACTTGCAGTAATGAGCAGGCGGTGGGCTCAAACAGGTCCTCTTCAAATTGTCACTGCTGGATTGTTGGTCTCACTTGGTGGGAATCGAACAGCTTAATTTCCTTCACCTCCTCAACAGCATAAAAAGCCCACTTCTTCCTGCACGATGAGAATGTTAATCTGCAGAGCCACCCACACCTATTTATTTTGGCATATTTCAAAATAATACAACTATCAGCTGTAGCTTCACTATAACGTACCAGCTATAGTAAAGATCGTTACTTCCATCTGGGTGAAATAGTAATGAGAATATTACCTGGAACATTTCTTTTTATTTAAATTTTTTAAAGAAATTTGTCCTTGTATGTTAATTTGGTAGATTGTGTCAGAAAAAAACTAAATCATAGTTATACGTTTTCTGTGCTATTTATTGGCAAATGCCAGTTTTATTACAGGTTTGTCCTTGTATGCCCTTGATTTTACATTATGTAATATTTCAATTACAATAGATTGTCTGTAATTTTTGCAGTAACTTATCTGCTTACCACCACATCCCTTGATGCATTATTACATAATTTTCAATGGAAGACTAGGTCTAATTAGAGAGGTACCATATGTCTGGCTCTTGTGATTGCTTTGTGTTTGACAACTATGCTCATATCTTGTGAGGCTTCTGAGGAACTTTAAAATACACCATGCTATAATAGGGCAAGTGAAATTGCAGTCCAAAGAACTAATATTTTTAGACTTGCTTCAAAAAGGAAATATTTTTTGACTGATTTGTTTTTTTTATGCTTTGCTTTTGCTTTTTGGGACTAATAGAGTGGAAACAGCAAGGTGCCTTGTGTCACGGCATCTGTGTTAAGGGGAAAGAAATTGGCTGCAAGACATCGGAGTGCAGATTAAGATTAAATCCCCAGGTGCCCATGTCTCTTAAATCAAGTTTCATAGCCTGGAATTTGTGCCTGTTTGTAAATCAGACTCCCGCAGTTAGCTCAGTGCTTGTTGTAATCTCTTCAGCTTCTGCTGGCTTCTGTGTGGCCAACATATGTATAGATTCCGTGCTATAATCTTTATCATTAGGTCTTAAGGTGACAGCAAAACCTGTAAGTGTTGAGGTTTTAGCTTCCGCCAAAAACAACAAGAATCAGACAATTAACTTTGTACTCTTCAACAAACGTAATATCACAATGAGTACTGGCAAAGAATGTAATTCACAGGTTGATGTTCAACTTGAATGATTTCTGTTAAGGGGGTATCCATATATGCACCCCATCCTGGACTGTTCCGTGTCTTATGCCCGTAGATTCCAGAACAGGCTCCAGACCCCTGCAACCCTGAAAAAGACAAGTGGGAACAGAAAATGGATGGATGGATGGATGGATGGATGGATATCCAGACATGTGGCCAAAACAAGCTGTCTAGAAAAATAAATTTAAATTGAGACACTTTATTGCATGAAAAAGTTTTTAAAAAGTCAATTGTCCTTTAACTTGTACCTTATCCAGTGTTTGCAAGCACTGGTGTATTCTATCATCTGAGGATTTGTTGGGATAAACATACCAATACCCTCCACTTTTCACCTACAAAAGAGCTTGCAACCTGGCCAATATGCTGGCAAGGTCCAATGCTGTTTATGAAAACAAACAAACAAACATACATAAAAGGCTGTTTTCCATGTAGAACTTTCATGCCTTGCAGGAATATAATATGATGTGAGGTTCTAATGTCCTCAGACTAAAAAAACAGTAAATCAAATCTTGGATGACTTGGACAACAAAAAAATGTGATCACTATATTACGATGTCCCTGTCAAAACAATTACACAGTACAGTGCAAAAGTCTTTGGCAATTGAAGAAACTAATGTTTACATGATCTCCATGTTGGTGTAAAACTATGATGTTGGGAGCCAGCTTAGTGTGTCAGCTTAGTCATTTCAGACTTTTCCTAAAAAGGACACTTCATTACTGAATGCTCCAAAAAGGCACGTCAGGATCACACACTAAGGAAGTTAGTATGACATGTTGACTCAGCTGCGTATTACGTGGTCACTGTGTCCTTGTGTTTAGATGAAGTAACCTCAATTGCACATTGCTTCAGCTTTAAAAACAATAGAGAGGAAAATAAAATAATGTGACTAAGTATAATAAACATTCCATGCAGTTATTTCTTAAAATCAGTCTACACTCTGAGGAAGATGGCCTAGTGCTGAAATGCCACAACTTACGGTGGATTCTTAATATATTAATAAAAAACAACGAGAAGGCCATACAGATGTATTGTTTGTGTAGTTGAACTGATGGTGTATACTCATCTGAGACGGCAGAGTGTTTTCAAAGACTTTTTTCTGCACTTTGTTAAAAGCTTAGTCATATATCCTTCACCTGCTCATCTGAAAGAGAGCTTTTTGGGGCACAGAAGAACATTGCATGATTCTCACATCTCAGCACTGTAAAAACACTGTTTATCAGAAATGTGCAGCTTACTGTTTATACTGGATTACACATGTTGTGCAAACTGTTTATACATGTTGTAATAATAACACACAGTACATTTCTTTTTTTTTCTATTAGTATAAATGAAATGTATTTCTGATGAAGAATGTCAGCAATACACAGTTATATGCTAAATGAGAAAATCTGAATCCAGTTGAGAGATTTAAATCAAAAGATCCTCACTGTAACCGGGAACCCAAACGCGGAACATCCAATGAGCCAAAACAGACCCATAATACCGCTGGGTGTAGCCAGGCAAGTGCCGGAACTGGAGGAGTAACTCCAGCAGTGGGAACTGAAGATGGAGGGACTGCTGGAGATGGAGAACAGACAGACAACAAGTCCTCCAAATACCGCTCTAGATGTGCCAAGGCACTGTGAAGCTCCGCTGGATCCGTGTGGTGATATAAGCCAAAACTCTTACAGAGGAACAATGTTCGGGAACAGAAGCAGAGGTCGAATAGGCAGAAGGTTGGTCCTGGGGGTGCAGGAGAAGGTAGGCACTCCTGCTGACAAAGGGAAAGCAAGACACACCCTGGTTCCAAGGGAAGGAGAAAAACACACACTTATGAGACAGGGGAGATGGGAAGATCAGGCACACAGAACCAAACAAGAGACTCGGCCAATCAGGAGAAAGCAGAGCTACTGAGTCTCAGAAGTTGGCTCATACCTGTAGCAGAAACAATACCTTGCACAGAGGAAACTGGCTAGAGCAGTTATATAGGTTATATAGTTATATAGGTTAGTCAATTACGTAAATCAGACAGATGAGTGAATACAGGGGGTTCCAATGATTCAAAAAATTTTTGTACTGCCTGGATGGGACTACCACTGGGAAATTTGGAGTAAATTATCAACATTAATTTGGTGATTTTTTTTTTTTTCTACTTCAATTACATGTGGATAGTAGGTGCTTTTCCACCACAGGAACCTTACTCAGGAACCAAGAACTTCTGTTGCATTCCCACTGCAGGAAGTCAGCCTGATTGTAGTTTACTTTAGTTAACTTTCTTTAGTACTGAGTAGGTACTTTTCACTCAACCAAGAACTACTGCGTGGCTTATAGAGGTAATCTTTGTTGGGTAACACTTTACTTGAAGCAGTCTACATAAGGGTCATGCACATTAATGACACATTATTGATGTTTATGACTATTGTCATAAACATCACTGTTGTCATAATGTGTCATTCGGTTTTTGGATAAACATCAATAATGTGTCATTAATGTGCATGACATGTGTTTAACATCATGTTTCACATTTTATTAATTAATTTACTTTTAAAAGTATCCTACAGAGCAAATATTAAGTATTACTGGATGAAATAGCTTTGATGTCGTTAGCTACATTTTCTCTATAGCTTGTAGTATAGCTAACTAGTATACTAAAACAGTAGCTTGGCTGTAGCTTAGCTACTTTTAATCATAAGTAGCTTGTGGCTTGTAAAGCTACTGCTTAAAACTAGCTTAAAACACTGCAAATGCATCACCAGAGAGAACATCCACTTGGACCATTGTTATTACATTTAGAGAGACATTTTCAAAACGCTACCCAACCTACCACTTGAGACGTCAAACCACAGCATCAATCTGATATCAACCTCTATTAAATAAACAGGCCACAAGGTGTCCAGTGCTGGTCAGGGGATGCAGAGGACAGGCTTAGGGACTGCCGGGAGAACACACACTGAGAGATGTTGAAGCATGCCGCAAACAACAATATGGACATAACTGCAGCACTGGGTTATATAGAGAGAATGCACATGATGTCACAGTAGGTGGAAGTCACTGCAGTTACACCAAATGAGTGGCAAAAAGACTGAGTGACAGCATTAGCAATAAGGCTGAATGCCACTAGAAGACAACTAAAATGGGAAAGAGCTGTAGTGCAAGTAAGTGTATAAATCGATTAAAGAAGAAATCTGAGCTATTTTTTCAGACTGCCAAAAATGAAAGGAAGCAGAAGCAAATCAATCACTGCAATACGCAAAAACTGAAATTCAAACCTTGAAATGTGCATTTGTGGTTGTCACTTTGTGACAGTTACGTGGGATTTTTTTTTTTTTGTAAAATAATACCTTACGTTACATACTGTATTGACTTCTCATCAGTTTAAACGTATAGCATCATTCATTTATATTCTGTGCAACTGTAAAGCTTGACACAAGCCGCCGTAGGGCTTTCCGATCAGCGGCTGTGCAGCTGAGATACCACACAAAGATACAGCAGGTTAAAATGCTCTCTGTGGTGCAGCGGTAGTAGGGAGGCCAGCTTTTATCAGCATTTTCAGAAGGATCAGGAGTCCCTCTGCCGCCTTTAGTGGTGCCGTTATGTTAGCTATCCATGAAAATGTAATTAACTACCATTAATGTCGTAACTGCCAATAACACAACATCTCAATTCATAATGTAAAAAGTTGATAATGTAATAACTTACCAATAATGTAATAAAATTTATTTTTTCAAAGAGTGTTGTCAGGAAACCCGATTGCTGGCCACATATCAATGTTCATGGTCTACTGGTCCTTCGGTAAGTTGTACGGATCCCTGTGGAGTCCAACTGACTTTCATTTAAGCAGATAATTGCTTGTTTCGCAGTTTCCCTGACTAAAATAAGCCATGTCGCAATATGTTTTGCAACTCACTCCATCTGAGGGGGGCATGTTCCAGGGGACGTGACATCAATACAAACCCTTGTAGGAATTATTAGCTCAGGTAAATTTTAATATCTCCACCAATATGTTTTGAAATTAATTACATTTTAATTAATTATTATTTAATGCTGATTATTAACCAATTGTTATGCCGAATGGTCAGCTCCTCCAAACTCAATTGCGGTATCCCCGTAAGTCTGTTAATGTGAGACTTAAATGGGATTCACTAATTACCAGTATCGCTTAGTAACCTGGGTTAGAAGGCTCGTCCAGCGAGCTGTGTCACCAGGTAATGTAAACGATTGGTAGCGAAGCTCCCCTCACGGCCGATGAGAGAGAGAGTCTCGCGATGTGTCAGGTGAGTTTGAGTTTCAGAGCGTGTAGCAAGATCGCACAGAGGCAGGGACTATTGTGAGCACTATTGGTTGCAGAGCTGATGAGCTGATGGGATGATGGCACTCAGGAAGGTGTGGTGTTTGTGGTGTTTGTTGCAGTGGTGTGGAGCCCCTTGGATTCTCTCTCCTTGTGAAGCTTTGTCTTGGTTACAGTTCTCTGTCCAGCTGGACCTTCATTGGCAAGCTTCAGGAGGGCTTCTCTTTTCTTGGGCTGATGTTCTCTGCCTCTCTTCGGGCTGATGGTGTTTCTGCTCTTTTCGGGCTGGTGGTTTTTCCTGCTCCCCTTTGTTCTGAGGTGCCAGGTTTTTATTGTCTAAAGTTCATGAATAGGGATGGCCAGGAATTTGACTCCTGGACCAGTGGCTGGCCATCCATTTGGCTGGCTTTTGGAAGGGGGTCTGTATCAGTCCTTTTGGGATTTATGACTGATTCTCCCTTTACTGATGATTTTCATTAAGCTAGTATAACTTTTGATACATCCACTTTCATGGTAACCACTGACCGGATTTGGAATCAGGAGTGATTGTCCATCAGTTTGACACCAAACATGCCATACCAGCTTCACAGGTTCACACCTCATACCATCTGTATTAATTGATTAACAATTACTTATATTATATATGTGACTGACTCACATCAGTATATGATAACGGTGTTTTGGGTTCCACCTCAACAGATGTTACACTTTGTGCAGACATTACATCACATATTCACATTAAAAACAGTACATCTTATCCTTAGATAGGCGTGGCCGTTAGTTTGTGGTAATACCAATTTAAGTTGCACATCTGGAAACAACATATTTTGGTTGGTGTGGCTTATCCAAATTGATGTTCTCCAGAATGGATAATGTACACCTTAATTCAGTTCTTTTAATATAGCACGGTAGAACACAGAAAGCTTGCTAACAGACCACCAAGATCAGATAAGGACCACAAAGGAATGTGGAGGGAAAAAGGGGGGGGGGGTTGTTAAACAAAGAAAGAAGACTCTCTGAAGCGTAGGACACACTGGTTACACTATTTAATTTTTCTTCTGGTATAACCATGAGTGGCAGTGGTAGCTAATACCTATTTATTTATTCAAATTTATATAAGTGTTCAAGTGTAAAGGGGTGAAATAGGTGATACTCCGTGAACATGGTTATAAGGGTGGCTCACAAAACACTAAGATTGTCTAAGGACACATGCAAACATAACCTATCTGTATATTGAGACTAGTAGTCATGAGTAAATCAATATACATGGTATACAAAAGCCAAACTTAAATGCAACTTTCTTTAGGGTGTTGGTCTGTTGGGTGAGTGGTATGCAAGGCAGGATGTTTGGGGAGGGGGTTGTGTACCAAGTCGAGGGACCCCTGTCCTTGAGGTCCACTCTGCTGTCTGTAGGTCCCTAAATCTTTGGGCAATAAAAGTTGGTAGTGCTGGCCTCCCTTGTTATCTGTGTGTGTGTGTGTGTGTGTGTGTAAGTGTGTTTAGGTGTGTGGGGTCAGTAACCCCCCTTTGATGTCTAGGCCAATGTGTACCTCTCATACCAGGCTAGGCCCTGTGATATGTCCATGTGTGATCCTACACCCTCTATTGGTATCAGTTATGTGTAAAAAAATTAAAAATTGTTACCAACTAAGACCAGTCTTACCTATGCAACCACCCCTAGGTAATGAATGCCATTGTCAACTTGGCAATAAAGGACAGACACCTAATAAGGTAATGACCCCTATGAAATCCATCATCCTAAATATGCCAAGCCATTAAACTATTAAAGCCATTATGCAAGAGGAAATACAGGGACAGGCCAGAAGCCTATGGCAGGAAATAGGAACGTACCTTCAGGACCAGGGAGCTCATTTATAAAGGCTTCATACAAATGAAAAAGAGCAGAAAGATTCATACACAGGTTCATACAAAGACTTTGGGATTTTAAAAATAACAATTCTTGTACAGTTATGAATGGTGCAACGCAATGGTACGAATGTTTTGGAGGAAATAGAAAAAGAACATTTTAAAGTTCAGATAGAAATGTGTGTCTAAGTTGCATTAGTTCATTTTAGCGCTTAATGAAATATAGCATTAACAAATATAGAAACATTGTCATTATATCTATTAACTAATTCAGTATTTATAAAATTCTTATAAATCAATGACTTTATATGTATCAAAATATTTACTGCGTAGAATCTAAGATAGAAGTATGCATACTGAAAAGTCAAAGTAAGTATAGGCACCAACAAGTGTGCACCCACATGTAATACGTAAATAAAGGCTCATGAAGAAGAACGTTACATGAAGCATCATCATGGCCTGTTTAGCTTGTTAGAGGACATTGTGCACAGCCAAATACGAAGGAAGCAATTTAGAGATCATAATAATTATTTTTCCAGTGATGACTTGTGGCTTATTGGCAATTTCAGGCTGCCGGGAACGATTATGATGTAATTGTGTGATGAACTGGCACCGAAATTTGAACGTCCGACATCACAAAATCATACTGTTCCTGTCCATAAGTACTTACAACAGTTGGATTTAGGAGCATATGAACAGGAACTGGCTGACAGGTCAGTGATACACCAACCCACACTGACTTCCATTATTCCTGGAGTTGTGGCTGGTATGAAGCGACTGTATGACTTACAGGAGACAGCAGGGTTACTCATTTAAGCACAGCGTGTTCGCGCCATGTCCCCAAGTACATACTGAAGAGGAGTGCCGCCTCCACGCTCTTTTGTAAAATATCTGTCATTGTTGAGCTGACCACTTTAACAAAGGCGGTCACATGCTACGACTTGATATTAATTTATTTTCATTTTTTGTCACACCAGAAGATGAACTGCCAAATAAAATGGTTTGGCGTTCCTCTACCTTAGACACTAAAGTCTGTAGTTCACATCCTGAAAATTATTTTTTTCTTTCTTGTTTGTGGCTTCAGTGTCTCAGAAATAACGTTACAAGTATGTGCGCATTTATATGTATACATGGCTCATTTGCATTGCCAATTCAGTGCAATTTCTGGGTACAGATGGGGCGGTTTTTAAGATTTAAAAATTTCTACGATAAGTGAAATTTATAAAACTGTAAGACGTGTACCTCAGTTTATGCAAGGTTTTATAAATCTGAGTTTTATTGTGCATAAGAACATTCGAATTTTCGTACATATGTAAGCAACGATATACAAACATTTCTGTAAATGATCTCCCAGGTGTATGTTTTTGACAGCACTAAGGCAGTTTTGTCACCTGCTTCTTCACCGACCATCCAAATCCAAAACTACCAGCACCCACCACAAGTGCTTATACTCACCATGGGTGTGGTGTCAAAGATCAAAGGTTAACGTTCCAAGTCAGCTGACTCAGATGGAATAGCAGGCTAAGCTCTTAGGGCATGAGCAGTTCAGCTGATATCACTTGTGACTGACATGTTCGTTCTATTGGTTGCACAATTGTTCCAGCATTTCTAAAGGCATTTGCTATCAACCCAATGCCTAAGAAAATCCCAAAATCACTTGCCTCAATGGCTACAGGGTCATTTTGCTTACCCCATCATTATAAAGTGGCTTCTGTGGGTAATCAAGGGCTCCATCTGTGCCATCCTACAAATCACCCTGGACACTTTGCCACCAGCACGTTTACGGACAATGCCATTACATTTGCCAGACATAAGGTACTGTCTCACCTAGAGGTAATGGAGGGCAACTATGTAAGAATGCTATTCACTGATTACAATTGGACATTTAATACTACTGAACCCTCCATTCCCGTTTCCAATCATTAAGGTAATAGATACAAACGGCTCCCTATGCAACTGCAACTCACCCAGGCTGGTACCTCAGCGCTAAAAAAAGAAGAGAACTGGCTACATCAGCACTGCAGCTAAAACCAAGTACCTCAGGGGAGACTGATATCCAGAAGTTACTGAGCTGAAATATGTGCCCCCCTCACATTACCCACTTATGTGCATCCAACACATTTTGCTTGCTGTGTTATTGCAATGTTTTATAAAAGTGACTGTGTAGTTGTTGGCTAATTAGTTACATTAGTATTAATGTTGTGCCTTTATTCTAATTGTTGTGCCTTACTTGTGTTTTTGCTAAATATACTGATTTTTGTTCATTTGATTGTAGTAGGGTGGTGTGGTAGTTACCACCGTCACTGTCATGCCCTGATCATTCTGATCCTCCTGTGTGCCACGCCCCCTCATTTACCTCGTGTGGAATCCTCTTGTTATCAGCTGTTTCTAGTTGTGTTTAATTGATTTGGTGTATTTAAGTGTGTTTCTGTGTATGCTTCCCTAGTCTGGTCTGGTCCAGTCCGGTCTTACCCGAATAAACCTCCTGTGCCTGCTTCCCCGCTCCGTAAACCAGAGGCGTGACAGTCGCCTCACACCTCTGGGACCAGGGTTCGAGTCTCCACCATGGCTCCATGTGTGTGGAGTTTGCATGTTCTCCCCGTGTCATCGTAGGGTTTCCTCCAGGTGCTCCAGCTTCCCCCCACGGTGCAGAAACATTCTGAGGTTAACTGGGGTTACCAAATTGTCCATAGGTGTGAAAGGTGTGTGTGACTGGTGTGTTAGTGTGCTCTGCAATAGGTTGGGGCTCCGTTCTGGGTAATTCCCTGCCTCGCGCCAGTAGCCTCCAGGATAGGATCTGGACCCCCTGTGATCCTGAATAGGACAAGTAGGTTTATAAAATGGATGAATGATCTAAAGCAAGCTAGGCAATATAGGGAACAACAACAAGGTTAGTTTAGGAAGCGGCTCTGATAACCCTATCCCAGATGCTTGCTGGGTACAGCTAAGAGCACAGCACTGCGTTACCCCTGATATATTTGGAGGTCGTTCTCCCACTTGGGACTGTAACTAATAGATTTCATGCCCAACACCCGGTGTGACTTCAAGGAATTCTTACCTCTTAACAAATAATTTAGGGATAGATAGAGTAAAAGAAGCACTTTATCTTCCAGTGTAAAGACACACAGTATAGCTCTTTATTATATACTTTTTATTTTTGGATGTTATTCTTAGTCTGAATTCTCCCAGTAGCTTTAATAAGGTCCAAGACACTCAGACTCCACAGTAATTTAAAGAGGGAAACCCCATAGGTGTGGAGAACTTATTGTTTTTAATACCTGTACAAACAACCCTGAAAATAACAGAGTTTAGGATTTTCGCTCCTGGATGTGCAGTACCTTATTCTTAGTTTGAATTCTTCTAGTGTTTTTAATAAGGTCCAAAACACGCTAACTCAAGGTCAGGTCAGGTCAGGTTGGGGAGCATGCACTGTTACAGTGCAGTACCATCCCAACTGCGCAGTGAAACACATCAGGATCTCGGTCGCCGACCTCTCAAACCAACATACGGTTCAGTCCCGCCCTGTGGAAATGGCCATCTATCTGCCGCAGCCAGATGTTACGTGGGCGTCCCCTTGGCCTGGTCCAGCCACTCCAGTGTGCAGCAGTGAGGATCCTGTGAGCTGGATCACACTGCAGGTAATGTGCCTCACTCGGGACTTGCCCTACACAAAGTCAAACTGCCGGTACCCAAGGGATCATTCAAAACCCCCTCAAACTCCACAGTAATTAAAAAAAAGAAAACCCAGAGGCATGAGGAACTTGTAATTAATGTAACCCATTTTTAAATACCTGTACAAATAACCTTATAAATAATTGATTTTGTTAAGCCATTTGAAATTTCCAAAAAGTACAGCCAAGCATTTGGTGGATTCTTCCAGTGATTCCTCTCCAGCCAAACCATCTTTCTGAAATGAATAGGGGAGAGAAAGCATCACATAACCACAGTCATATGCTGTGCTTTTCATTGTTAATAGGAGAATCCTGGTTTATGCAGAAAGGGGAGGGGAAGAGGCTCCTGGTGTGATTAAGATAAAGGAATGAAATGGCAAGAACTGCCGTCTTGTCTCAGGCCTGGGACAGGGCAAACCACCATGCAGTTTTCATCTGGCAGTTATAGTGAGAGATGATTGGCCTTAAAACCATCAAATTGTTCCAGTACCACCTTCTATGGTTGGAGTTCATATTGGGGGGGGGGTTGGGCTGGGCAGCAGGCACCCAAGTCGAAATCGCAATTAATTGCATTTTAAGTGTTTGAGTGCTTTACCTGGCAAGCTAACAGAAGGCATGGATTTAGCAGTTGTTTGGTTAGTTGCTTGAATGCAGTTGTTTACCTCAATAAATCAATGGTGTTCTAAGGTTATTATTGTGCTCCAAGCCGGCACTTTGTACCTTTGCATAAGCAGTTTTCTGGCAGCCTATAGGTAGACAAAAAAATAGGCTGTGTGTGCATCAGATCTGTGCAATAACACAGAGAGTAAGCAAGACGCATTTTTTGCCTATGCCATCTTCCCCACAGTGACTTATAAAGCCCAGTTACAGTCACTGCATTCAGGAGTCTCAGAGAGAGATGCAGTGCAAAAAATGTTTAAGGTGCTGTAGACAAGTTCCCCCAGTCCCTTTGGTATCTCTCCAGTTAAAAGTCTGCTATTTATGAAACTGCTCTCCTAAGGATGTCATAATCAGCCTGTCTGTGAGCTTGCTGGTGGTTCCTACCTCGGCATCACAAGCCAGAAGGAGCAGCCAGACAGCCCAATCAACCCCTGACACAGTGCAGCCGCGCACTCAAACATGTCTGTGATCATTTTTGCCACACTGCCACGAGGAGATATTTTTATTTCTAAATGTTGGCTGTATCTTCCTCCATCTAGACTCCCCATATTGATGTTGAATATTCAAACTAAAGTCAACCCTTCAATGGCCTATGCATCATGTACTGTTACCTATTTTCAGTTAGTCTTTTGTCAGGAAAGAAAATAAAATATCTTTGTTTTTATTCCATTCCTTTTCCAGAAATATATGATATGGGGTGAGGGGATCAACAGAGACTTAAACCTCGCAGGAATTTTTAAGAGAAGACGGAAATAAAATAAATTCACCTAAACTTGCCTCATGTAAGGCAGAAATGGATCACGGAAATTGCTCTCATCAACTGTAATGTTTGTGTTACTGAGATGCCCTAACCTATCGTAACCTATTGTAGGATCACACATGCACATATCACAGGGCCTAAATTCCAGGTGGCCTGAGACAAGGCCGAGCCTGGTACGAGAGGCACCAAAGGGGGGTTACACACACAAACACACACACACAGATAACCAGGGAGGCTAGCACTCCAACTTTTATTGCCCAAAGATTTAGGGACCTACAGACAAGCAGAGTGGAATTCACGGACAGGGGTCCCTCGACTTGGCACCCAACCCCCTCCACATACACTCTGCCTTACATTTCACTCACCCAACAGACAAACACCCTAAAGGAAGTTTCATTTAAGTTTGGCTTTTGTATACCCTGTATATTGATTTACTCACGACTACTAGTCTCAATATACAGATACGTTATGTTTGTATGTGTCCTAACTTTTAGAGAGTCTTCTGTGTTAAAAACCCCCCCTTCTCTTCCAACATTCCTTTGTGGTCCTTATCTGATCTTGGTGGACCTCACCAAGTTTCTTTGTTTCTACCATGCTATGTTAAAAGAACTGAATTAAGGTGTATCTTATCCATTCTGGAGAAGATGAATTGGCATAAGCCACACAAAACAAAATATGTTGTTTCCAGATGTGCAACTTATATTGATATTACCACAAACTAACGGCCACGCCTATCTATGGATAAGATGTGCTGTTTGTAATAGGAATATTCGATGTAATATCCGCACAAAGTGTAACATCTGTTGAGGTGCAACCCAAAACCCCTGTATCCTATACTGATGTGAATCAGTCACATAGATACAATAATTAATTGTTTAATCAATTAATGCAGATGGTATGAGGTATGTACCTGTGAAGCTGGTATGGCATGTTTGGTATCAAACTGATTGTTAATCACCCCTGATTCCAAATCTGGTCAGTGATTACCATAAAAGTGGATGTATCAAAAGTTATAACAGCTTAATGAAAATCATCTGTAAAGGTAGAATCAGGCGGGCCATAAATCTCAAAAGGACTGATACAGACCCCCTTCCGAAAGCCCGCCAAATGGATGGCCAGCCATTGGGCCAGGAGTCGAATTCCTGGTCATCCCTATTCATGGACTTTACAGCATAAAAATCTAGCACCTCAGAACAAAGGGGAGCAGAGAACAACCAGCAGCAGAGCAGAACAACCTCCAGCCGGCGCAGAGAAAACCATCCGCCCGAAGGAGAACATCAGCCCGGGAGAAGAGAAACCCACAAGAAGCCCTCCGGTGAAGGCCCAGCTGAACAGAGAACAGCACCCAAGACAAAGCTTCACCAGGAGAGAGAATCTAAAGGGACTCCACTCCACTGCTCCAAACGCCGCGCCTTCCTGAGTGCCATCAGCTCAGCAACTCTGCCATCAACTGCCAAGACCCCCCCCCCCCACTCTTCAACCAAGTAAACCAACTTCCTTTCATTCTAACAACTTAAGCTGTTCTGTTTAACCTGCTATAAGACTTTAGGGTCGTGTTTCCACAAACTATGCTTGCTTTGCAGAACAGTATTTCCCATTTCAGGTTACTCATTTAAATCCGGTCATTGCATTTTCATAATTACATTGTTTGTTTATTCCGTTATTTCGTGTTTGTTGTTTGTGTTAGGTGTAATGTCTGTCTTATGTCAGTTGTAGTGTTAGCTAGGAATAAATGCATGTCTTTTACACAACTTTAGCCTCCGTCATTGTGTGTCTCATAATAAGTTCCTGCCATTGTGCGATCTTGCTACACGCTCTGAACCTCAAACTCACCGGAAACATCGCGAGACTCTCTCTCATCGGCCGTGAGGGAAGCTTCGCTACCAATTGTTTACATTACCTGATGATGCAGCTCGCTGGACGAGCCTTCTAACCCAGGTTACTAAGCGATACTGGTAATTAGTGAATCCCATTTAAGTGTCACATTAACAGACTCACAGGGATACCCCAATTGAGTTTGGAGGAGCCGACCATTCGGCATAACAATCGATTAATAATCAGCATTAAATAATAATTAATTAAGCTTTAATTAATTCAAACATATTGGTGGAGAATATTAAAATTTATTTGAGCTATTAATTCCTACATTAATGGTGGAGAATGCGGGCACAAGGTTCAAACTTTTTGTGAGCACACAATTTAAATTTTTTATGACCGAACGTGCAGTTGAATAAGCGCTACTGTGAACAGGTTGCAAAGTTGAGGATTAATTGCACTCACGGCAGTCCGAAGGCATTTAAGCGGGATTATACGGGCTTATTATTTTTATTTCTATTATTAGTAGTTATTTTCTTTTGTTTTATTTTCGGTTATTTTATTTTAGGTTTCATTCGTTTTAGACTGCAGTAAATTTAAACCCTATATCTGACGAGATTCTCAGGTATAGCGCGTTGTTTCCAGGACGATTCGGACGAGTTTCTCCGTTTCTATAAATCCTGGCAGAGATCTCTCTTTCTATTGGCGAACAGCAATTCTTGTTAAGAGGATCTAACCTGAATTCTGTTGCGTTTGTACTCCCTGAGATAAGACCGATAGCTTAGCTACCTATCAGGATCTTTCTCGTATGTGTGTGCCTGCTTTAGACAAAGCAAGTTTAACAACACTTTGCACTGTGAGCCAAGTGTGTGTGTTATTTAGAATTTGGGAGTCTCCAGTGCTTGAGACCCGCCGTGGTTAAGCACCATTTGCGACGAGATATAGTGCACTCGCTATTTAGATCTGTCGCCGTAACGCGAGCGCTGTCTCGCTTCAGCAATTGTTTTAAGGGGTTTTAAACTGCGCAAGACACAGAAGTTAGCCGCAAGCGGCGTGTGCATACGTTAAAAGTGTATGTCACTCATCTAGCGTCGGCAATCGCCTAGCAACCGTCTTGGTTACGAGTGCAGTCAGCGGACGCCACTCTAACCACTTAAAGGTCAGAGCCCTGAAGGCCTGCCTGACGCCATTTGTTTTTTTTCTCCTGGGTCACCAGTGACCCCACCCCTTAGGCTCACGTACCTGGGACCCCCCCCCCCCCCCAAAGGGAGCAACGTCCCATTGAGCCTCTAGTGGTCAGGCATTGAACTACCACTCCATTTCGAAATTGCGCCTCTAGTGGTCAGGCGTTGGACTACCACTCCATTTCGAAATTGCGCCTCTAGTGGTTAGGCATAGAACTACCACTCCATTTCGAAATTGCGTCTCTAGTGGTCAGCCATAGTAGTGTAACAACATCTGAGTTGGGTCTCTAGTGGTCAACACCGGTAATACCAACACACATAATTGGACACACAGGTTCTTGCCTGAAAGCAGGAATCAACTTCACAGACCAAATCGATTAGATCACAACACATTAACATCTAATTAGGTTATTGCTGCATAACTAATTGATGTTTACAATTAAACAATAAGAACCAATTAATTTGGTTTGATTTCTGTTTTACCTTTTTGATTTATTTTAGGTTTTATTTCATTTTATGCTTTCATTCACTCTCTCTCCCCCAACAAGGAGACTTGCATAGAAGTTCAACCATTATTAATAACAGTAAACCAGTTACACATCAGGGAGGCATTGAGGTTTTGGATGTGATCAGTTGAGCTTTTCCTGTGCTGAGTGCTTACCATTCGCTCTCTGTTGGTTGAGCTTTGCCTGTGGCTCTGCTGTCACTGCTTACGATCGTACAGTTTGTCAGAACCGAAGGGAAGTTCTCAGCAATTGGACGCCCAAAAGCGCGCCAGCTGGGCTGCACCCGCTGACTCATTAAGGGCAAGGTTGGCAGGTATCTCGGGAGGTCATTACAAGTTTGAGCAGGACCTCGTCTAGGGCGAAGTTCAGGAGAACAGCCCTAGCTTGGACTCTCAATCGGTTGGGTGACACCCGAGTGCCGTTGCGCCGTCTCTTGTTCGAGTCAGGGCCAAAAGTGCGCCCGATAAGCTGAGCCCCACCTGGGTTGTTTCAGTTGTGCGTACAGAACATCCCCTTCCAAGTTGACAGTGCTGGGGATCGGGGGAGTGGGAGCTGGACTTGGGCCTGCTTGGCTGGGATTGAGCTTGTGGGACGTGCCCTACTCAGGAGGGACACCTGACAGCGTTCAAGCCTCTCTAACTGCATGACTAGCTTAACACCGCAACACCTCATATAGGGACAAATAAAGCAGAACCTGCTAGTGGTCCCCCGTCTGGTCAAAGTGGAGTTGTACAACAGAGCCCAACCCAGGGGTAATCTGATCTGCAACAGCAAGCTACGTTTGAATGCAGTCCCATTGGTTTGAAGCTGTTATTTCTCATTTCCTGTTCCCAACTTCTCCTGTGGTCTTCTGACACTGTCAATAGCCACAGATCTGCAATTTCCAGGATAAGGCTTTATCCTTTCCCCCTCACTAGGGCATCTCTCAGGCCCTAGAGTAACTCACACTGTTCTAACCTGCAACAACTTCTCCCAGGGAACAATTTTTGTTTGTTTATTTTGTCGTGGGTAACTATTCCCGTGGTTCACTACACCCTTCCAGTTACCCATTGACAGGCCCCAGTTCTACTTTATTTTATTTTGTTGGTTTAATTTGTTCGCCCAGATTTAGGTGTTAGGCCTCCCACCTAGGCAACACCCAACCTGAGTAACAGATTTCTGCAGCCACCCTCCTGTTGACCGAGTCACAATGACCCACATCGAAAGCCCACTGGACCAGTGGAAAGACTTTGGTATCTGGCCTGAAGATGTGACTCCCAACTTGCCGCCTGGTCATGTCGATCTCACATGGTCCAAAGAAGCTGACCAAATTGAGGACGACATTGCCGAACTTATGGACATGCCACCCACTCAGAAATGCGGCAGTAAAGAGCTAACCAAAATTCTCGGCTCCCTCGCACACAAACTACTAGCCAGGCTGAAGATGAATGAAGAGGGAACGTCCCGTCTCCAGCAAAGGGTGCAAGCACTCCAACAGCAGGAGGAAAACACCCAACGACTACTGGCAGAGACACAGAGAGATGCCGCCCAGGCCCAACATCACATTGGGAACCTGGAGCAAGAACTCCAAAAGAGAAGCTCTCCACCCCATGAGGAGGAGGAGACAGAAGAAGGCGAAATGCCTCACACCAGCAAAAAGCTTCAACACGCCCTGGAAGAGCTCAGAGCTGAAGCTGACCAGCAAGAACAGCAAGCCAGAGCCACCAGAGAAAACCTCAAAGCCAGACTGGACCAGGCCGACACCCTGCTGGACAGAGCCCACGCGGAGCTCAAGAAAAAGGATGGTCGGATCCAGGCCCTGGAAAACCATCTGGACGAGGCACAGAGACGTCTGCACAAGATGAATCACCAACTGATCAGCTCCCAAGAACAGCTCACCGAGGCCAGAACGAAACATTGGGCTGACGCAGAAGAGATTGACCAGCTGAGACAGGAATTGAAGCAAGCATATGAGATGAAGTTGGAATTCGAGGCACCCTACGAATCAGCAATGGGACCGACGTCATCTCTAACAGTGCGGTCGCTCCCAAGGCACACGGGGATCTCTCATCGGGACGAGGTAACTCCCTGCCCCTCACCAGACCTTGAGGAACAAAGAACCCAGAAGGTCCCTCTCGGAGAAGACACCACGGATGGAACAGGCCTACCAAAGCGAACGTTACACCAGCACCGTGCTACCACAAAGGAGCTTGACAAAGTAGCTCGGAATATCAACACGTTCACCCCAAATCCCAGAGGAGGCCACGACATTCATGCCTACCTCCAAGACATTGACTTCCACCTCCAAAGACTGGACAATGTGACCAATGAGGACAGAGTCTACCTCATCAGGATCACATCTAGCCTGGAGGTCCGCAGCTTCTTGGATCGACAACCTAGTCGAATCAAAGCCAACGCCATGCTGCTACACGAAGCACTGACTCGGGAGTTTGCTGATCCTGAGTCAGAACAAGGTATCGCCGTCGCCTTTGATGTTAAACAGAGCAGACAAGAAGCTCCCCAAGCCTACTACAATCGCCTTCGTCGGGCATATTTTGGGTCCAGAAATGAGCCAGACATGGAAGAAGATGCGAACTTCAAGGCTCTCTTCCTTCGGAACCTCCACCCAACCATTAACCACTACCTGGGGCTCATGGCTTGTCCCCGCACCATGACAAGTCAACAACTGCGAGACCTGGCGATCAAGGCGTACCACAAACAAAGAGCAGCAAGCCACAGTGAGCGTTACCCTGGTGTGCCCCCACAGCAGTCAAAGACCCAGCCAGACTGGTGGGAGACACGGCGCTATCTTAACAAGGGTAAACTAAGACCAATGGAGCCATGGAACAAGTGGAGAGACCGACAGGGAAACCAGTTTCCTAAGCTAAGCTCTCCCCCAAGTTCCCGACGGAATCCACCACAGAATTGGCAAGACAGAAGGAGAGGTTACGATCCAGACTCGAGGCCTGGACGAACCAAGGAAGAAGAGGAGTCTAATCTACTACAGTTGCTGCGTGATTTCTTTACTCAGCATCCCCTCAAGGGTCAAGAGGACTTTCAGAAGAAAGATCCAAAATGACTAGGACGGAAGCACAAATCACGCAGGACCCCACAACCCTCACCTGAACCCACACCAGACAATGCCTACAAACTCCCTCAGAGGTCAGCCCCAAATGACACTCAACAGTCATCGGCCTTCCCTACCAGAAATATTGGAACAACTGAAGAAGTCCCACCTCAATTAGAAAGTGCTACTGACTCATGCCCAGTAAGAGCACCTGATGTTGCCATCACCAACACAGAGCTTGATCAAGGGGATGAGCCCCCGCCGGTGCCCGGCAGCACTGTCCTGGTTGTGTGCCTTGACTCAGAGCACCAATCTGACTGTGGCGACGCCTCACCATTTCCTGGCCAGGCCCCTGTGCCACAGCTTCTGGGTGACCTGATGGAAAGGGGGGTAGCCAAGAAATTCTACCTCTCAATCACCCTGGAAGATGTTCTCACCCTCGAGGCCCTCATCGACACTGCAGCAGACATCACCCTCATGTCAGCCAGTCTCTTCTACCAGGTGCAGCACCTAGCCGCCCAGAAGAACAAAACCCTCCAGCCGAGGAAATGCTCTTTGGACGTGCAGGCATATTCACCAGTGGGCACCAGGATGGATCACATGATCCCCCTCGATTTGTCCATCGGCCCCATGAATGTAATGCACCCTGTATACATTTCCCAACTTGAGTCCATTCCATTCCTCATTGGGAAAGATTTGCTGAACCGGTTCGAGCCATTGTTAGACTTCCAACGTCTGAAAATTTGGGCTCAAGTTAGAGAACCGCTGCCACTGTGGACACCTGACACAGCCACATGGGAATGTCAAACCCTGGCTGTCTCCTCAGACCTCACTCCACACCATGGAGAGAACGCAGCAGGAGATCAGTGTCTTGACACAAGAGACCCATACCAGCATCATGACTCCTTCCTGTGCAGGCTGGACCCTACCCAGGGATCCTTCTGCCCCAAGATCGGGAAATGCATGTGGCTCCAAGGCATGGAAGTCACAGATGTGGTCATGACCATGGAGGTAGAAGAGTCACCAGTGACAAAAGAGACTGTATGTCACGTGGAGCTTGCTGACGACCACCACCTGACAATCGATGACATAACTGCCCTGCCTGACGCAGTACAGTCACCCAGCTGCCATAGATATTCTCAGGAGGGACCAGCAGCACCCAACATTGTGGACACGCCCACACCAATGGAACCGTTGCAATACCACTACTTTGATGAAAATGTCTGTCAAGACATGATCATCGTTTATGTAGATGGGTGCTCATTCAAACATCAGGGGACCCTGAAAGCTGGAGCTGGCATTCTGTGGCTCAATGACGACCCTGTCCCACCACAACAGCTCAAGCTTGGTCCTCACACGTCACAGTACGCAGAGCTGGCAGCAATCTTAATCACCCTGGACATGGCCTCCGAACGTGAAGTAAAGGACCTGCTGATCTGCAAAGACTTCAGCTATGCACGTCTCAACTTCATGTGCCATCTCCCTCACTGGACACAGAATGGCTTCAAGACATCAGGGAACAAGCCAGTCAAACACCAAGACCTCCTGCACACGTGCGATGCTCTGATTACCGCACGAAACACGCAGATCTATTGGAAGAAGGTTTGTGGTCATTCCAGACTCCCAGGACTGGACAAGACATGCAATGACCACACGGATGCACTCGTCAAAGCAGGACCACTGCACGGTGACTCGTGGGAGTTTTGTCCCCTCCCACCCACCCATGCTGTCCAGGTCATCACCCGCAGCCACAGCCGAGCACGTACCTCGGTGCCAGAGGCCTCACTGCTGGAACTTTACCTTCAGGTCTCCAACTCTGACATCATCTCTCTCCAGCCCACTGATGCTGTGTTCAATAAGGTCTGCGATCACCTCCGCGACCTCTCTGCTAACTCGATCTCCACAACTGATCAGGCATCTCTTCCTGACCTCCATCACCTGATGATGGCTTTACCCTTTCTTCAGCTTGCCGAGGGCGTACGTCTTGATGTCCCTGATGCCCACACTTCACCACGGCTCGTGGTCCCTCAGGCACAAAGGGGGGTCATGCTACTGTACGCCCACGACGCACCCTGTGCAGGACACCGCAATGCCAAAACAACCTACAAGGCACCTCTGCAGCGACGGGGTATCAATTTCCCATGGTCAGATCTACAGATTGACTGGGTAGGACCCCTGACGAGATCAGCTCGCGGAAACAAATACTTCCTCACAGTCACCTGTCAGTTCACTAAGTGGGTAGAATGCCTCCCGGCACCCAACGACACAGCCTGGACAACGGCATATCTGCTCACGAACCATGTGTTTTCCAGGTTTGGCCTCCCACTGAAAGTCAACTCAGACCGAGGCACCCACTTCACAGCCGAAGTGATGCAGGACATTTGGAAACTGTTGGGGATCAAAGCCCAGTTCCACATCAGCCACCATCCTATGGCATCCGGCCAAGTAGAACGGACCAACCGAACCGTCGTCGGTATGCTCAAGAAATATGTGGCATCCAATCAGAAAGATTGGGATGTGAAATTGCCTCTGGTGCTCATGGCAATCAGAGCCACACCCCACAAGTCCACAGGAGTGTCCCCCTTCGAACTGATGATAGGACGACAAATGACACTCCCTCTCCACCTGCTCTACCAACCTGGTGACAACAATCTCATCACAGCCTACACCACACAACAATATCTGGACAGCCTGCACAAGCATTTGAGAGCTTCCTTTGCATTCGCTCAACAAAACCTGCAAAGAACCGCAGAGGGCAGGAAAGCCTACTATGACCAGAAAACCTCACAAGATGAACTCCAAGTGGGAGACAAAATCTGGTACTATAGGTTTGTGCAACCAAACTCAGCACAAAGACTTTCCAGGAAGCTTCTACCACGCTGGTCAGGACCACATGAGATCGTGGACAAACTGTCACCTGTGGCCTACCGAATCCGAACCAACAAAGGCACCCAAGAAACATGCCTCAAGTGGGTTCATCGGAATCAAATCAAGAAACACCAAGCCCAGAGAAAGCCTGAAACACCCACCAACCAGTCTTCTCAAGACGAAGCCAGCAGCTTGGAATAAACCACATTCCAACCAAAAGAAAGACATCTTTTCAGTCTGAAATCTCCCCAAACTCCCAAGGAGAAAGACCAAAGAGAAAGGGGAGGAAAGATGGTCACAGATAGGGTAGATTAAGGTGGTGGGCCTGACTACTGATATCTGGGTGACCTTTTCAGTTTTTGCCGTACTTATCTGTTTCTTTCTTTTGATAGCTTTTCATTTTATTTTGGTTGTTGTTTTTGGTAAGGACCTGGGGTGGCTCACGCGTGCCCGGGAAATTACTGAAGAGGATCCGGTTTTGCAATTTTCTTTGTCCCGTTTGTTTCTTTGCAATTGTTCTCTGGCCGAGAATTGTTGCCCACTATACTTTCTCCCTGTTCCCTTTTGCACCGGTGTGCACAACATTCAGAGTCTCGACTCACCCCTTCAATCCTAATCTGGTCTTTATTTTCTACCCCCTATTACTAGGATGATGCTGCCCCCGCTATTAGCATTACTCTGCCTAGGAGGCTGAGGCTCCAGTCGGACACGGCGTTCCCTGGACCTCCGCCTGGCACCGTCTTCCGGGGACAGCCCGGTCTCGTGATTACCAACTGTTGTACCCACACAGAGAGAGTATTCGTCGGACGATGTCAGCTGAGCCATTACCTGCACGAGAGACCCCAAACTAGTGGGACAGGTGTCCGATGGACCCAGGATGCCCTGCATCATGCTGCCGCTGACACTACCCACAGGTTGGAGCAGTAACCCAACGACCGTGACCCAAGCTGAGTCCAATCGACGGCCCAAGAGGCTCCTGAGCACCCTGCTGGGAGCTGCAGCAGCCGTTGGCACCCTGTTCGACATAGGATTCACCACTCCTCGCGGTCCCAGAAGCCAGGCGCCAGCCCCTGTGCCTCCTCCCTGTCCATCCTGTCACTGTGCCACCCAGAGTGCCAAACAATGGGATGTCAACAATGCCTCGTTGCATGGTGGTGATCCTGTTTCAACTTCCGTCGCCTGAATGATGGCAGTGCCATCATCAGCCGAAAGGGGGGATATGTAGGATCACACATGCACATATCACAGGGCCTAAATTCCAGGTGGCCTGAGACAAGGCCGAGCCTGGTACGAGAGGCACCAAAGGGGGGTTACACACACAAACACACACACACAGATAACCAGGGAGGCTAGCACTCCAACTTTTATTGCCCAAAGATTTAGGGACCTACAGACAAGCAGAGTGGAATTCACGGACAGGGGTCCCTCGACTTGGCACCCAACCCCCTCCACATACACTCTGCCTTACATTTCACTCACCCAACAGACAAACACCCTAAAGGAAGTTTCATTTAAGTTTGGCTTTTGTATACCCTGTATATTGATTTACTCACGACTACTAGTCTCAATATACAGATACGTTATGTTTGTATGTGTCCTAACTTTTAGAGAGTCTTCTGTGTTAAAAACCCCCCCTTCTCTTCCAACATTCCTTTGTGGTCCTTATCTGATCTTGGTGGACCTCACCAAGTTTCTTTGTTTCTACCATGCTATGTTAAAAGAACTGAATTAAGGTGTATCTTATCCATTCTGGAGAAGATGAATTGGCATAAGCCACACAAAACAAAATATGTTGTTTCCAGATGTGCAACTTATATTGATATTACCACAAACTAACGGCCACGCCTATCTATGGATAAGATGTGCTGTTTGTAATAGGAATATTCGATGTAATATCCGCACAAAGTGTAACATCTGTTGAGGTGCAACCCAAAACCCCTGTATCCTATACTGATGTGAATCAGTCACATAGATACAATAATTAATTGTTTAATCAATTAATGCAGATGGTATGAGGTATGTACCTGTGAAGCTGGTATGGCATGTTTGGTATCAAACTGATTGTTAATCACCCCTGATTCCAAATCTGGTCAGTGATTACCATAAAAGTGGATGTATCAAAAGTTATAACAGCTTAATGAAAATCATCTGTAAAGGTAGAATCAGGCGGGCCATAAATCTCAAAAGGACTGATACAGACCCCCTTCCGAAAGCCCGCCAAATGGATGGCCAGCCATTGGGCCAGGAGTCGAATTCCTGGTCATCCCTATTCATGGACTTTACAGCATAAAAATCTAGCACCTCAGAACAAAGGGGAGCAGAGAACAACCAGCAGCAGAGCAGAACAACCTCCAGCCGGCGCAGAGAAAACCATCCGCCCGAAGGAGAACATCAGCCCGGGAGAAGAGAAACCCACAAGAAGCCCTCCGGTGAAGGCCCAGCTGAACAGAGAACAGCACCCAAGACAAAGCTTCACCAGGAGAGAGAATCTAAAGGGACTCCACTCCACTGCTCCAAACGCCGCGCCTTCCTGAGTGCCATCAGCTCAGCAACTCTGCCATCAACTGCCAAGACCCCCCCCCCCCACTCTTCAACCAAGTAAACCAACTTCCTTTCATTCTAACAACTTAAGCTGTTCTGTTTAACCTGCTATAAGACTTTAGGGTCGTGTTTCCACAAACTATGCTTGCTTTGCAGAACAGTATTTCCCATTTCAGGTTACTCATTTAAATCCGGTCATTGCATTTTCATAATTACATTGTTTGTTTATTCCGTTATTTCGTGTTTGTTGTTTGTGTTAGGTGTAATGTCTGTCTTATGTCAGTTGTAGTGTTAGCTAGGAATAAATGCATGTCTTTTACACAACTTTAGCCTCCGTCATTGTGTGTCTCATAATAAGTTCCTGCCATTGTGCGATCTTGCTACACGCTCTGAACCTCAAACTCACCGGAAACATCGCGAGACTCTCTCTCATCGGCCGTGAGGGAAGCTTCGCTACCAATTGTTTACATTACCTGATGATGCAGCTCGCTGGACGAGCCTTCTAACCCAGGTTACTAAGCGATACTGGTAATTAGTGAATCCCATTTAAGTGTCACATTAACAGACTCACAGGGATACCCCAATTGAGTTTGGAGGAGCCGACCATTCGGCATAACAATCGATTAATAATCAGCATTAAATAATAATTAATTAAGCTTTAATTAATTCAAACATATTGGTGGAGAATATTAAAATTTATTTGAGCTATTAATTCCTACACTATCGACTTGCTGATGCCCAGAAAAAGTAATGGAAAAACTTAGAGGAAGTTTATCATTATTATTTTTTAAGTAAAGGGACTGTTTTTTTGTGGAATACTTACGTCATTGGGTAGAACTGAAACAAATTAATTTCAATTTTTGTTTGTTTTTTTGTATCTAACGTGCTTTTCCTCCAAAACTGCAACATTATGTGACATATGCTGACCAAAATGAATTTCACAGAAATAATTTAATGAAACAAAACATCTCTTAAGAAATTTAAAGGTTTAAATACAATAGTATGAAATTGCTATGTGGTTTCCCCAAAAGGTGTAAATAATTTTTTCTTTTGCCAAAATATCAAAGCAGGGTTACTGATGCAGTACAGAATCCATGTATATACAGTACTGTCAGAAAAATAATTATCAATTTGTACCTTTCAGAGTACAATTATTTGTCACTGGGGCTGTACTCTCAAGGATCTGCGAATTGTACCCCAGCTGTAGGTAAATGTACCTTTTATGATACAGAAATCTGAAGACTCTAAAGAACACTTTCGTACCATTGGGGGTACATTAATGTTGTTTGTACCTTGGTGCTGCTCCTCTGAGTCCATTTCTGTACCTGAAATTAGACTAATAGTCACATTTTCAGTGTACAATTGGCAGTCCCTTGAGGGTACAGCCAGTACAAATTGCTTCTCTGTTTTTCTGATGGTGTATCAGCAACATTTAATCATTATTTCCAGATTAAATGGGTTACTTCTAAAGAAATTAGTAAAGCTGCACTAATGACAAGTGTCTGGGAATTTGAGTGTACTCTTCTGTTTAAAAAAAAATTGCAATAAACGCTTATAAAATATAAGATGACCTCTAATATTTTTCTACGTGTGATTTTGCTTTTTGGTTAATTGTGTTTTGTGCATAATGCAAATAAAGATTACTGTTGATTAATGTTACAAAAGAAAACTTACTAATGCCAAATGAGGTTACTTCATGTAATGTATTTTGAGATTTTATAAACTGTATAAAGCATCTAGAGGTTAAGAAATGACACTTTATTCCTCATGATAAAGAACAAAATAAAGAAACACACAAATACCATGTACTCAACAGCTGAGTGCTGTCATTTAAAAATAAATTTCCAGGTCAGGATCATGATCTATAGATGAGATGCCAGGTGTCAAGCTGTCGCTTTCTTCTAAAGACCTTCACTTTCTTCCTGAGACAGCTAGAAACCTTGCCATCATTTCTGTTTGGCAGTTGGCATTCGTCTTTTGGTCTGAGGACGTGAGGGTGGCGCGTGGGATTTAAACTACATGTACTTCAACAATTAATTACGCTATAGTTCTGTTTTCTCCCATTGGTCATTGTGTTGTCCAGAACTACATCAAAACAACTATGAGTGTTTCTTAATTTCTAGAAAGAGTGGCAAAGAGCTCAGAATTTTATACGTGATTTGCAGCAATATTGCAGGCAGAAATTATATGCTTTATTATTCATCATTATTACCGAAGCAAATATGTCACCTGCTGTATTCATACATGTAAATGCGGATAGGGGAGTGTGGAAAGGCGATTCTGAAATGTACTCATGGTGCCTGTGTAAAAATAAAGGAGCCAGCCTGCAGTCATATGAGAGAAGGTAGCATTTCAGCACTCAAGATGGGAGAATGGATTAAATCCCACCCACCCATGCACATGCCGTACCACCCTCTTATTCTCTTAACCATAGCCAAGAGTTCTTGTCAGCCTGGAGATGAAAGGTTTGTAATAAGCACTATTATGATGAAAGATTACGTATTAACCGAAAGAATTACGGTATCCGGCTGTATCTGGAGAAGACTTCCAAGGGCGCTAAGATAGCGAGAGGTTCTTCCCACGCTGTGCTACGTAGGAGTTTATTAAATGTGACATTGATTAAAATAGATTTGTTTCTAGTATTGTGCTTACTTGTTTTAGTAATGTGTTCTTCTTTTACAGTATACTTATTTCCTATATATTTTTATTTCACAAAAGCACATTTCTTGTAAAACACAAAAAAATTAGATTCCTAGTTAGTTTCCTGTGTGGTGGGAGGATCTGACTGGCAGTGCCATCTGCCAAGTAGCAGAAAGCAAGTAAGAGAAGGTACATTTGCAGGGCTTGTCAATCACAAAATACCATCGAATAATTTGCTCAGAAGCGACACACTATTTCACATAATAATATACACAAAGGAACAGCAACACTTTAAAAATAGCAAGCTTAGGATCCCTAAGCTCTCCACTGGGGCACCTATGCCATTCCATGTATTTATTAAATTTCACCACCAACTCACTTACTTAATTAACTTAATTAGTTATAGTAATCATTTGATGAGGTATTGATTAGCCAAACATAGTATTCTAGTGGTTGAGTTAACAGATACATGGGTATACTGGATGGTTACTGCAGGTACCGGGGTAACTTGAGGAGAGGTTCTGAAATGACTAAGCTAGCATACTTCCCTGCTTCCCTGGTTTAATTATTTATATTGTTTTTTTTCATTCACTGTACAGTGTCCTTGAGTGTCTAGAAAGGCGCCTATAAATAAAATGTATTATTATTATTATTATTATTATTATTATTACTTAAAGGTAGTGCCTGCAGGAAGTTTTCATTGAGGCGGCCAGCAGGGGGCAGTAATATTTAAAGGGGAGGCTACACCACCCTCTGTCTCTCCCATGCTTCCCCTTAGAAAATAATACATATTATTGAGGCGGCCATCAGGGGCAGTAATATTTAAAGGGGAGGCTACACCACCCTCTGTCTCTCCCATGCTTCCCCTTAGAAAATAATACATATTATTGAGGCGGCCATCAGGGGCAGTAATATTTAAAGGGGAGGCTACACCACCCTCTGTCTCTCCCATGCTTCCCCTTAGAAAATAATACATATTATTGAGGCGGCCATCAGGGGCAGTAATATTTAAAGGGGAGGCTACACCACCCTCTGTCTCTCCCATGCTTCCCCTTAGAAAATAATACATATTATTGAGGCGGCCATCAGGGGCAGTAATATTTAAAGGGGAGGCTACACCACCCTCTGTCTCTCCCATGCTTCCCCTTAGAAAATAATACATATTATTGAGGCGGCCATCAGGGGCAGTAATATTTAAAGGGGAGGCTACACCACCCTCTGTCTCTCCCATGCTTCCCCTTAGAAAATAATACATATTATTGAGGCGGCCATCAGGGGCAGTAATATTTAAAGGGGAGGCTACACCACCCTCTGTCTCTCCCATGCTTCCCCTTAGAAAATAATACATATAGATACAATGTATAGGATCCATATATTTTTATTATTTCAAGGTGGCCACAGCTTTACTAGGAGTGGCTACATTGCATCTGGCCACACACCTTATATTCACCCGTGATCAGGGGCGCCGTAAGGGGGTGGAAAGCTAGGACGATTCCAAGGGCCCCTGAGTGACAGGGGCCCTAAAAAATTAGGAAAATAACTGGATTGGTTTGGACTGGGGGGCCTAATATGATATGCTTTCATGGGGCCCAAAATCTCTAGCGGCGCCCCTGCCCGTGATGCATAATGACTATTTCTTGTTTATAATAAATAAATGCTGATTCACCAACATGTTAAAATATTAATCATATTATATAGAATACATGTTGATTGTATGACTACAAACACATTAGTGTATGGTAATCCCAGGAATATTACATGCAGGGGTTCTCACATTTGTTCTTTCAGGGTGGATAAATGCACATTTCAGCATCAGAAAGAAGAAGCACATTTTAGCATTACATTTACAAAATCATACTGAATCAATAACAAAATAGAGGGCAGCTGTTGGGTGGCATGATGGTACAGTACTTAGCTCTGTTGCTTCATATCTCTAGAACCAAACTGTGCCATAGCTGCATGTGTGTGGGGGGTTTGCATGTTCTCCCCATGTCATCATGGGGCTTCTTCCTGGTACTCCAGTTTCCCCAAACAGTCCAAAAACAGGTAAAGGTGAATTGGAGTTACTAAATTGCCTGTAGCTGTGAATGGTGTGAGTGTGCCCGCTGATGGTTTGGTGCCCCATCCTGGGTTGTTCCCTGCATTGTGCCCGCTGATGGTTTGGTGCCCCATCCTGGGTTGTTCCCTGCATTGTGCCCGCTGATGGTTTGGTGCCCCATCCTGGGTTGTTCCCTGCATTGTGCCCGCTGATGGTTTGGTGCCCCATCCTGGGTTGTTCCCTGCATTGTGCCCGCTGATGGTTTGGTGCCCCATCCTGGGATGTTCCCTGCATTGTGCCCGGTGATGGTTTGGTGCCCCATCCTGGGTTGTTCCCTGCATTGTGCCCGCTGATGGTTTGGTGCCCCATCCTGGGTTGTTCCCTGCATTGTGCCCGCTGATGGTTTGGTGCCCCATCCTGGGTTGTTCCCTGCATTGTGCCCGCTGATGGTTTGGTGACCCATCCTGGGTTGTTCCCTGCATTGTGCCCGCTGATGGTTTGGTGCCCCATCCTGGGATGTTCCCTGCATTGTGCCCGCTGATGGTTTGGTGCCCCATCCTGGGTTGTTCCCTGCATTGTGCCCGCTGATGGTTTGGTGCCCCATCCTGGGATGTTCCCTGCATTGTGCCCGCTGATGGTTTGGTGCCCCATCCTGGGTTGTTCCCTGCATTGTGCCCGCTGATGGTTTGGTGCCCCATCCTGGGTTGTTCCCTGCATTGTGCCCGCTGATGGTTTGGTGCCCCATCCTGGGTTGTTCCCTGCATTGTGCCCGCTGATGGTTTGGTGCCCCATCCTGGGTTGTTCCCTGCATTGTGCCCGCTGATGGTTTGGTGCCCCATCCTGGGTTGTTCCCTGCATTGTGCCCGCTGATGGTTTGGTGCCCCATCCTGGGTTGTTCCCTGCATTGTGCCCGCTGATGGTTTGGTGCCCCATCCTGGGTTGTTCCCTGCATTGTGCCCGCTGATGGTTTGGTGCCCCATCCTGGGTTGTTCCCTGCATTGTGCCCGCTGATGGTTTGGTGCCCCATCCTGGGTTGTTCCCTGCATTGTGCCCGCTGATGGTTTGGTGCCCCATCCTGGGTTGTTCCCTGCATTGTGCCCGCTGATGGTTTGGTGCCCCATCCTGGGTTGTTCCCTGCATTGTGCCCGCTGATGGTTTGGTGCCCCATCCTGGGTTGTTCCCTGCATTGTGCCCGCTGATGGTTTGGTGCCCCATCCTGGGTTGTTCCCTGCATTGTGCCCGCTGATGGTTTGGTGCCCCATCCTGGGTTGTTCCCTGCATTGTGCCCGCTGATGGTTTGGTGCCCCATCCTGGGTTGTTCCCTGCATTGTGCCCGCTGATGGTTTGGTGCCCCATCCTGGGTTGTTCCCTGCATTGTGCCCGCTGATGGTTTGGTGCCCCATCCTGGGTTGTCCCCTGCATTGTGCCCGCTGATGGTTTGGTGCCCCATCCTGGGTTGTTCCCTGCATTGTGCTTGCTGATGGTTTGGTGTACCATCCTGGGTTGTCCCCTGCATTGTGCCCGGTGATGGTTTGGTGCCCCATCCTGGGTTGTCCCCTGCATTGTGCCCGGTGATGGTTTGGTGCCCCATCCTGGGTTGTTCCCTGCATTGTGCCCGGTGATGGTTTGGTGCCCCATTCTGGGTTGTTCCCTGCATTGTGCCCGGTGATGGTTTGGTGCCCCATCCTGGGTTGTTCCCTGCATTGTGCCCGGTGATGGTTTGGTGCCCCATCCTGGGTTGTTCCCTGCATTGTGCCCGCTGATGGTTTGGTGCCCCATCCTGGGTTGTTCCCTGCATTGTGCCCGCTGATGGTTTGGTGCCCCATCCTGGGATGTTCCCTGCATTGTGCCCGGTGATGGTTTGTTGCCCCATCCTGGGATGTTCCCTGCATTGTGCCCGCTGATGGTTTGGTGCCCCATCCTGGGTTGTTCCCTGCATTGTGCCCGCTGATGGTTTGGTGCCCCATCCTGGGTTGTTCCCTGCATTGTGCCCGCTGATGGTTTGGTGCCCCATCCTGGGTTGTTCCCTGCATTGTGCCCGCTGATGGTTTGGTGCCCCATCCTGGGTTGTTCCCTGCATTGTGCCCGCTGATGGTTTGGTGCCCCATCCTGGGTTGTTCCCTGCATTGTGCCCGCTGATGGTTTGGTGCCCCATCCTGGGTTGTTCCCTGCATTGTGCCCGCTGATGGTTTGGTGCCCCATCCTGGGTTGTTCCCTGCATTGTGCCCGCTGATGGTTTGGTGCCCCATCCTGGGTTGTTCCCTGCATTGTGCCCGCTGATGGTTTGGTGCCCCATCCTGGGTTCTTCCCTGCATTGTGCCCGCTGATGGTTTGGTGCCCCATCCTGGGTTGTTCCCTGCATTGTGCCCGCTGATGGTTTGGTGCCCCATCCTGGGTTGTTCCCTGCATTGTGCCCGCTGATGGTTTGGTGCCCCATCCTGGGATGTTCCCTGCATTGTACCCGCTGATGGTTTGGTGCCCCATCCTGGGTTGTTCCCTGCATTGTGCCCGCTGATGGTTTGGTGCCCCATCCTGGGTTGTTCCCTGCATTGTGCCCGCTGATGGTTTGGTGCCCCATCCTGGGTTGTTCCCTGCATTGTGCCCGCTGATGGTTTGGTGCCCCATCCTGGGTTGTTCCCTGCATTGTGCCCGCTGATGGTTTGGTGCCCCATCCTGGGTTGTTCCCTGCATTGTGCCCGCTGATGGTTTGGTGCCCCATCCTGGGTTGTTCCCTGCATTGTGCCCGCTGATGGTTTGGTGCCCCATCCTGGGTTGTTCCCTGCATTGTGCCCGCTGATGGTTTGGTGCCCCATCCTGGGTTGTTCCCTGCATTGTGCCCGCTGATGGTTTGGTGCCCCATCCTGGGTTGTTCCCTGCATTGTGCCCGCTGATGGTTTGGTGCCCCATCCTGGGTTGTTCCCTGCATTGTGCCCGCTGATGGTTTGGTGCCCCATCCTGGGTTGTTCCCTGCATTGTGCCCGCTGATGGTTTGGTGTCCCATCCTGGGTTGTTCCCTGCATTGTGCCCGCTGATGGTTTGGTGCCCCATCCTGGGTTGTTCCCTGCATTGTGCCCGCTGATGGTTTGGTGCCCCATCCTGGGTTCTTCCCTGCATTGTGCCCGCTGATGGTTTGGTGCCCCATCCTGGGTTGTTCCCTGCATTGTGCCCGCTGATGGTTTGGTGCCCCATCCTGGGTTGTTCCCTGCATTGTGCCCGCTGATGGTTTGGTGCCCCATCCTGGGATGTTCCCTGCATTGTGCCCGCTGATGGTTTGGTGCCCCATCCTGGGTTGTTCCCTGCATTGTGCCCGCTGATGGTTTGGTGCCCCATCCTGGGTTGTTCCCTGCATTGTGCCCGCTGATGGTTTGGTGCCCCATCCTGGGTTGTTCCCTGCATTGTGCCCGCTGATGGTTTGGTGCCCCATCCTGGGTTGTTCCCTGCATTGTGCCCGCTGATGGTTTGGTGCCCCATCCTGGGT
This sequence comes from Paramormyrops kingsleyae, assembly GCF_048594095.1. Taxonomy (NCBI): domain Eukaryota; kingdom Metazoa; phylum Chordata; class Actinopteri; order Osteoglossiformes; family Mormyridae; genus Paramormyrops; species Paramormyrops kingsleyae. Next base: position 31,249,386 of record NC_132806.1, on the reverse strand, counting down.
TGTTCCCTGCATTGTGCCCGCTGATGGTTTGGTGCCCCATCCTGGGTTGTTCCCTGCATTGTGCCCGCTGATGGTTTGGTGCCCCATCCTGGGTTGTTCCCTGCATTGTGCCCGCTGATGGTTTGGTGCCCCATCCTGGGTTGTTCCCTGCATTGTGCCCGCTGATGGTTTGGTGCCCCATCCTGGGTTGTTCCCTGCATTGTGCCCGCTGATGGTTTGGTGCCCCATCCTGGGTTGTTCCCTGCATTGTGCCCGCTGATGGTTTGGTGCCCCATCCTGGGTTGTTCCCTGCATTGTGCCCGCTGATGGTTTGGTGCCCCATCCTGGGTTGTTCCCTGCATTGTGCCCGCTGATGGTTTGGTGCCCCATCCTGGGTTGTTCCCTGCATTGTGCCCGCTGATGGTTTGGTGCCCCATCCTGGGTTGTTCCCTGCATTGTGCTTGCTGATGGTTTGGTGTCCCATCCTGGGTTGTCCCCTGCATTGTGCCCGGTGATGGTTTGGTGCCCCATCCTGGGTTGTCCCCTGCATTGTGCCCGGTGATGGTTTGGTGCCCCATCCTGGGTTGTTCCCTGCATTGTGCCCGGTGATGGTTTGGTGCCCCATCCTGGGTTGTTCCCTGCATTGTGCCCGCTGATGGTTTGGTGCCCCATCCTGGGTTGTTCCCTGCATTGTGCCCGCTGATGGTTTGCTGCCCCATCCTGGGATGTTCCCTGCATTGTGCCCGGTGATGGTTTGTTGCCCCATCCTGGGATGTTCCCTGCATTGTGCCCGCTGATGGTTTGGTGCCCCATCCTGGGTTGTTCCCTGCATTGTGCCCGCTGATGGTTTGGTGCCCCATCCTGGGTTGTTCCCTGCATTGTGCCCGCTGATGGTTTGGTGCCCCATCCTGGGTTGTTCCCTGCATTGTGCCCGCTGATGGTTTGGTGCCCCATCCTGGGTTGTTCCCTGCATTGTGCCCGCTGATGGTTTGGTGCCCCATCCTGGGTTGTTCCCTGCATTGTGCCCGCTGATGGTTTGGTGCCCCATCCTGGGTTGTTCCCTGCATTGTGCCCGCTGATGGTTTGGTGCCCCATCCTGGGTTGTTCCCTGCATTGTGCCCGCTGATGGTTTGGTGCCCCATCCTGGGTTGTTCCCTGCATTGTGCCCGCTGATGGTTTGGTGCCCCATCCTGGGTTGTTCCCTGCATTGTGCCCGCTGATGGTTTGGTGCCCCATCCTGGGTTGTTCCCTGCATTGTGCCCGCTGATGGTTTGGTGCCCCATCCTGGGTTGTTCCCTGCATTGTGCCCGCTGATGGTTTGGTGCCCCATCCTGGGTTGTTCCCTGCATTGTGCTTGCTGATGGTTTGGTGTCCCATCCTGGGTTGTCCCCTGCATTGTGCCCGGTGATGGTTTGGTGCCCCATCCTGGGTTGTCCCCTGCATTGTGCCCGGTGATGGTTTGGTGCCCCATCCTGGGTTGTTCCCTGCATTGTGCCCGGTGATGGTTTGGTGCCCCATCCTGGGTTGTTCCCTGCATTGTGCCCGGTGATGGTTTGGTGCCCCATCCTGGGTTGTTCCCTGCATTGTGCCCGCTGATGGTTTGGTGCCCCATCCTGGGTTGTTCCCTGCATTGTGCCCGCTGATGGTTTGCTGCCCCATCCTGGGATGTTCCCTGCATTGTGCCCGGTGATGGTTTGTTGCCCCATCCTGGGATGTTCCCTGCATTGTGCCCGCTGATGGTTTGGTGCCCCATCCTGGGTTGTTCCCTGCATTGTGCCCGCTGATGGTTTGGTGCCCCATCCTGGGTTGTTCCCTGCATTGTGCCCGCTGATGGTTTGGTGCCCCATCCTGGGTTGTTCCCTGCATTGTGCCCGCTGATGGTTTGGTGCCCCATCCTGGGTTGTTCCCTGCATTGTGCCCGCTGATGGTTTGGTGCCCCATCCTGGGTTGTTCCCTGCATTGTGCCCGCTGATGGTTTGGTGCCCCATCCTGGGTTGTTCCCTGCATTGTGCCCGCTGATGGTTTGGTGCCCCATCCTGGGTTGTTCCCTGCATTGTGCCCGCTGATGGTTTGGTGCCCCATCCTGGGTTGTTCCCTGCATTGTGCCCGCTGATGGTTTGGTGCCCCATCCTGGGTTGTTCCCTGCATTGTGCCCGCTGATGGTTTGGTGCCCCATCCTGGGTTCTTCCCTGCATTGTGCCCGCTGATGGTTTGGTGCCCCATCCTGGGTTGTTCCCTGCATTGTGCCCGCTGATGGTTTGGTGCCCCATCCTGGGTTGTTCCCTGCATTGTGCCCGCTGATGGTTTGGTGCCCCATCCTGGGTTGTTCCCTGCATTGTGCCCGCTGATGGTTTGGTGCCCCATCCTGGGTTGTTCCCTGCATTGTGCCCGCTGATGGTTTGGTGCCCCATCCTGGGTTGTTCCCTGCATTGTGCCCGCTGATGGTTTGGTGCCCCATCCTGGGTTGTTCCCTGCATTGTGCCCGCTGATGGTTTGGTGCCCCATCCTGGGTTGTTCCCTGCATTGTGCCCGCTGATGGTTTGGTGCCCCATCCTGGGTTGTTCCCTGCATTGTGCCCGCTGATGGTTTGGTGCCCCATCCTGGGTTGTTCCCTGCATTGTGCCCATTGCTTCTGGGATGGACTCCAGACCCCCATGACCCTGAATAGGACAAGCTGGTGCAAATGTACATCCTGATTCACTGTTATCTGCATATAACTAGTTGTGCTTTTCTGCATGTGGTTGCTAGCACTGAAACAAAGCCACTTCTGTTTTATTATACTTTTTATGGTCACATCAATAAAAATAATCAATTACATGCTGTCTTGTTATAGACAGGTTTCTGTACAAGAATGCTGTAGGTGAATTAATGGCCATAGAGCCATGCAGTGAATTTGCTAGGGTAACCAGAGCATTACAAAATCATTTGCATATCATTTGATGACATCATTCATGGCCATTCCGAAGATTGCTGGTCCCTACAGTCATGGTTAGCTTTTCACTTCCACAGAGGTTAATTATGTCTCATACTCAGTGAGGGATAATTTTCCAACTTCTGCCTCTTTGTCATAGTCACAGATTCCCTTTTTTTATTCTAGCCTGTTCTTTCATTATCAACCACAGTTTTCCTGTCCCTGCCTTTGCTCCATGTGTCACCTATTGCTGTGAGAATAACAAAGTATTAAGAGAGTTTAAAATTGCAGGATATTGGCGTAGCAAAGCCATCATTACCCTTAATTTGAATGACATTCTGTGGCTGGCAGAACAGTCAATGAGATGTTATAGCTGGTTTTTTTTTTTTATATGCTTCTGTAAATACTTGCTTTTGTTGACTGATGACTAAATTTGTACCCAAAAAAACAATGCGGGAAAAATCAAGAAGCATGTAAGAGTAAGTATCAGCTTATATGTGTAACAGTGACGTTGACAGACTTTTCCGGGGGGGGGGGGGGGGGGCGCTCAAACAGGGGTGTGGCCGGCCGGCAGCTTCCCACCATGTGCCAAGTGTGTAGTGTTAACCGTGCGATCAACTATTTCCTGTTGGTATGAAATTTTATTACATTATTATTAACCTCTAACTATGACCCTTCTAGTGAGTAAAACAAGAACAACACTAACAAGAAGAACAACAATTAATGTTAAGGTGTAATAACTCCCCAAATCCAAGGATCATTTTAGACCTTGAATTCTGAATTCTCAAATGGGAGTGTTTAATAATAATAATAAATGATGATGATAATGATAATGATGATGATGATGATAATGATGATGATGATGATAATGATGATGATGATGATAATTATTGTTATTATTATTAGCAGTATTTATTAGTATTATTGTTTTATTGTTATTATTATTATTATAAAATGAAGCTATAAGGACATCATGCCTAGAGTTAGATGTTCGAATCACCTCCCTATTCTGTGTGTCTGCAATTTAGGAATTCCCCCAAATGTCCCCACAATGTAATAAAAACTTTTTTTTGGCGTTGTGGGGACTTTTCAGGTCCCCACAAAAATCTGTGAATGCAATCAAACAAATAAAGAATGCCAAAAGTCTCGTGTTATGTTTCGTTAAGGTTAAGGTTTGTTAGGTTAGGGCTGGATAGGGGTTGGCTGCAGAAATGAATGGAGAGTCCCCACAAAGATTAGTATACTGTAGGTGTGTGTGTGTGTGTGTGAGTTTTTTTGCCCTGTGTTGGACTGATTTCCCCTCCAGGTTGTGTCCCAGGTTTGTGCCTTATTCATTCTCCCCATGACCCACTTCAAAATAATGCATAGAAGATTAAATAAAGGATGGATGGAAAGATGGATGGATGATGGATGGATTAAGCATACAAGATAAAAAAACTTTGTTGTCACACAACTCCAGGTTGATGGCATGGCTTTGGTCCAAATCGCTGGGCAAAACATAACAGAACTCAGAAAGTGTCACACCACCCCTGTCCTCACATTCTCACCAGCAATCAGCCATACCTGAACACTTCAGCTTCCTGACTGTTCACATCCGCAGGCTGCCACTCTCATACCTGACACTCACCTACACTCACCTTACTCTGTAGGGTAATGGTAATTTGTTTTTGAATTCTCTATAGTGTAGGGGTTCCCAATTTCCGGTTAAGCTGCTTTCGGTTAATTTCCCAAAATAAACTATACATTTTCAGTTCTCATGACCCGCATATCCATGCATTCTGTTGACATCTGGGATAATGGAAACAATTAAACTTCAATCAGCGTTCAATCTGGCCCCCCATCCCCCCCGGCCATTTTACTGGTCCCTGACATTTTTATACTGTAAACCGGTCCATAAACATCAAAAGTTTGGGAACCCCTACAACCCTTTGTCTTGATTCCTCATTTCGTGAGTTTTGATTGCCCTGAATACTCTGCACCTGTTCCAGCTTCGCCTGACCCTCAATTTTGATTTCAGTTTTGGTAAAATAAACTACGCTACCGGATGCCTACTTGTGAGTTCGTTCTTTCTGAGACACAAAGTTATTATCTACATTGGCAATAAGGACAAGAGAACAAGAATTTCTCACCAACTTTTATGATTCATTTTTTATTTTATCTTCATCCTGTTCATTCATTCTAAATATCAGATTTTATAGTCGTGGTACATTACTAGAGAATATGCCTTTAGATTAGTGCTTTCTTTTTTATTACCTAGCAATAATCTGACTGGCAGTTGGAAATCTACTTCAACTCATTGAGGGAGGAAATCAATAGTAAGCTCGTTTGTCTCTTAAAATATCAATTTCAAGCCTCTAACCAATTTACAACACAGTGTCAGATGTGAGGCAGGGACACTATTAAATTCACAGAATCTTCAGTCTTCCAAGTCCTGAAATAACCTGCCACAAAATTGGATTTTTGTGCTTTTCTGCGTGATTCCTTTATAAATAGCTGCTGATATTATTTTTTTATAGTATATTTTATTTTTGACACATGACACTTTGCTTTGGATGAAAAGCTTGTCTGTGTTTTGCCAACAATCCTGCTGGTTTGCTGAGACAGTGGTTAATCGACATGGTCAGCTACAATAAAAAAATGAATGAGGGTGGGACAGGGGTTTTAATCTCCCCAGGATTGTTTACTCACAACCCTGCTGCCGATCTCTGACAGAACAAAAAACACCGTCCTCAAATCACACTATATTTGACTATGGTGACAATGTTTGTTACTGCTGTCATGGAACAACCAGCGGTTATAGTAACCTGTGCACTTTGTTTACTAATGTCTTTATTATTAATTCTGCATTTGTAGTAACTTTATTTAAAATACATATTTAATCAAACAAATTTAACTAGTAAAAAGTATACCATGTCACTTCTAAAAACATGTAGGCACAAACTTCTCACTTGTGTAATGTTAATATGTTCTGCTGGATATTGCCGGTTTCCTCCTATAGCCCAAAGGCTTATGTTTGAATGGACATCTTTACATTGTGTGATTGTGAGTGTGTGTCCCCTGATGACCTCACATCCTGTCCAGGGTGTCCTCTGCCTCATGTTCTGTGCTTCAGTATTAAATGTAATCCCTGTCTGTAATGTTCTTCATTTATTTGCACATTAGTGCTTTTCTATGTTCCTTAAATATAAATTGAATTTCATTTTTATTTCATTTATATGAAATGACTTATATTTCTTCAGTTTAAAATATGGTTGCCTGACTTTCGCCTTTTTTCTGTTTGTCTTTCTGTATCATTGTACAAAAGGTAAATTTTAATTTCCTTTGTGTCACATGTAGCCTTCCACATATGAAGTCATTAACAAAACCAAACTGTGCCAAAACATCAAATAAATTAATTAAATGTGGTATCATTTGCCAATGCTTGACATTTCCCACCGACAAAGTGATTTAGTTTCCTCTCATTTATCATAAATCAAATTTCCATGTCTGAAGGTTCCAGCGTTCCCTGATTTACGGAACTGTTCTGACTAAACATCATTAACAAAGTAAACAGAATATTCAGTATATAAAGCGTAATGTATGTTGAAATTTAACATTAAAATGTCTCTTAAGTAGCTCTATAAATAAGTTTTTTAAAATCTACAGTTATTCTATATTCATAATTTTGTTGAGTTGTGAACCTTGCTGGTTTAAATAAACTGCAAATTGAGTAAAATTTACCACAGGTAATCAATTTAACTTTAACGTGCCATTCCTATAATGTAATCATTTCAGTTAAAAATGCAGCGTTATTTTAGCACAGTGTTACATGTATATAAGGCTGACATCAAATAAGGATTAAAAAATTTACATAAAGGTATTTGTTGGATCGCAGTTCCTTGTCTTTGCATTTCTGATAAAAATAATATCTATTTATTTGTTTGTATTATTGCCAGCATGATTCAAATTATGGTATTTGTAACGCTTTAGCCCTTACTACCAAAAATACCTTTTTTTAAACTCTAGAGGTATAACAACAATGTATGATCAATTTTCTTTTCTGAAATTCAATAGCTATTCCATCATAAACTATGAAGAAATCTTCCTATCCTTTCAAGTGTGCTTCTTACAATTCTCCTCCATTTGAAAAAGAGAACCACAGTATTCAAAGTAGATACCTCTGTAGCTAATATTGTCAGCAGTGATGAGGTATACTGGCTTTAAAAAACACATTTTTTTCTGAATTTAAGGGGTGTGAGAAGGCATGCAAGATGTCTTCAAAATAATCATGATCAATTGGGTATAGACAGGGAAGTCTTACAAAATGAACACCTCACTTTTCTGAAATTACACAATGTTCCACAGTCAGCTGAAATTTCAAGCTTGACTTTGACAAGTGAAGAGCCTCATTTGGAGGCTGCCGTGGTGCCAAGTGTCATTTTGCATGTTTTTGTCACACATCCAAGCTGCATTTTGGACCCTCGGAATGGATAGTTATATTAAATGTGGAAAGAAGGACACCTTCCCAGGAAGCTGGAAAACGTGTAACAAATGTTGTGAAATCAGTAATGTGTAGGGATTGTGAAATAATGTAATAGAGAGTAAAAGGACCTATAATACACGGAATATACACAAGAAAACTAATCTGTACTCAAGGAACTGTTACATACTCTATTTTTTGCAAATATGCTTTCATACCTAGTAACCACCCATGAACACACACATACAGTATATAATAGTGCAGGTATATTTTATATACTGCATGAGGGTCATATTTACTGTAACTCCAAGTAAAAAGAAAAAAGATTTTGGATTCTCACTGCCCTTGGCGTTTACCATAGGCCAATAACAAATATGATAATGATGATGATCTTCCTATATAAGACTACTGGAAAGTATTGCTTGGCCATTATGGCTAATATTCATAGAGAGAAGCTGCTTCATTTTATAGTGAAGCTATAGTGAAGTCAACACACTGCTTTATCAAGTATAACAGTTTAGAATTTGTTCTTCCTCCATTGCTGATACAGTACAATAAATATGGAAGACAAAATCCTTGCCACTATCTGTAAAACTGCATGAGAAGAATAATGGTTAACTTGGCAGGTAAATTACCAAAGAAAAACAGGCAAAAGATTTGGTTGTAAAACTAAAACATCCATCATCTGCTACTTGGTTCATGGGGGCAGCGGTCTAAGCAGGGATGTCCAGACCTCCCTCTCACCATCTCCCTCCTCCAACTCCACCAGGGGAATGTGAAGGTGTTCTCAGGCCAGCCAAAAGATATAATCTCTCCAGCCTGCTGTAGGTCTGCCCTGGGGTCTCCGCCTGGTTGGACATGCCCAAAGTTTTTCTGACGGGAAGCCATCCAGAAGGTATCCTACATAGATGCCCCAAGCACCTGATCTGGTTCCTTTACATGCCAAGGGGCAGCGGTACTACTTTGAGCCCCTCCTGAATGTCTGTGCTTCTTACTCTATCTCCAAGGCTGAGCTCAGACACCCTGCAGAGGAAACTCATTTCTGCTACTTGTATCCGCAATCTCATTCTTTCGGTAACTACCCAAAGCTCATGACCATAGATGAGGGTATGAGCGTAGAACAATCGGTAAATCGAAAGCTTTGCCTTCCGGCTCAATCGATTCTGTATTACTGAGAACACTGCACTGATCTGTCTGTCAATCTCCTGTTCCCTTCTTCCTTCACTCGTGAACAAGACCCCGAGATACTTAAACTCCTTCACTTGAGGCAGCAACTCATCCCCCATGAGGAGAGGACAAGCCAACAGGACCACATCATCTGCAAAAAGCAAAGACATGATCCTGAGTCCTCCAAACTGGACACCCTACAACTCTTAGCTTGGCCTAGATATTCTGTACATAAAAGTTAAGAACAGAACCAATGACATAAAGCAGCCCCAGCGTAGTCCAACACCTACTGGGAATGAGTCTGACTTACAATGCAAACCAAACTCTCTCTCTCTGTTTTATACAGGGACCTGATGACCCACAGCAACAGACCCTGTACCCCATACTCCTGAAGCACCCCCCCACAGGATCCCCTGAGGAACACGATCGTAAGCCTTTTAAAAGTCCACAAAACACGTGTAGACTGGTTGGGCAAACTCCCATGAACCGTCCAGTATCCTTGTGAGGGTGAAGAGCTGGTCCAGCATTCTGAGAACAGAATCCGCATTGTTCCTCCTGGATTCGAGGTTAAACCAACAGGTTGACCTTCCACCTTCCTCCAATAACTGATCAATGTTTGGATACAGATCAGGCAGGCCATTCCTCCCAATCACACCCTTCCAGGTTTCACTGTTGCCTTCAAGCTCCCACTCCAGGCCTGGGTCCTGGGTGAGGTCCTGGTCTCCCCAGTCTGAGTGGGGTCACATCTCCCTCTATGGTAGCTGTCATGGGAGGCTATGTGGATCCCACTTAGTCTGGTTACACACCTAGGACCAGTTTGCCTTGGGACACCATACCAGAGGCAATTTTTCCTGATGACATAGCTCCTAGGATCATAGAGGCGCACAAACCCCTCCACCACGATAAGGTGGCAATTGGTGGAAGGGAAAGAAGGAACATTACAGCATTATTAAGAATTTGGCATGGCATAATTAATTGCAAATAAGTCACCATTGTCGTGAGCAGAAGATTGATGGTTCAGAGGCGAGATGAAGCTCTTTCAAGTTTATTTGTTTGTTCCTTCATTTGTTTATTTTAAGCAGTGCTTTGCCTTTGTTTGTGTCACCATCCGCTATTCTTCCTTACTTAATAGGTAGGCCTACATCATGAAGGGTCTAGCCAAATGAAGTGTGAGTTACACTATTCATCCATATTCATTTATACAGGTTTTAAGTAAACATTTAAAATTATGATTCATATGTAGTTTGTTTTCATGTAGCATAATTGAAACAATTTCAAAACTCTTTTTAAATTTATTTTGTGGCCACTATTTCCACAGTTATTATTTCCATTAAATTAGTCTGTTAATATCAAGGATACCAAAACTATTCATAGATGCCATTCAGTGGCATCAAAAGGGTCTGCACATTTGATCAGCAATAAATACTGAATGCATAATGAAATGGTTGTTGGAAGCTGTTGCTGCAGTTGCCTATAAAGTATTTCATATTTTCTTTTTAAAATGCAGCTGAGCCATGTTAAGATAAGTGTTAATTATAGAGCATTTGCTACACTGCAGTGGAAATATGTGATAATCTCAACATCTACTGGGAAGTAAGGTCTGTATCACATATTGTTTTTTCTATAGCTGCATGATTGCATAGATTACATTGTTTCTTTTCTCACTTACAGAGCCTCACTTCACCGCAGCTCGTGTTTAGACCGAGGTCGTTGAGACCAAAGGTGCAGTGGTTATTTCATTTCAATAAACCGCTTTGTCCACAATGCGCATGTAATTGCAATTTATCCTCCAGAGCCTTTGGTGATGCTTTTGATGCTGTCTAGTTTTTTGACTTTCTTCCAGTGTTCTATAGCAGTGCTTTGTGGTGAATGAAGTACACTTATCCTCTCTATTTAAAGGCTTAATTACTGTTTTATACTCCTCGGCAAGATCTCATGTCACTTCCTTCCATCCCATTTTGACACGGGTTTGCTTTTTGTATGGTACAAATTGCTTGCAATGACTGTATTAATTACTAAGAGGTTTTAATTATGATTTAAGGCTGCTGTAAATAATTGTTACGAAGACAAGCAGACAAACCTCAATTGTTCTTCAGAGAGGTGTTTAGCTTTTGGTGCACAGTGAAAAGTAAATAATTTCTTTTCCATTTTAATATTTTTCTGCAGTTGTTCTGACGATTATTAGTGAAATAATTGCGATTATGTGGTGCATGCACGATAATCACCAGGGCTTCAGGAGACTTGCATAAAGATTGATCTGCCAACTCAGTAATACATGCACATTTACTTACACCCACCTTTTGATAAGCAGATTAGTAGTATGCCTAAAATATTAATGAGATGTGCATTGTGATGCCCAAAAGATAATAATCTATATAAATTTGGGGAAATCCTTATAATTATGATTAAATTCACCACACATGACTGTTTTGGTATATCATGGACAAGACATTGATGTGGCAGTATTTTTTGCAGTTTAAAGTCCAGCACATTTATTAAACATAAGAATGAGCTGAATTTATACAGATTACTAACTTTTGGGGTCATTTTTGCTCAAGAAGAGTGGGCCAAATTACCAGGTGAGAAGTATAGAAGTCTCATTCAGAGTGACAGAAAATGCACGATTGAACTCATTGCAACTAAGGTTGTGCTACAAAATGTTGCGTTCGGGGTCCCAAGAATTTTCTCCGTGCCATTTTCATTTGTTTTATTTTTTATGATGACTTATAAGTCAGTAGTGTCTACTCTGTTGAATGTGGAATAAAGAATTATACTGGTTACTATTGCCAGATTCGAGTTATTTCACAGAATATGATTCTTTTTTAAATAGAGGAAGGATGCCAATATGTTTGGTCTGTATTGCTGCGTTGTGAAAAGAAAATGGAAAACAGTATATTATGCTATACAGAAATAGTCATTATACATAAATAATTTCTCTCTATCTATCCCTGTTCCAGTCACCTATCTACTACAGGATCACACTGTATGCACTGCCTGCCAGTGGACTGTGGGAGGAAGGTAGAGAAGAATGTGCAAGCTCCACACGTATAGAGCAGAGGTAGGATTCCAACTCCAAACCACAGTGCTGTGAGGCAGCAGTACTGTCGAAGGAGCCCCCGCATAAATAAGAATATTAATTGTAATCCAATTGAAAACATGAAAGGTTCCATGGATGATGTATATTATATAAAACATTTCTCAAAACTGATAGATATTAAATAATAGTCAATTTTATTGTAATATGATGCCATATATTCATACATGATTTCCTTAAGTGCGTGACAAAGGCACAGTCTACTGTGTACAGTGATAAGTACTAACAAAGCCACATATGTTAGGAATCATCACATTCGCTATAAGTCAGTAATCAAAATTGTTTTACTTACTTTCTAATAAGAAATGAAGAAATCTACATCCTTCCATAGATTTTCCAACCTGACAGTCCTGAGCATGCCATGGATGAAAAAAGCCACATATTAACAATAAACTAATTGAAATATTAAAACATTTTATTATAGCAAGTTTGATCATTGAATTTCATGTGGAATTCTCCGCATAGCTGTCTTGGCTAACACCCTCACATAGACTCAAAGCTGAGTCATTTTGACTCATGTTATGCAAGGGAAGAAATTTCCAAATGGTTAAAAACACGTGGAATAATCATCTAGATATTAAATAATGAAAGAAATGATTATATAAACATGCATATATATTCCTATATATAGGGAATGTGAATAACTAAACATTTACTATTCCTTATAGCACACTTTATGATCGTGAAGTTTTCACTAAACTAAAAGCACTGCATATCTATCAATAACAAAGAAAGCATCGTTATATGTTATGCATACAGCGTCATTCTGTACGACGCCGAGTGAATTTTTTCCCAGCAAAGTCTTTTTATCCATCATCATTGAGGCTTAATATTTCTAACATATTCTTCTCAAGGAGTCAAATATATTCTCAAAGTTGTTATGGCAACGCAGAGGTGAAAAAGGGGGCCTAAAGGTTTGCTGTTATTTTTTTTCCCAGAATGCCATGTACTTATCCATATGTTTCAGCAACGCCTGCACAACAGAGGCAGAACCTTTCTGCTTGTGAAACCAGTGGCAAACCATCGTATGAACACATTTCCCAGCTTAATGACAGATATTCCCTATGCTGTTTCTCACTCTGATTTTAGTAAACACCTGGTTCATAAGGAGAACTGTACAGCATTCTCTCTTTTGCAGAGACATATGACTTTAATTCCTGGTTATTAACTTAATCAGTTTATGTATCTGTAACAATGGAAATCCACCAGGAAGTCCTGTGGATCTAGGGAGGGATTGTGGATCATGTTATTATTATTATCATTAGACAGCCGACCTGCTTACTAGCAAAATGCTTAATAGCAATGATAATAATAATAAGCATTATTATTATTTTAATTTTATTATTATTGTTGTTGCTATTAATATTATCATTATTCATCTATTCATTCATTCATCTATTTATTTATTGTTTATTTTTGCATGAAGAGAGACAATAATAAATGCTTTAAAGTAACAGGAAAAGTCAGTTTTGATAAAGGGGGGATGTGTCACTCCTGGCTTTTAATGTGACATTGTGCACTGGCTTGCAGTTTTTCGCTCTCCAGCCTTTATTAAATTGAGATGAGTGTTTAATCTAACCTGCAGCTCAGTGCCAACAGCATCCCCACATCCTGTGGCGGGAACGAAGTCGTCCATATGGTTACTCACTAGATTTGTCGGCCAAAGCCCAGTTGCTTATGCATTCGCTGTATTTCATATTTCGTATAATGTTACGATGGAAAGTTTGGGAAGATGAGTAGGAAAATTTATAGCGAATGCATAAGCAACTTAATGTCTTTTCATGTGATTAATAATTTCCAAGTGAACCAATAACAGAACAGAGTTTAATACATCCCTGTGGCATCTAATCACATACACGGCTATAACAAGAATTTATTTCACTCAAGCTGGTCTGATTCTCGTATAACGTTGAATAACAGTATTTTTTTTTTTTTTACAATTACTTGTTCACCAACACAAAATAAATAATGCAGTAGAAGTACCTTGATAAGACTGTATCAGAGCTTTCAAAATCTTGTCAACATATTAAAATGCCAACTCATAATAGTTTATGAACATATGGGCCTGATTATTAACCTGGCTAAAATTTTCGAATTGAAAGTGGGAAAAGTCATATGTTAAGAGACCACGCTATAATCTGCATTGTTAAATCCAGGTTTAATCCTGTTTCTGCTGGCAGGAGGCTACACTGAGCATCAGGCTGCTTCTAGGCGCAAAATTACTAAGACAGCAGCAGACAAGACCAAGGTGAAGCAGGAGACACTGGGAATGAACAAAAACCAGCCAGGTAGAGGGCAGAAGTGACTTTCCAATGCCAGAGATGACCGTCAACTTATCCAACCATGCCTCATGAATCGGAGGATAATATCATGTGACCTTCAAAAAGAATGGGAAATATTAAATGGTGTGAAATGCACTGATACGACAGGTTCATGCTGCTAGAAGTAGGACTGAAGTCCCATAAATCAAGACAGAAGCTCTTAATCAATGACAAACAGAGAAGAGCCAGATAGGAGTTTACAAAAAAATGTGTATTTTACACAGAAGCATACCCATAAATTGAGAAACGAGTGAAACTAAAAAATTTGCTGTGATTTCTTAATTTTTTTCCACAGCTGTATATCTAGTTTCTTTTGTTTTCAAAGAGACATTATATTTTTTCTTCTCTTACTAATACAATTTAAAAAGTGTTTTCTTGATTTCCCTCACATTTGTAGTTTTCTTGGACTGGATTGAAGGTGCTCTCAACTTTTTATAACTTTTATCTCTTTTATTAAACATTTATTCTACAAAGAAGTACACTTGCCATAAAAAAAATCTGTGAGATGAATGTTCACTCACAGAGAAGCCAAGTTTGATCTTGGAGGAATATATTTTTATTATTATAAAAGGAGATCTGAACCTTCAATGAGACTCTTTTGGCAGTCCACAAAGGAGAAAGTGTGGCAGGTTCATAGACTTCATAGTTTCTTTTTACAGTACATGTTGTTGGCCATTGCAGTCATGTGCTTTTAGTACTTATTACCACCACACACATACAAAGCATTAGCCAGAAAACAATCATGTTGGCTCATACAATCTTCACGTCTTTCCCTTGTTTAACAATCAATACCCTCAATCTGTGTAAAGTGTCGTACAATTGGGATTTGAAAATTACTAAATTGATTTTTATTCTGAAATCCACAACCTTCTTACAGCTTCTTCTCCAGACAAGAAAAGACAAATGGAAACCATCGAGCATTGATCACCACAGACATCATTAGTCTGCTGGATCAGTTGTCCTGAACACAGCCCAGATGTTTGCACAGATGCTGCCATTTGTCCACCTCTCATAGTGGGTGTTGGCATTTTATTGTATTTATATACTACAACTACAAATCACTGATGCTGCTAGTCTCTAGGGCCACATTAGGAGTTTATTCCTGTTTATTATACACTTCATGGTTTCTGGGGTTCAAGAGCTGTGGTAATTTCTCCTATGCCCTGCAATCCTGCTGCCTAAGACAAAAAAAAGTATATTACCATCTCTGCATATGCCTGGAATTAAATGTCCTGTATTTACTACATTATGCTCTATCATTGCATTACCATATAATCAATGTAATCTAAGTCAGTAGAATATTTTGCACTGATTTTCATTTAGCATTGCCTAAAAGCTTCAGCTGATTGGATTATTACTCTACATATTTAAGTTATTAAAGTAAAATATATGGGTTTGGTATTTTAAATGAATTCTCTATTTTACTGAATTATTCTATTGGCACATTTATTGACTCAGTCACTTAAATATACACTTCAGTCCTGCTTCTAGGAGCCTAATACGAAATGTCCTAGCAGTGCACGTCACACCTGCACTTAATGTCTCCCATTCCTTTTGAAGGTCACTTCATGTCATCCTACGTTCATGACAAACTGTCAGATAACTTAACAGTCGTCTCTGGTTTGGGATTCTGGTCGTTCCCAATGTCTCCTGCTGACTTTATCCACTTACGTAACAAATGGCTCCGTCTGTTGATTTATTGTTAATGTCATTAAAAATGTTTTTGTTTAGTTTTTCCAAAGGAAGCAGGCTAGGGCCCCTATTTCAATAAAAAAATATCCACCAATCCATTTTCAAGCCTCTTATCGAGTGCAGGGCTGCTGTGAGCCAGGAAACATAAAACACAAGGCAGAGGAACACACAACACATACACAAGCAAACACTATGGGTAGTTTAGAAACACCAGCCCATCTATCTCAATGTTTTTTGACTGCAGAGGGGCATGGAACCTATTGAAGGCAGCACACGGCACAGTAGAGTAATCATACCCTTTGGGAAATTTAAAGACATGGGTATACAGGCCCCAGGCAAACGGAGATGTGGTGGATCTGAATCGCCAAGCCTGCGGATGTGAACTGCTGCACTGCCCTCTGCATAGACTAAAAATAAAAATACATGGAATTTTCACATAGTGATTTGTTGTCAAATAAAATAAAGTTGGTTGTTTTCTCTGAAGAGGCAGTATGTCCCTGTGTTTGTATCCACTGCCCATGTAATATTTTTTTCACTGGGAATTTGATTAATTAATATTCATAATTAATATACATTTGCTCATTGTTACTTGAATTTCTGGGATTTCAGGTAACAAACTGGTAGGTCATCGTGGTCAGTAATTCCCCCATGGACCAAAACAGGGGTTAGGCAATGTTGGAGGAGACAGTAATTCTGTTTATATAACTGATTTGTAAGTCTTTGAATAAAGGTTAAAAAGTGTGCTGTCACAACTTAGATAAGAAACTACAATTTAGGAAAATGATTCTTCCCAGAATAAACAGAGATGCCAAATGAGAGGGAGAGAGAGATTAAGAAAATCAGGGACACAAAACACAAGATGGACTGATGATATCACTGAGTGGAAATGGCAGACAGCCAGACAGCTACACATACGGTAATATGGTAAAGCCCGGAAGGATATAGGACAAGGAGGCCAGGAAAAGCTCACTGGGGAGAAAGATACAAGAGCTCTAAGAGTGGAAAGGTCAGTTGGTTTGAATTAAAAATCATCGTATTAATGATATAAATCTTGTGCTTCATGCCTCACAAAGACGACACTCTCTCCCAAGCTGACTGACAAATGAAAAATCTATATATTACACACAGATATTATTCTCAATCCAGTTCTTTTATTATATTGAACTGGTACATAACACCTCTGTTCAAACAGCTAATTATTTGTACTGAATACATTATACATTATGGGAAGCATTTTTTTGATAAATTGTACCACAAATCTCTGTAATTTATGGGAAAAATTCCCAGACAGTTATATATTTACTAAATGCCTGAAGTGTACATAATATAATTTTTTTTTTTAAATAACTGTTTACAGGCCATCATAAAATATATCATAACGCGTAACACACGGACCAGGGAAGCAGGCAAAGGGAAGCAGGCAAAGGGAGGCAGGCAAAGGGAGGCAGGAACGGGGTTAAATAAAAGGATTTAATTGGAGGACGAAGGGGCATAACAGGGAAAACACGGCACTAGACTTCACGACAACGCACGACACTAGAATGACAGAACTAGGGAAACAGACTCCGACGTGGACTTAAATACACTGAACTAATACGGACAATTGGAAACAGCTGTAAAACACTGGGAATCGACATGAGGTTAACAAGGGCGGCGTGGCACAGGAGGAGCGGCACGATCGGGGTGTGACAGAATACATATTTAAGAAAAGTCTCTAAGTCCCTAAAGATACCATCCTGCCATGGGTTGGTGCCCCATCCTGTTCCCCGCCTTGCGCCCACTGCCTCTGGGATAGACTCTGGACCTCCCACAACCCTGAATAATAGGACAAGTGGTTTTAGAAAATGGATGGATGGATGGATGGATATACTACTTATTTTTCTTACATATGCTATTATTTGGTTTCAAATATAATATCATTCTGCGAAAGCATGACCACATCACCCCCATCCTGAAAACCCTTCACTGGCTCCCTGTCCCACTCAGGATAGAGTACAAGGTCTCTCTCCTCACCCATCAGTGCATCTATGGTCATGCCCCCCTTTACATACAAGAGCTCCTCACCCCCCATACCTCCTCACACACCCTCCACTCTGTACACACTCACACCCTCCAAGTCCCCAGAACCAAGCTCCGCAGCATGGGTGATAGGCTTTATTATTCAAATAATGATGTACAAGGAACAAAATGATAGTGAATGTCACAGAGAATGTCACAGAGAATGTCACAGAGAATGTCACAGAGAATGGTAGGATATGTGTATGAGAATAGTTGTTTGTGTGAGAGAGTTTGATTGAAACAGAAGGGAATTTGATTGAAATGGAAATGATACTAAATTCTCAGTTCTTGATTGGTTATCTTCGATGAGGCCTATATTCCCATCCATCCATCCATCCATTAACTTCCGCTTATCCGAGGTCGGGTCGCGGGGGCAGTAGCCTCAGCAGGGAAACCCAGACTTCCCTCTCCCCAGCCACTTCCTCCAGCTCCTCTGGGGGAATCCCGAGGCGTTCCCAGGCCAGCCGAGAGACATAGTCCCTCCAGCGTGTCCTGGGTCTTCCCCAGGGCCTCCTCCCAGTGGGACATGCCCGGAACACCTCACCAGGGAGGCGTCCAGGAGGCACCCTAAGCAGATGCCCGAGCCACCTCATCTGGCTCCTCTCAATGCGGAGGAGCAGCGACTCTACTCTGAGTCTCTCCCGAATGACTGAGCTCCTCACCCTATCTCTAAGGGAGAGCCCAGCCACCCTGCGGAGAAAACTCATTTCGGCCGCTTGCACTCGCGATCTCGTTCTTTCGGTCACTACCCAAAGCTCGTGACCATAGGTGAGGGTAGGAACGTAGATCGACTGGTAAATCGAGAGCTTTGCCTTTTGGCTCAGCTCCTTCTTCACCACGACAGACCGATGCAGCGCCCGCATCACTGCTGACGCCGCACCGATCCGCCTGTCGATCTCCCGCTCCATCCTTCCCTCACTCGTGAACAAGACCCCGAGATACTTAAACTCCTCCACTTGGGGAAGGACCTCCTCCCTGACCCGGAGAGAGCACTCCACCCTTTTCCGGCTGAGGACCATGGTCTCGGATTTGGAGGTGCTGATTTTCATTCCAGCCGCTTCACACTCGGCTGCGAACTGCTCCAGTGAGAGCCGAAGGTCGCGGTCTGATGAAGCCAACAGAACCACATCATCTGCAAAAAGCAGAGACCCAATCCTGAGGTCACCAAACCGGACACTCTCAACGCCCCGGCTGCGCCTAGAAATTCTGTCCATAAAAGTTATGAACAGAATCGGTGATAAAGGGCAGCCCTGGCGGAGTCCAACCCTCACCGGGAACGAGTCCGACTTACTGCCGGCAATGCGGACCAAGCTCTGACACCGGTTGTACAGGGACTGAACAGCCCTTATAAGGCAGCCCGGCACCCCATACTCCCGGAGAACTCCCCACAGGACTCCCCGAGGGACGCGGTCGAATGCCTTCTCCAAGTCCACAAAGCACATGTAGACTGGTTGGGCAAACTCCCACGCACCCTCAAGGACTCTGCGGGAATCCGAGGTTCGACTATCCGACGGACCCTCCTCTCCAGCACCCCCGAATAGACCTTACCAGGGAGGCTGAGGAGTGTGATCCCCCTATAGTTGGAACACACCCTCCGGTCCCCTTTCTTGAAGAGGGGGACCACCACCCCGGTCTGCCAATCCAGAGGCACCGCCCCCGATGTCCACGCGATGCCGCAGATGCGTGTCAACCAAGACAGCCCCGCAACATCCACAGCCTTGAGGAACTCCGGGCGGATCTCATCCACCCCCGGGGCCCGGCCACCGAGGAGCTTTTTAACCACCTCAGCGACCTCTGCCCCAGAGATAGGCGAGTCCACCCCCAAGTCCCCAGACTCTGCTTCCTCATTGGAAGGCGTGTCGGTGGGATTGAGGAGGTCTTCGAAGTATTCCTTCCACTGACCCACAACATCCCGAGCTGAGGTCAGCAGTGCACCATCCCCACCATAAATAGTGTTGATGCTGCACCGCTTTCCCGCCCTGAGACGCCGGATGGTGGACCAGAATCTCCTCGAAGCCGTACGGAAGTCGTTCTCCATGGCCTCGCCAAACTCCTCCCATACCCGAGTTTTTGCCTCAGCAACCGCCGAAGCCGCGTTCCGCTTGGCCCGCCGGTACTCATCAGCTGCTTCCAGAGTCCCACAGGCCAAAAAGGCCCGATAGGACTCCTTCTTCAGCTTGACGGCATCCCTCACCGCCGGTGTCCACCAGCGGGTTCGGGGATTGCCGCCGCGACAAGCACCGACCACCTTACGGCCACAGCTCCGGTCAGCCGCCTCGACAATGGAGGCGCGGAACATGACCCATTCGGACTCAATGTCCCCCGCCTCCCCCGGGACATGGGCGAAGTTCTGCCGGAGGTAGGAGTTGAAACTCCCCCTGACAGGGGATTCCGCCAGACGTTCCCAGCAGACCTGCACTATATGCTTGGGTCTGCCAGGTCTGACCGGCTATATTGTATATTCCTATATTCCCAATCATGACAAATTGGTGGAGCAGGAGCTACTCACCAAAGCCATTGGTACAGTGGTTGATAAGCTATTCTTGATCATTTTAATAAAGCATTTTGAATGTAATGGTTAATGACTTTGGGTTCCCCCAACTGAGCAAATCAAACCCGCGTATATCCCCAGAATTGACCCCTCCCCCCCTCCCTCTCCGTACACATACACACACTAACTTTTATATACTTTTAGTATAAACCCCTCACATACACATACATTTGACCAATTTCAGCGTCCCCAACAGTAGCTGCTTATCTGCCGTGTCCCAGTCTCTTGTAAGCCACCTCGTATTGTCTCTGGTCTGTCTGCTTGTCTTTTTGCTCTGTCCTCACTGTCAGATCTTGTCCCACTATCTTGCCTCGTGTATGTTTGTTATTTGTTTTATGCTGTATTTCAGTTTTTGTATGTTATATATGAGCCCCCCCCCCATCTACGTCTGATATAAATGTGAATGGAAATATTTTTTTTTGAGAATATGTATATAAGTTGTAATTAAACATAATGTTGTCCTCCGAAGAGGGCGGTGGTGGTGGGAAAAAAAAAAAAACAAATCAAATTTTTCCTCATATGTATTTTTTTTCTAGATATGTCTGATTTTATGTTATCCTTTAAAGCTTTTACTGCTAGATTTAATTTATTTTTGTTCACTGCTGATTTATAATGCCCTTGGATTACAATTCATTAAAATTCAGATTTAATTAATATGGTTTATTTTTGTTCAATAGAAATTAATTTATTTTCAAATGGATTAATTTGTGACTTTTCCTGTTACAGAAATCATGGAAAAAGGAGTCAAGGATGTTCTGTTCTCCAGCAGTTTTTGTCGTATTTCAATTTTGTCAGCATAATAAAGTGGATTGTTTCAACAATGCATCGGGTCTCGGTCATGGGACGCCAGAAGTGCATCATCTGCAGAGAGCACAGATGACATTTCTGACCCCCAAACCAAATCTCTAAAACCATAATTCCAAAAATGAACAATAAATATCAGAGTTTCCCAGTCATTCTTGAAGTACAAATAGCGCTGCACCTTGCCCAGTATTCTGGCCAAAAAAGCACCCCCAGTCTGGCGGCCGAGGTAAATCCCTGCGACCCTCTTCCAGGCAGAGTACAATGGTTTTAATTGGGACATTTCTGTGGGGGTCTTTGTTGGATCATAGTTTGTCTGGCCCCTTTCTGGCTGTATCAGACAGCACAGCTTTGTGGATTGCGAACCCCACCAACACACATACGTCACAATCCTCTGAGGGGATTTAGGTTATGTACCCTTCTGGGAGGGCTTTCCATTAGATGCTGGGACCTTGCCGGTGGGATCTGCTGCCAGTCAGGCTGGGTATTGATATTAGGGTTATCAGGTCCATTTCTGTGAGCTTGTGTGGCAACAACCTTGCAAATGAACTCGCTTCCAGATTTTTTGGCCTTCACAGTCAGGTCAGTTGCAGTTGTCCAGCACAGCCCTATCATGGCAGAAATGTGGTTGTGACAATCGCAGACACGAAACCATGACCAAAAGGTTACAATTAGTAACAGCAGTTTAATTAGTAACAATAGGGAAAATCTTCTACCACCTCACCCCATGGAAAACCACCAAAACATCAAGTCCATTACGTTCCATTGACGGAAAAAATAATTGGTTGACAAACTTCCAAGAAATTGGCCCAAAAAGAAAGATCGGTCTCACACAAGCCTTTCACTGGGGATGGTCTACCTTCTGGTGATAAAAGGATTGAAATTTCATCACTCTTAGACCCCACGGTGAATGCATTAACAGCGACAAGCAAGACAGACAAGCAATGGACCTTGACTTAGTGTTGCTGATGGTTTTTGGTCCTCGATTTAAAATAGTTGGGGACCCCTGTTCTAGTGCCCACATAATTTTGGCCATATAGTGCACATGAAATTGAAAAAACTCTCTGCAACTATTTGTACAAATTTATGATGAACTAAGTAGAACCTGCTATGTGACCTGTTATTTCTGCACAAGCTGCTGCATTAATGGGAGTTTGCTGCAAGCACCATAACCCAACAATGTGTGACTAATGCATGATGAAAATATGTTGACAAATTTCACAGAACTCCCGTTCCCATGCTCTTCTATTGTCTTTACTTTCCGACTGAATGCCCAGACATTAACTTCGACCTGTGGAGTCCATGGAAATTGTGGGAGGATCCTCCACAATGCTGGAGGCTTTGCAAGTGCATCAATTGAGGAAAATGTCTTTAAAGAAGGGGAGAGAGATCCCAATGATTTTTTTCCCCCCACTATATCCACTATGTGCAGCATAGACTTGTGGTCTGAGACTTTGTAGTTCCCAAACCAGAATGGGATACAAAAAATCAAAAGAGAAATATGTGGTGAAGATGGGTAGTGGAAGACTTGCACTCCTCAGACAGAGGAAGTGGAGAAGCTGAAGCTGTTTCTTGGCTACACTTGCACCAGTCTGTGAGCCGCTCGATCTCAGGCCTGTATGCTGACTATTCACTGCTGCCGTAGAGACCCGTTAATGGCGTGTCATCAGCAAACTTGATGATGCTGTTCGAGCTGAACATTGCAGCTGTAATTTGTATTTTCAAATAGTAGGGCTGAGCATATTGCACTAGAGGGCACCAGTGCGGAGCGTGTTGGTGACAGAGTTCTTGTTCTGACATAGCGATCCTTTCTGTCCAGATGGAGTAGGGTTAGGTGAAGAGCCACAGGTAAAGACCCTCCATATCAACTGCAGACACAGTATCGTTTCCTTATGCAAGCATGTCATTTAGTGCATCACACCATGTATAGAAGTCACTCAGTTCATGCGGGGAAGGATGCCTTGTTGTCACAGTTGTGGAGTGTGGTTTGGAGGTCTGTGAAGGCCTGGATGTCCCAGTCACAAGACCCACGACTCTCTGTTAACTTGACAACAGGTATGAATTGTTTACCCATATTGCTGCCCTGGTGGAATGGGAAATGGCTAATTGTCTCCTGATCTAAAAATAGCATTGCAGTTTTTCACCAGCGCTTGTATCTTGGCCAGCATCTAAGGTTTCTGGTTGGCTTCAGTTGTCATGGTCCAAAATAAGAGCCATCATCTATGCGCTTCTTGGAATGGTGAGGCTCATTTGTACTGTGGGATGTATTTTGGCATTAGCAGTACAGAAATGTGCATTGCTGTTGAATTTCTTTGGAACCAATTCTGCCCGACATTATTACATCCAATCAAAAATAATCACGTTCTCACATCATAACCTAATCATAATTTTAGACATTGCAATTTCTTCATATTAGAGATTTTCACACCTTGCTTTAAATCTAAATATAAGATTTTAATACTGATTGTAGTATAGCACTCACAAAATGTGAATCATATATACAGTAGATCAGCTACACCAATTTTACACCTGCTTTAAAGCTAGCACAATACCAGGGAGTTATGACGTAACGATAAAACAGATACACGTCTGTAGAAGCATTATTATTTTTAATTAATCGATACACAGAGGAAAACAAAGCCAAATAATTTTTGCTTACTTGGCCTAACTTTATCGTGCCACAAATAGCAGAAATGTAGTGAATAGATTTCACAGTACTGCAGGAAAAAAATATGATGAGCAGTTGCTGGAACAAAATCAATAATTCTGCTGTGTTTATCTCTTGAAGTTCATAAGAAAGTCATCTGCTGAGGGAAAAAAGATTAGGCTTCAGATATTCTTATAGCTGGCATAATGCTGAAGTCCTGTAATATAAGAGGCACTTACAAAGTTACTTGAAGAGACTAGCAGAAGGACTGGCTCACTTATTTGAAATTGCCTTGTGCCAATATAATAGTTTTATGCACTCTGAATACAAATGCCCAGCTTATCTGACTCTGTCATGATTACTCACAGCTGTAGCAGACAACACAGTATCAATCCATGGATGCTAGGAACATTTGGTCTTTCCTCCAGTGGAAAAACTGATGTCATATCTGAGATAATGCATCCATGTATTTTGGGTAAGGCGATATTAAACTGCGTGATCAATAGATCTGCAGGAAAATCCTTTTGCAAAAACATTTTTAAAAGTGTGCTATGAAGTATACGAAATCAAAATTGTGTCAATCGGCATTTAACTCAGTTCTGAGTCATCTCTGAGTACCTAAAGATGGTTTACTTAATTGAGTGTAAATGGTACATTCAGAATGAAGAATGATAGAATAAGTCCTATAACAGGTGATTCTTACGTTTATTGGTGGGATTATTATTTAATATTTGCCAAGCAAAATATAAAAAGAAAAATATGCCTTTCAAAATCGTTCTTATTTGATCAAGCTTCTGGGGGTTTTGATCTCAGTTGACGTTTTTTGTATTTGTAAACATTGAAAGAGGGATGAATCACAGTTGAAGTTGAAAGTAAGATTATACATTTAGCATTAAACAACAGTGGTTATTTAATATCTTTTTTTTTTCATACTGCCTACTACTTTACCACATAGAACACACCTTTATTCATTGTAGTGATAAATTTTTCATCATTTTGTTAATTTTCTTTTTTACAGAACTCATTGGAACAGTATTGTACATGGCAGGCAATTACAATGGAATGGTTCGACAGTGCAGAACCTAATGCACCTGTAGCACATGTGACATTTCTTGATCCATAATATTCTGTAGCAATCCTGGTAGCTTCACTAAAGGCTCCTATCCTATTAGTAATGCAGCTGGAGTCATTGCCTTTGGCAGCAGAGACTGGGGTTCAAGTCTTCCCTGCAGGGGTGCCACTGGCAGAGTTACTGCAATATATTTTAGTTACTGCTGTAGACAGTGTAACATTTCGGACCACTGAAGAACAAGATATATACATACAGACACAGACACACACACACACCTCATTTTCACTTTCAGTTTTATTTAATTTATCTGTCTGTTTAGAAATATTAATATATGAATACCGAGATACATGAAATACTGATAACTGAAGTCTGAAAGGACCATAGTCACAGTCTCAAATATTAATTGCTTGGAGGTCTTCTGAGACAGTTGAAAGCTTTCAACAGGCCAGAAGAGCTGACATGCATGGGTGGAGTTTGGAGAGGCCATGGGGAGAGACTATTGGGTGGTCAGAAAGCGTTCTAGAACACCTCTTGCCAGCTCCGGAGGGTTAAGACTCGGTGAGAAAGTGCTGGTCAACTCTGGGGATATTGTTGAGTGGTAGAAGTAACACTCTGAGAAACTCCTTAACCCAGGAGGCAGTGCTAGAAGCTTCTAGTGGATCAGACATCATCACTGCAGTTCATTATGGTGGTCAGAGGTCTCTGTGCTGGGAAAATTCGCAGAAGTAGATCAAAACTGTGCAGATATGTTTAAAGTAATACTGTCAGGATGATGCGGTTGAAATGCCTCTTCAATGTTGCATGGAAGGCGGGTAAAGTGTCTCTGGACTGCCAGGGGTGTGATCAGCTACAGGAGGATCAGACGTCCCAGCTTCCCTGGGAAAGCCTATTCCTGGCCATTGGAGAGGACGCTATGCCCGATGGTCGAACCTAGGATTCAGGCAGAACAATGTACATTCTGGTTGGGACTTGGAACAGTGGACCAACTCCTCTCATTTTTCCAGTGCTGTGAGGGTTTCTGGGAATATGCTAAAAAAGTCTACATGAATTTTGTGGATTTGGAGAAGGTTTCTGCTATTTAGCCCCTCTAAAAATACAGTTAAAATGGTGCCCTGATCCTTGACACAAAGCAAGGTTCATCAAAAGTGTGTGTTGTCTCTATTCTTCTTTGTGATTTTCTTGGACAGAATACGAAGCCTAGGTATCCCCTAGAATGAGGTTTGCCTTGATCAGACATCCGGATTGACCTGCGCACTACGCTGCCTCTGCAACTCTCCGCAGGAAGAGAGGCAGGAAAAAGATGACGGTGCCGTATGCATATTACTACAGCCAGAGGTGTAGCTAGAAATTCTGGGCCCCTGACAAAATGTCACCTTGCACCCCCAGCTAGGGTTGCCACTCTCAATCTGAAAAAACCCAAATGGGAGACTGAATTTGTCGAGCTGCGGGAGAGTCCCTGCAGTAGAATGTGCCGAGTGGGGAGCGTCCCCCCATGGTAACTTTCAGAGCACATAAATGAAAAGATTTCATGCAGGGGTATCTATAAAGTGCTGCCCCGCCGAATGTTCCGGGGCATCCGTGCATATACAGTAGCCCCCCAACCTCCCCCCCATATTCCAAGATCTCCTGCAGATAGCCGAAACTGCGCATAATAGCAAGCCATCAGCGGACCCCATATATAACGTGATTTTTACATATTTACATATGGTAAAGTGTAATTAATAAATTCCGCACTATAGGAAAATAGCAAAATTTAATTACATTATTAATGTAGTGCATTGTACGTTAATACAGTACTATACAACTCTCCCTCTCTTGAATGGAAGGGATTCTGTCATTTTAGCCTAATTCTGAAGAGCAATGAAAAAATATTTGTGTATCCAGGGATGATGGAGCAAGAAAGCTGATGCTTTCTACCCCTCAAAGGACGAAGAAACAATGAGAAAACATACTGTTACGTATTTCACTTTTCTTTCAGATCGTGATAAACCGTGGACAACTTAAACTGAGAATACTTGGGGACTAGCGCCTTAACTTTTATGCGTCTCCAAAACTGGAGCGGTAAAGAAGTAGCGACTAAGAAGCAAATAGTATAATTATTATTACATGCCATTCAGCAATAGGTCTCACACTGTGAGAAATGTGTAATGTTTATTTGACTTATGTTTTCACTCATATTGTTCAAACAAATGCACTGTGGATTTTTAAAACGGAGCTTCTCCAGAACTTCATCCCGTAATTGTTTCTATAATTTCATGGTCGTTCGTGACATTTTGTTTAGATATGTTCTTTAATAAAATCGGGGGCTTTTCCAGAAACAACAGATTTTATTCTGGGTCTCAAGTGACACTTTAATTGCACAGAGTGACTCCATTCAACTAATATTATATGTTAATTATATGCCATATTCTAAAGGAAACTGGTTGAGACGGCACTTGTGTAGGGGTGTCAATATTTATGCACTAAAAAATCATTCTGAATGTAGATTTTTTTTCAACTTTGACATTATGGAGTATTTTGTGACAAAATCTCTAATAAATCCATTTTTTATAAAGACTATTCATTATTTCATTTCTACACTGCTTGTCCCACACTCAAATGAGGGTATCCCAGAATCAATGAGGCAA
Organism: Paramormyrops kingsleyae; assembly: GCF_048594095.1. Classification (NCBI taxonomy): domain Eukaryota; kingdom Metazoa; phylum Chordata; class Actinopteri; order Osteoglossiformes; family Mormyridae; genus Paramormyrops; species Paramormyrops kingsleyae. The sequence continues at coordinate 31,222,007 of NC_132806.1, read as the reverse complement.
GACAGGGAAGAACCCAGAATGACGGCTCCAAATCATCTCAGGGCATGCTCACCCTTCGCAAGCAGTTTAGAAATGCAGTTTAAAATCTATCTGTATAATTAGCTAAAAGAGGGCCAACTAATCTACTTCCTGTCAAATGCTCCTATTACAGGTAATAACTTTTGTTAGTGTCAAGAGGCACCCTGTTCTTTGGAGATGACACCCAACCTCAACAAGTACTTCTTGCAGCACAATGCTCCGTAGTTTATCTTTTTCATTTGCCTGTCAGCGCTGAAACGTGAGCCACCTTAAGCCAAACAGCACATTTCAATGACGAATGAAGTCGGAGTGGGAAAAAAAGGTAATCAGTTCCAGGTCTTAGCATTTTATGACCGAAGACAAATGGTAGGATCCTAAAACAGACACCATTGACTTTTGACTGCTTTGTCCTTCTCCATTAGCTCTGTATCCATTACTTAGCTGAAATCAACTAGGCAACATAAACTGACTGACCACTTTAGGTTTGAATGGACTCTTCTGATGTTTCTTTTAAAAGCTCATCACCACAACTGTTGTGATCGATTTCCCCTTATTTATCATAGTATAGTACAAGTAATTTATAGCACTAAATTAAAACACGTTGGTATAATGTTTCATTAGCTAGACGGACTGCGAAAGCTTTGCCTGAGAGCTACTGTAGCGCAAATTGCTGAAAAAGTTAGCGCTGGCTATGAGAGGTGTCAGAGCACACAGTGCATCGCAGCTTGCTGTGTATGGGGCTATGTGGCCACAGATTGGTCAGGGTGCCCATGCTGTCCCCTGTCTTCCAACGAAAGCACCTACCTGTGCAATGGCCATGTGAGTGTGAAAACTGGACCATGGAGCAACCGAAGAAGGTGGTCTCCTCTGATGAGTCACAATCTCTCTCACATCACATAGATGGCAGAGATGGTGTTACGGGTCCCACAAAGCGGTACCGGGGTAACAAATATAATCTGCATTAAGCAGAAAAGAGTTACAGCAACAAGGACACGTGCGTTGTGTTTCGTGATAAATCTTCTCTGAGGGGAAAAAGCGGAAATGCACCTTTCTCCCATCTGCCCAGAGCGACCCCCAGTGGGTACCATGCACCATTTCCATGTTTTTTTTTCCTTTTTTTTGCCATCCTGAGCTATTAAATGAATGGGCATTAATTACACGCCTATAGATAAATATAGAAGTAGGTATTGCCCACCCCCCCCAAAAAAAAAAAATATATATAAATGTTCACCTGTGATCACCTTAATTAATGGTGCATCACAATGGCACCAAAATGTTCAGTGCGAGGAAGGTAAGCCGGTGGAGTGGTCCAAGTACACCCCTTTGTGATAAAGGTATTCCCCGGCATTGGGCCTTTTACAGCAGGATAACATGCCCTGCAACGCTATAAAAATGTTCAGGGATGGTTTGGGGTACAAGAAAAACAGTTCAAGGTCTTGACTTGGCCTCCAAATTCTTAGATCGCAATCCAATGAAGCATCAGTGGGGAGTTTCGGTATAACGAGTCCGATTCATGGAGGCTCCATGCAATTTTTAGGACTGAAATTATCTGCTGCTAACGTCAGAGGTCTTGTGGCGTCTTGGCTTTGGCAGAACAGAGCCGTGTTGGTTGCACAAGGGGGATTCACAGAATATTAAGAAGGTGCATGTAATGTTACAGCTGATCAGTGCCGATTGTGTATTAATTTACTACATCAGACATATATAAATGTTTTCAAAGATGTGAAAAGTAATCCTTAACAATAATGACATTCAAATTCATTTTTGATATTAAATATTTACCTGGGAGTAAATACCTGGGAGGATTTAGAGTCAAGTTACCATCAGCTTGCACAATTTTGTTAGTCCTTCTTCTTGCAAAAACATGGTCATGAATTCATTTCACTGTAATTATTTCTAAACATTTAATTTATGAAAATAATAGCCAAGCTTTAGCATCTCTGCAACAATAGTGAAAGGTACATTCATGCAGCACAACGAAAACATTTTATTTTCATAAACTGAATATGTAGAATAAACCTGTGTGCATTTTATTCTATTATCCATCTGTCTTGCATTGCTGCTTATCCAGTGTAAGTTGATGGTGTAATTAACCTGGTAAAATGCATGCAATGACTTATTAGTCATATCATGTTTTATGTATGTTGCTCAAAACACAGTCGCCTAGAAGTTTGAATAGTATGAATGTATTTATAAATATGTATTTAGTCTTAAAGTCTAAAGCCTTTGGGTGTCAATTACTAGAGTTTTAAACATTCTTTATAATGTTTAAATGACTCATTTTTAAATCCCTAATTTCATTAACAGATATTGCTTTTATTGTATTCTACACACATGTATACCTCAGTACAGCTAACACAGATGGTGGAGTCATTCAGCTTTAGGATCCAGGGGAACATAAAGGAGTCTTTTTATGATCATAACTCCTCATATTCTGTTTTTATTTACAAGACACAGCTTGCATCAATGAAGCTGTCAAAGGATATAGCTTTCCTTTGTGTATTTTCTGTATTATTAGTGAGTTTTTCCATAAAGTGAGCAATTTAAATGTATATTACATTGCAAATTATCAAATTAATAGCCATGATTATATTAATTATTAATTCATCATCTATCTGACATATTTATCCAAAACAACTTACAGTAGAGTTAAGGGTTGCAATTTTTATAACATTTTTTATGTTATCGGTATGGTATGTACTGTTTATTGCATGATTTAAATACAGTTTGTTTAGCATTGAATACAGTGACTAGTTGACACACTTCATCTCTTTTTATCATATCTGTAAAGATAGAGAATTTATTAGTGGATAATTTTAAAATGTAAGTTTAAAGCATAAAACTGGGCTATATTATAAAATTATTCATGCTGACAGGACTGTCCATCATATGAATTAATGAGCTTTGGGACAGGCTGCTACATCCAAAGGTCACGTCTCACTAAAGAACCAATTCTTGAGTAAAGAGAGGATGCTGAAACAAAGGAGTCTTGTCATATTACAATCTAAAAAGCATTAAAATACACAGTCACTCTCTGGGATGGTCCACTTCACTCGCAATACGATCCTGCTCGAGCAGCAACAGCACCCTTTCTGCACCCGAGGCTGTGTAAAGGATGGCAGCACTTCTGTTGAGGGATAATAACCTTTCACCCCCCGACTTGCAGGCCTGCTTCCCACACAGACCTCTCTGTGTACAGAGTTTGCATGTTCCTTGTGTCTTTCTTACTTGTGCCCTGGTTTCCTTCCATAGTCCAAAAATGTGCAGTTAAGTGAATTGGTCTAAATTTCCCGTAATGCATATTGTGATCTACAATGCATGTGCTTTCAGGGGCTGGCTGGAGATAAACAGCAACACTGCCCTGGATAAGTAATTAAGGAGCCTTGATGAATAAATGGATGAAACCATTGGCAAGGGGGGGAGACAGAACTTAATAATTTAATTGTAAAGGTGTATTATTATTTTTATTTTTATTTTTTTGGGGGGGGGGGGGACGAATGAAGCCAAATTAAATAATGGGGGTACACACCCCCCCTGGTTCCTGCATCCCTGAATGAACATTTAATAGTAAACAAGCCAATATGAATCGACATTTGTCAGCTATATAAGACACTTTGACTAAAGGAATTTTCCAAGCATCGAAAATATGTAAATCTTGAAATGAAAATTAAATGCTTAGAAAGCTGCACAACCTGATGGACATCTGTGAGCTTACAATTCCCTGCATACTGTTAGAGTCCTCACCTAGAAAATTCCCTTAGTCTAGAGCTATATTTTTAGGAGGTGAAGATTACATCAAGAAGTCAGAGTAATTGCTTTGCATTTCAGTGCTGTGTGTGTCATCTTCAATTTGTATTCCTGGGCAAAAAAGTCCTGAAAGTGCCACAAGTCAAGATTTTATGCATTAGTCATAATTTTGTTAAGCTAAGGTGCTCAGTGGGAGGCCTCATTAATGCAGCACACATGCAGTAATAACAAAACTTATCCAAGTCACTTTTTAGCCCATCATGAATGTGTATAAGGGACTCCCACACAGTGGCTGAAATAAGTTTTCCAAAATGCACATATGTGATGCGACTACAATTTTAGTTGTTCTTAGATCTGCATATACACAGATTCTAGAATCTTCATGTGTGGAGGCTTGGTGATTCATGGATAGAGGTAGCTCAGTTAAAGTGTACTAAGGGCTGGCTAGTTAGCAAATTGACCAACAAGGCCTTTCAATTAAATGTGAGATATCTGAAAGCTTGTTCCACCACAGGGCCAACACAGACAAACAGCCACACACACACACATATGGGCAATTTAGAGTAGCCAGTTGACCTAAGCTGCCTGTCTTTGGACTGTGAGAGGAAACCCACGCATGCACAAGGAGAACATGCAAACTCCACTCAGAAAGGCACCCAGGGTGACCCAGGGATCAAACTCAGGACCTTTTTGGTGTGAGGCAACAGTGCTAACCACTGCACCACCATGCCACCCTGTATATGTATATGTATATGTGAGCTACCTCTATCCATGAATCACCAAGCTTCCACACATGAAGACTTTAGAATCTGTGTATATGCAGATCTAAGAACAACTAAAATCACATATGTGCATTTTGGACATATATACATATATATATGTGTGTGTATTTATGTATGTATGTATGTATGTAGTATATATATATATAAAAAAGCCTTTAGTTAAATATTAATTAATTATTTACATTTACCAGCCATAAGTATGTAGTTAAGGGTATCTTCATTATTTACAAAACCTTTCTAAACATAGCATTTCTAAATGTTTCTAAACATGGGTGGGTTAATGGCTCGGAGGTTAGGGATCTGTCCCACCAATCGCGAGGTTGCTGGTTTGAATCCTGTGAATGCCACGAGTGATCCTACTGTGTCGGGCCTTTGAGCAAGACCCTTAACCTCCAATTGCATCGTCTTGGGTATGATGTTAATCTACATCCAGCCCTGTAAGGACGTCCTCCAATTTACAGGGAAATTCTGGGGTTGGTGGCAGGATTGACACTCCAGCCACCAGCAAAAAAACTCACACTGGTCTATTTTGGACTAGTGTGGTGCTGAGGTATCACCCACTGCATGGCTGTGCTCAGGTTCTCATCCCTGAGGTGGTTTGTCATGCGGCAGGTGCAGAAACACACTGTAATCAGTGCATGCTCCTCCTCTACACATAAATTACTAAAATGGGAAATGATCATAAACAAATCATGGTAACGCTTAAAGCTGTCAACTGTATTGTATGACTTCATAATGTCATGGTATTTTTCTGCTGATAAACCCTTTAAAAAGCTAGCTTTAGCTAATGCTAACATTTCATCAGCTATGTAACCATGTGATTTATTCATGGTTTATTATGCATATGAGCAGTTCAGCTGCAGCTTCTGGTAGAAGAGCGGGTGACATCATCGCCACGAGCTGCGTGCAGGAAACGCACTGTGAATACATGGCCATTTAAGTGCCGTTTTTAGGCTGCGTTGAAAGGTTCCGGATTATTTCTCAGAATAATTCCTGTGCTACACGGGTATGTTTGTAGTAAGGGTGTTGCTGTGGCTTGGCGTGTTTGTGTTGGCCATCGCACGAGGGTCCCTTGCCTTCATGTATCACATAACCACTAAAAAGGGTGGATATGCCAGATTTATTTGTTTCCTGGAAAGGCCTTTCATTTTGGTATCTTAAATATCTAACATAGATACATAAGCAATAAAAGACCCGGATATGTATTTCTGCCTAGTGCAGGGGTGACCAATCTTATCCGCAAAGGGCCGGTGTGTATGCAGGTTTTTGGGATAACCTTTAGGTCAGCTGTTCAAACCCAGGTGTGAGGACTCTTCAGCCAATCAGTTCTCTAATTAGTAATCTAATTAGGGGGATGCAGCGAAAACCCGCACACACACTGGTCCTTTCTGGCTAAGATTGGCCACTCCTGGCCTGGAGTATGATTTCCCCAACCGCAGTTACATATGAGCCTGTTAGCAGTTAGCTAGTGGAATCGCTACACAGGTTTGCCAACTCTCACGCATCTGGCGTGACACTCACGCTTTACGACTGTGACGCACAAAATCTAACGGCGAATGTCTAAATGGTTTAAGGCGATGCAAAGAGCTTTGTAAATGACTGCAGTGCTTCTAAGTGATAACTACTGTACCTCTGCAAGCTGCAGTCCCCTCTGACACACATGACGTTACCAGACCCCATTCACCTGTGTTAGGAGATTCATCATTTGTTCATAATTAACCAATATGTGTAGATACTATAGTCTGATATAGAGCAATTGACCACCCATAAAGCTTTCATCTATAATGCATTATAATGGTTGATATAAGAAATAAGGATGCTTTGTACTGCAATGCTTTATTAATTTTTATACTGAACATACATTAACAATAATACATTATGAAGGTATTTATAGTGCATTACAGATGACCGCTTCAAGTAAAGTGTTACCATAATTTGTTTATGATCATTTTCCCCTTTTAATCATTGATAAATGTTCAAGGTTTTGCAAATGATTAGATAGCCCTTAACTACTTGCTTATAAATGTCTTATTAAGAATTAGTAAATGGTTTGTTCATCATTAACTACTGGCTACTAAATGTATTATTGAGGTTTTGTTAATGATTAATGTTTAACCAAAGGCTTATATATGTGGTGTAACTGAACATTATTATAAAGTGTCACTGTAATTTTTTTTATTGTGTGCGTGATATTATACTGGTAGGTAATAATCTTTCCATTGTTCTAGTATTGCAGAATTTTAAAGCTTTGCACACTGATGGTGGTATTCATCATCAAGGGGCACAATGTCAATACAGAAACCTCAGAATACAATCGTTTAGTAGCTGGGTCCTGGCCATTTTGCTGTATGCATATTAATGAAGACATACACACTGTTTTAGAAACATAAAGCAAAATTAATATTTCATAAGTGTCTGATTTGTTTTTAGTAAAAAAATGAGGAGAAAATAACGTAGATTTTGGGTGAGTCCATGATTGCGGGGTCATTTGTGCCCTAATGACATTATATTTGCCAATAAACAATAAACAAAGTTTAGAAAACACCATTGTACCTTGATATTTAAGCATTAAAAAATTTTTTTAAATCATAATATTTTTAGACAAATGTGTAAATCCATTTAACTTCTTATACTTAAAACATATTGGGCCATGAGTAATTTATTGTAAGTTTTAATTGTGTCCCATACTATTGATTCATCCCGGTTATTTGAATATATTATTGTTATCTGAACCCCTATTAAATATTTGGAACATTCCACAGGACTGTTCAACAGGAAGTTACGTCTTTGAATCTCCCGAATGCCATGAGAAGAAGAAAAGTAAAGTTCTCTCATTAATTCTTTTTTGTTCTGTAGTTTCATATGCTAAGGAGGTACTGCTCAGATTCAAAACTGTTAACGAAATTATGAACTGAATTTATTAAGAAGACAAATAATTTTAGGTTATCGGGGTTGTGGTGAATATTTTACTTAACCGGCCTGGCCCTTTAAGGAGTCACAAAGATGTGGCATAATGCTGTGTGTCTAGCTGGGGTGGCAGGTTTATTGAAAAGCTGCTCGTGTGGTTGTTAATAAAGTTCTCATTTGGGATTTACTTTGTTATTGGCATTCCCGGCTCAGTTTGTCCCTGCACCCAAAGTCCGACAAGGGAAATCAACAGAATGTCCTCATTGTCCACAGGGGGCTCTATTGTGATGATCTAACGCAAAGTGCAACTAACATTTATTGGTGTGTCCAAATCCATTTTTCTATTTTGATGGTGGGAAAAAGACTTTGCGCCAGCGCAAGGCACAAAGAGGTTGTCGTAACTCTTAATTATTCAGAGGCATATGTTGGGCATAACATGCAGTGAACCAATCGGAACGGCGCGTAGTCTCGCCCTTAAAAGGCGGCGGCACATGATCTATGGCGGATTGCTATTACAATGTTATGTTTGCCGACAAGCCGGATGGCTTTTCGCCTGCGGAGACGGACCTGCTTGTGCCTGCGGTGAACATGCGTGAGCACATCATCTACCGGAGCACCACTGCTCCGCCGAAGCCTTTCGAGGTGAAGCAGGCGTGGGATGGAGTAGCAGCGAGCGTGTCCTCGTTTTCTGGCACCATTAGATCATCCGATCAGTGCCAAAGGTAGTAAAATTATGTCATAAGACGGGGAAAACAAAAGCTCGCTGCTGAAGGAGAGTAGGGGCTGGTAACCGGGACATCATTTTATGTTTGTGTGTTTTTTTATAATTATTTTAATTTTGGGTCTGCATTTCTCAAAATATACATAAAAACTGAAGTCTTTGATCTAACGAAACACAACCAAACAGTTTTAAGGCATTTTAAAATGTAGAAAAGACAATAGGACCGTTATTTTTCTACATCTCACAATTGAGATTCCTCACCAGGCTACAGACCATTCAGCTCTTCTGCCAGCTGATCCCTCCTTGCCCATGGTGCTGCTGTTGCCATACACTCCTTTGTTGGCATCGGCACAGGTAGTTCAGCATCACACCTTCTAAAGTCCTCTAATGTGTCCACATTTATGTCCAACAGTCATCCATCACGCATGGTAATATTATGCAACATACAACATGCCACAAAGACCGCCGCAACCTTCTGAGGGCTGTATTGTAATGTTACACCTGATTTATCTAAACATCTGAAATGCATTTTCAGCAATCTAAATATCCTTTTAATTGGAGTATGTGCTTAATTCTCATAATGAACTCAAGCAAATTTTTTTAATGGTACGGTTTGTTCTTTACTTAATATAATTTTTTTCTTTTGTTGTTTCATTAAACAGTATAATTACGTGAAAGGACTAGATGTAATCTGTAATAAAGTGTATATAACTAAAATAACAAAACCATTTGTGCCCCTCGTGGGCATACCTGTGTCATGCGCCCGCAAGTACCTGTGTCATGCGCCCGCAAGTACCTGTGTCATGCGCCCGCACGTATCTGTGTCATGCGCCCGCAAGTACCTGTGTCATGCGCCCGCAAGTACCTGTGTCATGCACCCGTACGTTTCTACAATGCGCCACTGACATTAGTTGTGGTTTTTGTTGGTCAAAAGCACAATGCCATTTTGCTGCCTTAAAATAGCATCAACAATGCAGCCGACCAGGCCTCATTTAAAAAATACCATTTCTGTGGGCGCAAAATTATTTGCTATTTTGACGGCATGCACACATGGTATGACAATGAGCAATGTTCTGGTACAAAACTAGCAAAACCATTTTACATTGTGCTTTGTGCCGGGGGACAATAGGGCCCATGGTGTTACCTGGAGGTTGGGTAGCCATGTTTAGTTTTTTTGCTAATTATATCCTGAAAACTCAACTCCTATTACTTTCAACATGGTAATAATTTAAGGGTAGAGTAAACATAGTAACATAGTTGCCCATTCTATCTTTTGCATATCATCATGGATTTGAGTGTATTGCTATAGAAAATACTATAATGAAATACTCTTAATCATGCATTATTTGAACCCCATTTCCGCTGTGGTTTCCACCATTTTGCATTTGTTTTCTCTTGGTTTATAAAGGTGCATGTGATGTACGTCTCAAATGTCACAGTTTAAATGCAATTACCAAACCAAAACCAACTAAGAGAAATATACAGGAAAGACATCTAATCTGCTTCAACACAAACAAAGATAAACTGCTAAGACAGTTTCCCCGACCAGACGACTGTTTTGTTTCATGAGACCCTAGTTGAGGATATGTAAAGCAAAAGATAAGGAAGCAAAGAATGAGAACGAAAGCAGACACTGCAAAGAATCACAGGAGAAATGTCAAGAAGTACAGAATTCTTCAGATTCAGAGAATCAAAGAAAACATGGAAGACAGAATTGAATAATTACACTGTTTAACAATGAAAAACACGCCACAGAGCTGCAGGTGGTCTCAAAAGCAGGGTAAGACCTTTCATCTCAGAGATGATGTTAGTCAAATGACAACTGGCAAGAAACAGACCCTTACGAGGAAGAAAAAAAGATGCAGAAGTGATTACTTTTGGAAACAGAGATTCACACTAAAAAAAGAAATCACAGAAGACACCTCCATCTGACCTGTTTCGCGCACTGCAACCTGCATCCCTTATGATCCGATACATTAAGGATGCATATAAAGCAACTGCTAATGTAATACTATATGATTCACCTCTATTGCAATGCAGTGCGATGCGACACGATACGGTGCATTACTGGACAGGTCTGCTTGTGTGGGACTGGGCCGAGAGGTTTGATGAAAATTGGCCCCAGATGAGAAACAGTTTAGAGAGGGGAAATCAACATAAATATTAAATCATTGGTCAAAAATCATTGGTCACATTTCAAAATTTCTAAATAATGAAGTCATACGGTCTCTACTATTAATTATATATTACTAAATCTAGTTTTTACAGATGCAAAGAGATGCATCCTAAGTTCATCCAAATTGAATCCAGTGCACATTTTTTTAATTGGGGAAATCGCATCGTGATCTTTTATGCCGGTGCTCTGATGCAGACAGATGAATCTTACCATCCCTAAGTCCAACCAATCATATGGTGGTTTTTTTAAAAATGGGCAACCTACGCACAGCATGATTGGTTGAGGGGAATGTATGCTACTGCTCTAATAATATCATGGAAGAAATAAGATCCCTCAGAGGAAGCTTCAGATGTCGGTGAAGAAGGCAACGGCTCAGCAACCACAACAGCTATTATTTCAGAGAAATGGTGGATAAACAAGGTAAATAGACACCAGTGTTTTTGCAGTTTAAAGTCTAACACACAGGCTGGTGCTTGTACTGTTAACTATGCAGAAAACTTGTGCAAACTAAAATTGGAAAGACTGCAAACTTACAGTATTTCACCACTTGAAGCACTGCCACCCAGCAGAACATATAGAATGTGAGTGATTACAGTCATGAATATTAGCAATTAAGGATTCCACTTTCAATCTGAAGGAACAAAGGATAAATTGTGTCCCATACTGGTTAAAAATTGGACACAGTATTTTATTCTTCACTACGCTATGGGTGATAACCCTACCAGTAATGTCAGTCCCTGTTACAAACAGCGAGGCTGTCAGAAAAACGCCCCAGCAGCAAACGCTGCTGTTGCCATTTTCAAATGTAATGCCGTATGACAAAAAAGTCTATTTTTGTATAACTTATTCATTAAAGCTATATTTCAGTTTGCAGTCCATTCAATTTGTCATCATTTTTAATGTTCTGAATCTGTTTAAGGGCAATTCTAAGGAAATATTAAGCAAAAATGGAGCCTCAATGTAAACAAATAATTATATTTATACAGTGATAACTATTGATATTGACTGATATGGTAGAAAGATTTTATATATTTTCTATATATAAATTTACTTACAATATTTATATATTGTATAATTCATCCTCTAGGTCAGCTAAATCTGACGAGGGGGATCATTCCCCTCCATCAATAATGAATAGGTGGGCTTTGCCTTTGGAAAGGTTGAGAAATCATGATCTAGAAGTCCTTAACATATGACACTGTAAATGCAAATTGCATGTATGGGGGATATTCTGGCTGCATTGACCTCTCCTGCCCAATCTGTAGCCAGTATAATGCAGTTTTGTTAACTGGGTTTTGTTCTATTGAGTATACTGTAGCTGGTTGTGTGGAACTTCACAGCAGGTCCCTTGCTGAAGTTGTGGAAAGTTTCAGAAAGTGTTGCCTGAACGTTGCTAGTGCTTTGTTTCATGCACAGTTATTGAAAGAATTAATTTTAAGATATCCATCCAGAAACTGCATCCATTATCTTGTTCAACATATACAACTGGTATTTAAAAGTTATTAAGTGATTAATGTCTCACTTTTGCTGTTGTGCACAGCCTTGTCACATATAATTAAACTGAATTCAATTTACATGTATAATTTTTCTGGTGTGACATGAAGATCCAAACAACTTGTAGGAAAAAAACAATTACTTTTGGATTTTATTCTAGCTGCTAGCAGAAGCTTTCATCTTGTGATTTTATGAGGTGATTCTGTCCAACATAATGCACAAATTAATGCCTAAATGGTAATCAACCTTGAATTAAAGTCTCTGCACAACTCCGTTCCTTGAAGATTATGCTTGTTAAGGCCAAACTGCTAGAGGGTACACCCAGTAATAAGGTCAGGTGTGGCAGGTCCAAACAACACAGTCTTCTATGTAATGTATGAGAGGAAATGGTCTTTTCAAAAATATTCCTGAATTATCATTCACCATCTACAAAAAAATGAATGTACTAATTCTGTAGGAAAATTCATTAATTAATGATGAGCTACCTGGGAGAATTTCCAGTTTGATTCATTTACTTTATGGTGCACTTAGTCATGTGACGACGACCCTATTGGAATTACACTCATGAAGCATATATGGCTGACACAAAATTGTTAGCCGAGTGTGTTACAAAAAGAACAATCAATGGCAAATCTTAAAAAGTACCTATGATCCATTTTTAATATGAATGTTAACACTCATTAGCTGATGCTGAGTGACTCAACTGGCAGTTGAAGTTTCCCCTTTCAATTGCACTTCTCTTCAACTTTAGCAAGGAATCAGTTCACATTATAATTTATTGACACATCCCAGGAGCCCATACTGAATAAGCAGTGGGAAGATGAATGGATTTAGTTACACAGAAATATTAGAGAATCTATGTGATATTAAGTGTCCCCGATGTTAACACAGTATCTTATGTCCTCAAAAATGGAGCAATTTAATCGATAACACTTTAAATTGACTGCACCTTCATAATGCATTCATTATGAATTCATAAAACAGTCATAAGCAGCATGTATGTAAACCTTAACACCGTAAGAGCTTTAATATACATTAATAACAAATATTATACAATTATACTTTTGCAATGTTTGTTATGTCATGTTATTAATGTATATTAAAGCTGTTAATGTATGTTAGGATGCAAGGGCGTAGATTTGCTCTGGACATTGGTGGGGACCTATGACTCCACCCCCCCCCCCCCCCCCCATCCCCTGCCCCACCCACCAACCCCACCACCCCAACTCCGTCCACGGAATGCATGTTTTTTTTATATGCTGCAAAATGCAAAATCACTTTACATTAATACTAGCGATGCTTCGACTGGTACCTGACAGGATTGCCACCTGATGAAATAGCGTGACAAAAAAGTGAGACATGTCAGTTCAAAACTTTTGCCAAAAACACTAATGAATCACTTACATCCTCAGCCTATCACTCCTCATAATGTTAAATATTAGTATAATCAACATGTATAACACACACACATATTATATGTTATATATAATCAACATTCAGATTCACCTCCTGTGACCTTGCCTCTTCACCTGAACTACAACATGGCTGATCTGCTTCTGTCCCCTAATAAAAAAACATTGAGGGATTCCTTATGAGCATTGACAGAGAATGCCTCAGCCTATTATTGGTAACAATGTTAAATCTCAGGACAACTAGGTATAATAATATCAAGTCATCGTTCAACATCACCTGTGACCCCTTCTCTCCATCACTGTCTGATACACAGCACAGTTGTTTAGGTTCTGTCACCTGACAAAACAGCATAAACACATGCCATTTAAACAGCAATCATTTTATTTCACTTTTTCTGAGTCTTAGTGTGCAAATCTCGAATCAAATCATTAATGTTTGCCAAGTCAGTGAATGCATTTTAAAAACTATTTGTGCGAAGTGGATTGTCTATTGGTGAACTGTCAATAAAATTCTAGCCATGGCAATATTAGTATGTAGCATATCAATTTCTTTCACAAGACTGATTTCTGACAAATAGTCGTCATTAGATTAGGAGAACTGACATGGATCATATTTATACTTTTACATTTAGCTGTTTAATCTGCTGTTAGTTTTAAGTCCGTATTCACAGACTATAGCCTGCCCTGCTACAGTATAATGAATGTGCGTCAAAGCGGTAAAAAAAAACCCACTAGCATTAGCGTTAACTGTTGTCGTTACTTTGATGGACTTTGATGGATTCACTAGCGAACTTGAAGTGACTTACACTTTTCTTTGAAAAAAAGCTCCTTATGTCCAGCTTCTTTTTTTTTGCTGCCGCCATCCTCACATGTGTCACCCAACACACCTTCTTGCACGAGGAAAAAAATCCACTGCATTTGGCGCTGCTTGTATCTGAACGCAGCCACAGCCTCTCACATGATAGCAGGGAAATGCACAGCCAATAAAAATGTTCATATGTGTTTTGGGGGCGGGAGGACTCAAGGAGAGAACGTGATTTATCCCTTTCTGCGTGTCTAGGTTAATGTTCACAGCACGATTGTTTTTTTTTTTTTGTTTTTTTTAAGTTGATTAAATTATTGGTGGGGACATTTCAATGGTCGGAGAATATTGGTGGGGACACATCCCCTCCGTCCACCCTAAATCTACGCCCCTGTTAGGATGTTATGGTATAGTTACATACTGCTTACTGTATGCATGTTCTCAGAATGCATTATGAAGGTGCACTGGATGTTCTGCAAAAGCATAATTAATGTATTATGAAGCTACAGTTAATGTAGAGTGTTACCATTTAATCATTTTTGAGGTTATTGCCAACCTGATTATTTACTAACTACTCAGAGAACTAAACCCTTATTATCCATTTATTCGGGATGAGTTGAATAATGTTACCTGAAGACTGCAAGTCTCTACCAAACAGCAGGGGTGCCAGTAGAGATTGTGGGCCACGTGAAAGCATATTGTATCGGGCCCTCAACCCAGATCAATACAATCATGTAACAAATTTATGGCCCCTGTCACTCAGGGGCCCTTGGAATTATCCTTACCCCCCCCCCCCCCCCCACACACACACACACACACACACACCACACGCCCACAGTACTGCTGCCAAACAAGGTGTTATGATATCTGTCTAATAATCCTACTACAGTGCACAGAAAAGTCTCTAGTATCTGTCATTGTGCCAAAAAGTCAAGTATATGTTCATACAACGTTGTTGTAATAACTGGGCAGGCAGAGGATTCACATATAGGAGCCACAAGTTTATTTCTAGAATCTTGGTCCACAAACAAGCAAAGGTCAAAATCTAGGTGGAAACAAGTAAATGAAATCCAAATCCTGATCCAAATCTGAGGTTCAAACGCAAGCAGAAAATCGTAACGCTAATACAGGCAGTAAAGGGGAAATTCAAATCCATATCTCAAGCTGGAGAGGTAATAAAGCAGGAAAGCACAGCACAAGACATTGTATAGGGCAGGATATTTCAGAGGAATTTACTGGAGACTTGGGAGCTGATTTTAAAAGGGTTCATATGAACAAAACATGTGACAAAGCTTCGTACGCACATTTATACGATTTGGGGATTTATATAAAAAAAACTTATCCTGAAAAAGTTCACATATTTACGAATGGTCCAGAGCAGAGGACATGGAATACAGTGACATTATTTCATTGTCATTTTATTATATCTGACATACAACTATCATTCAGTATCTGTGTTGAGTGACTCACCATATTGTTTTAAATGATATGCCAATATATTTACTGCGTATAAGATAGAGGCCCAAGTGTGTGTCACATGCACCATCATCATGGAAAATTCAGCTTTCTTAGAGGACATTACACACGGGCAAATACAAAGAGAGTATTTAGAGTTCACATTGAATATTTTTCCAGCGTTGATTTGTGGCTTATCGTCATTTAAGACTGACAAGAGCGATTCTGAAGGAATTGTGTGATGAATTGGCACAGGCCCTTGAATGACCTACATTGCAAAATCATGCTGTTCCTGTCCATCTCCATGTATTGACAACACTTGGATTTTTGGCAACACGAACACACCAATAGGAACTGCGAGAATGGGCTGACAGATCAGATGGTAGATGTGCCTTGTGGGACCAGAAGAGACTCTGCTGCAGGGGTGAATGTAGGCCTCTCGGTCACTGCATATGATAGTAAATGGACAGCATGATACATTTATAATAGAAATCTTTGTGGCACACATTTTTTCCATTTGTGTTTTTACCTGGGGGATTCCCCTGACTCGATTCTGTCTGTGTCACATGCTGCATTCTGTATCTCCGTGGGGGATAATTCCCGTCAAGGACATCTCTCCAATTATATCGCATAATCGATTGTTCAAATCAGAGAGAATCCCTGTCAATGATGCCCCACCAGGAGCCAACGCTCTGCATCGGTGTGTAGCGTTACATTGCCTGGCATCTGATTTTAAATCCCAACTTTTGCTGACTACAATAACAGCAGCAGTCACATGTTGGCACACAACAATTTTTCTTTTTTTGTCATACCAGCAGATGAACTACTAAAGAAAATGGTTTTCCGGTCCTCAATCTCAGACACTAAAGTCTGCACTTCACATTCTGAGAAATTCCTTCCCCCTTGTTTGTGGCTTTGTTGTCTCAGGTATGCACATGATGTCCCAGTACATGTCCGTCATGACTGGCTGTGGTCACATCCACTGAGTGGCAAAAACACTATGGATGCTGTGGAAAACATCTTAAATGGGAAAGACCTGCTGTGCGATTGATTGTACAAACAATTTAACAAGAAATCTGAGCTCTCTTTTTCCAAACTGCAGAAAACTAAAGAAAAGAGAAGCAAATTGAACACTGAAATCTATAGAAACAACTGGAATACTGGTTCCAGGAATCCAGGATTTGTGGTTGTCATTTTGTGTCAGTTATGCTGGATTTTTGGGTAAAATACATGAACTTATTTGAATACTTATGTCATTCTTTTGTAATAATGACAAGTTAACCTTGTTTATTTGGTTCTGCTGCAATCAAGGCAAAGTACACCTGAATTTTAATGAGGATCTTTCTGCTGCAGTTCTACGTTACTTTCTTTTCTATAACATCACCAAAGGCAAAGATTTTGAAAGATTTCTTTCATTAAGTGTCTGTCTTGACCTCTATGCTCTCCATTCAGAGTCTAATTTAAAATTCTCCAATTATGCATATAATGATCTACAATGGACCATTCTTCAAAGTGAATGACACATAAGTCTTGGATTTAGGACATTTTCTTTTTGGTGGGTGAAGGAGGGGCTTGGGGGGGGCGTTCTCTAAATTCTGTTTTGGTTTCTTCCCCTGGAGGTAAATATAGATCAATGATCACTGTCTTTGATTTTGGAATAAAGACTAAATATTTTGCAACTTGGTTCTAATACTATATTGAACAAAGGCATGAAGAAATATATTCAAGTTATATATTCAAGTTCTGAAGTCTGGAACTGTAAAATTTTCTTAATGATGTTGATAATGAAGTGATCCTCAAGTATATATAACTTAATGACATGTACATATGTTCATTGATGGTTTGGTAATTTATAATAACATCGTGACTTGATGGAACACATCATCATTAAGTAATTGATGAAGTACATACATAAAATATGGAGTGTGAGTTTGTAGCAAATCCAGATTGTGTGTGTACAAGAATCCAGGGATGCCCTTTTCAGTGTGCCAGTTGCAAACCACAGAGTGGACTGCAGTTTGATCGACTTAAAGCAGAAGGAAACTGCTCAAAATTGTCCAAGTTCCAAACTTCAGGGCCAACTGCTCTGCATGGTTCCATGTAGCTGACATGAGGATCTGCTCAGGGCTGAGTGGCATGTAGCCTGCTGTGCTAAACTGAGACTAGCGCGCTAGCATCTGAGCTGCTCTGTACCCTTACAGAAAGGAGGCTTGAAATTGTCAAAGTTCATGCAAAATAAACAAATAGAGCTCTTCACAATGACTTTAGGTAAAACACCAATTGTCTATTGCATGCCAATAGAAGGTGGTGTTTCCCACCACTCAAACCAGGCATTTGCTTGGGGCCCACATGGTTCAGACACTCCCTGTTGCCCACAAACTGTCACTACTCTAAATAGTCAACAAACATGTTCCTTATCTAGGAGATGCCGAGGCAGCATGTTCTGTTAACCAGCTATCTTCTGACTCCATTGCTTAGTTATTTATTTCATTTTTGAAACCTCTGACGGACCCCGAAGTGACTTTATGAGTGAGGCCCAAAAAAACAGAAACCTGCCCCTGTAGATATTAGGCTATCAATAAACACTTAATTAGTAAAGTGAATCATGAATGCTTTAGTAGTCAGCATTAGTTATATTAATATATTCTCATTTGTGTACCGGTATTATAAAGTGTTACCGTCATTTAGGCGTGTACTGACAGGAAGTTATATTCCTTGCATTCTTTATAAAAAAATTTAAAAAATGATTTTATGCCATTTTCTCCATTTCAAAATGTAGCCATTTTTTTCCGTCCATTCATCCATCCATATTCGAACCACGTATCTTTATCAAGGTTTTTGGGGATCTGGAACCTATCCCAGGCACCAAAGGGCACAAGGCTGTGGTTCACCCCGGACAGGATCCTAGTTCATTTTATTTATTTATTTTGTTTAATTAAGTGATCTGTTTCCAATTATTGATGGAATACCAGCTGCCAGAAAAAAATCTTTAGAACCTCTGCAATCACATGCCTTCAGCCTATTTGTTTCATACTGTCCTTTCCTATCTGTAAAGTTTGTTTGACTCATATTATTCTGACAAAAAATATATTATTATATATTATTATTAATGACTGCATTGGGCTGGCCCCCCATCCAGGGTTGTTCCCTGCCTCGTGCCCATTGCTTCCGGAATAGGCTCCGGACCCCCCGCGACCCAGTAGGATAAGTGGGTTGGAAAATGGATGGATGGATGGATTATTATTATTAATGATTTAAAAATTATACTTAAATTGCACATTGGTCTTGTATCGACATTTGTGTCATGAATGACTATGACAGAGAGGAATATAAATGGTGTAGAGAGACACAAGCAGCACCAGTAGCCAAGTCACCGTCCTGCTACCTGGTTGTATTCAAGCAGCTGAGACAATCAAGCTGTGGAGGGATAATATTTACCGTTTCGCACAGACACATTTGCCCTTGAAAACATGCTACTGTTCTGACCATTTGTTAAAAAAAAATCAATGTGAGGATTAACACAAAGATAATCATAAGGGTTTACCAAAAAGCAAGGTCATTTTCACACTGGTAACTTACCGAATTCTTTCCATAAAAAAAATTAAAATAAAAAAAAAAACTGTTGCACTATGAATTCATTACCATCAATCATCAATCTTTGATCATAATCCTTTATGTGTTGTTCTTATGTGCTTAATCTACCGCTTGGATGACAACAAAGACCCCAGCTGTCAGTTCACCATGCTGCCAGCTTTCATTTGCAATAATTGCCCTGGGAAATTCTACCATAATCCTACTTGTAACCTTACACTAGTCTCATAAGAGAGCAAGAGAAGGATAATCTTTACAAGGATTATGAAATGACCATTTAGTGCCAAAATTTTATCACCATATACTTTTTGTTAGTATGTAATATGTAATGTAAGATATATACATATAGCATGTTAATATATACGCAGTGTGTTTATACTCAGTTTTATGCTCATTTGAGAATCGCACATTAACACAGGACTGCCTGTGCAGTGTTGCAGTGAGGACGACATCCGCGACTTAAAATATTATGATAACATCAACTATGTAGTTCACGCCACATCTCAATACAGACGTGAGCAGTTTACAGCTTACAAAAGTTTAGATGCATACAAGTATTTTCTGGGTGGTCAAGCACACAGGACTGATGTGTGGGAAATTCCCAGAAAACATCACTTCCTAATCGTATTGCAGGTGAGAGTTCTATCCTAATCTTATCAATCCTGCAAAGACGAGCAGAGAGTGCATAAGACAATTGTGTGTAAATCAGTTTCGGTATCAGCCTAGTCCTGACAGATATGGTGACATTTTACCATAATTTTTTTTCATATCAAGCGATCATTATCATGATAAAATTCAATACTTTACTTCAATTCTCCATTTTTACTTAAAATTCTCTTAGAATTGATTGCCCTTAAACAGGTTTGGTAAATGAAAAAGGTCAATTTAATGGACTACAAACTGAAATCTAACTTTAATGAATAAATCATACATCTAAATAATTGGCTACACAAACGTGTATTCAGTGGGCTGCCGATTCTCCTGTCTGGCCGCCACAATCCACTTACTGCATCTTTCTGGGTCTGCTGGAAACCTATGAAATGTTAAACCAGGCTTATCACCTCTTCAACGTCTTAGGTCTTGGTTTTCTGTTAAATATACCTAACAATTTTTTTTGCAATTTAGAGAGAGAAAGTAAATTGTTTTTGACTACATCAATGAAAATTACGAAGATAAAAAAAGAAGCTTCTATGTGATTCATACATACTGAATTGAGTTTCCACAAACACACATTTTTGACAAAATATTCCAGCAGATTCCACCAGCGGATGGATGTAGTAAAATGATTGGAAATATATTTTTTCCTGGGTTTTTCTATGGTTTTCGTAATCTCCTGCTTTGATTGTTTTTTGACACACTGGTTGTCCCTGTATCCTCTTTGCACCCAGTCTGACAATGACTGGAACTGGACCCCACACCTGCCTTCTAACTGGCAAGTATTTTTTCTCTATGACATTTACATTACAACAAAAGTATTCCAATAATCATAAGTTGCATATAGGTTCCAGCTTTTAATAATAAAAAAACTAAGTAAAAGTAGAAAGCAAAAAACATTTAAAATAAAAATACACAGTTGTTTGTGAACTGTTATGAGAAAATTACATTTTGTGAGCAAAGCTCCTTTCCTTATAGAAATGAGTTAGAGAAAGAAGATTATGAGGCAGTCTTTGAAACAGAAAAAAGGGAAATCACTAATAAAAAATGCATATTTGTATTTTATTCTTACATGGGGGGGGGGGGGGGGGGCTCAGCAGGGATTCAAATAAGGCAAAACGTGTTTTGATTACTTTTAGGTTTTTAGTCCACTTGCCTGCCTGTTCGGGACAAACAGGCAAGCAAGCAATGGGAGCCGCAGATGCGCGCAAACAGGGTTTATTGACGGGACACAGGCAACGTTAATGACAGACCTCGGGGAGACAGGCTAGCACACGGACTAAATACACAGAACTAAGGGACGGAAACGCAGAACAGCTGAGAACAATCAGGAATTCACACGAGGTTGATGGGGGGGCGTGGCACACAGGAGGATCGTACAAGCAGGTCATGACAAAGGCTCCCTTTTGCCACTTGTAAATGGTAGTGACTCATTAATAACAAGGACACTGTGTTATAACGTGTCTATTAATTATTTACAAAGTGTTACAACCTAATTAATAACCAGATTACAAACCAATCATAAACGCTTTATATGAGTAGCCTTATTGTAAAGTGGCACCTATACCTGATTCATTTTTATAAAATTATACCATAATTTCTGAGATATGTTGCCAACTTTTATTCAACAGAATGTACACAATGAAACACATTTTTGTTCATTTGTAGAGCAGGTATGATTTAAAAGCAAGGTATAGTGAATGTTTTGGTTAGGTAGGATGTCGAATAACTAAGAATGTAGCATTCAATTTAAGTTACAAATTGACTGTATAAAAGAGCTTGCAATAATGTTCTTATTATTGTGCTTTTGGGAAAGCACACCTTTTTTGATTTGTTGTTAGCTAGATATATTAGATATAATTAGCTAGATAAATATAACGAGCAATTGCACTCTACAGCATAAAGCAATAATTCTGTCATGTTTTTGAATTATAACAACAGTGATGCATTAAATTTGTCTTTTTTTTTTCTTCCATATTTTAGTGCATGTTTTATTTTTTCATCTCACATTTATCCCAAAATATTTATTTGCGTGTTTGTTTGTTTGTTTCCATAGTATAGTAAGTAGCATAATATATTCTCAAAACAAGCCATTGTAATGGTAGGTGCATGCAGGATCAAACTTATTCAAAAAGACAAACACTGCATCATGTTACCTAGCAACTGTGGATGGATGGAATGAAAACGTGTTGCCTTCAGGTCTATAATGCACCTTTCCTGCACCAGCAAGGTTTACACTCGCCTTGCTTGCTTTAGATAAATAAAGCTATTCTTCTTGGAAAATGGTTGCATTGAGAACACCTCTTCCAGCCAAATGTAGACACCAATGACAAGTCTGATGCCTTCACTCATAGCCCGTAGCCTCAAGTAGGTGATTTCTGCTGAGTGATTCTCCTGGGATGAAGTCAGATAATTATATTGGATATTCTGAAAAAGAACACCAGATCAGAGCATGGTGATGCCAGTAGCCTGGCATGAATCATTGTGATTCCTCTTGTCATGATTAGAGCCCAAGCATCAAATTAATGACAATTAAAATCCCCCTTTGCCTAAATACAAATAAGCAAAGAATACAGCTGCATGTGTTTGGCCTCTGAATGAAGGTCCATGGATTTTACCTGATGTGAAAGGTGTCATCAATAAAATGACTGTCATCCAGTTGGAATCAATCAGTTTGATATGTTAATGAAATTTAAATTGCTATCAAAACATTGCTTCAAAAATATGTCACCAGTAGCCTTAGTTTATTTTGTCTTTGGCAAGGAGAAACACAAAGTGGTAATGACACATCTTCAAAAAGCAATGATTCCAGTCTCCAAAGGCACTCTTTAGTCAGTAAGCGTTGAGATTGATGTGGTGCAGCACCATGTCTCCCGGGTTTATCTGCCACAAAGGAAACAGGTACAAAACAAATGCTTTGCTGATTCCTCTTTTTAATCTGAGCTACTGGGATTCAAATCTGTCCCATAGCTTGACTCTTTCCTACAACCAATACGAAGGGCCTTGGCGTGATGATTAAATCAACTGGCTCTTCTCTATCTGATAACATTTCGCTCGATTACTCCATTCACCAATATATAGTAGACTTTTGTCTAGTTATTTCCTACTTTTAGTTTACCAAGTTGATATGCAATGTTACTACAGTGGCACAATTGTCATTGGTTACAATTTACAGGTAAGAGTGACCACTCTAATAAATTATATGTATATATGTATATGGATTCGATTTCTAGGTAAGCACAAGTGTAAAATGTAAATTTTTTTGCAAACTCCAACCTCGTCCTTCTCTGCTTCTCTAGGATTGAATCTGACTGTCTGCTGTGTGTGTGTATGTGTGTGTAGACAAGTATAAGTATACTAATCATTACTGTATCATGCTTATTATCACTTTGCTCTTATCTAACACAGTGCAGACCTTCTTTTCAATTTAAACAGAAAAATCTGGTGTGATGAAAGTGTCGCCGCTCTCAAGGACAGTCATTCTGAGGACCAAGTTATTAGTGTGTCGGGTATCAAAATAAATTGCAAAGAGCTTTTGCACACCCTACCTTAGCATGGCATGTTACCTAGCAACTATAGATCTGGTATTTAGGGAGAAAGAAATATGGCGTTGCAATCCACACACTCCCTTTCCAAAGCAAACTGGAGCTGAAAGAAAAATCTATTGAGAAAAGGATTACAGTTTTCATTGTTTTTTATTATAATTCATTGTTTCATTTTATTTGAAACAGTCTTTAGCTGGAATACTGCATACATATATTCAATGCTTCTTTCACTAGAACTGCCCCAAAAGAGGCAAGTCTTATTATGCCCAACTACTGTATATGGACACAAGTGCAGGGAAGATGTTCCTTGGAAAGAAGCTGAATTTAGTAGGAGAAGGACTCTGAGGATGTGGTGCGAGAATCCGGGGCTGACTGGAGACTCACTCAGTGCCATGTTTGTCTAGAGCATAGGAGACTGAAAAATGGGGGGGGGGGGGAGAGAAAAAATAACAGGATTTCATCCACAGCGACAAGAGGGCTAGTCAATAGCTGCATCCAGTGAATAGAACTCAGTTCAACGCATGGCACACTTGGTGAGGGAGCAGTGTTTAAAAGAAGCACGCATCCCAGGATGGCTGCTGCAGCTGGCCCCATTAGACATCCTCAGCTGTACAGGGGCGGGGTTTCCAGTGCCGTGCGCTGACCAGCTGACCATTACCCTCAGCCTTGCTGGGGCGGGGCTTCCAGTGCCGTGCACTGACCAGCTGACCATTACCCTCAGCCTTGCTGGGGCGGGGCTTCCAGTGCCGTGCGCTGACCAGCTGACCATTACCCTCAGCCTTGCTGGGGCGGGGCTTCCAGTGCCGTGCGCTGACCAGCTGGCCAAAACCCTCAGCCTCGCTGGGGCGGGGCTTCCAGTGCCGTGCGCTGACCAGCTGACCATTACCCTCAGCCTCGCTGGGGCGGGGCTTCCAGTGCCGTGCGCTGACCAGCTGACCATTACCCTCAGCCTCGCTGGGGCGGGGCTTCCAGTGCCGTGCGCTGACCAGCTGACCATTACCCTCAGCCTCGCTGGGGCGGGGCTTCCAGTGCCGTGCGCTGACCAGCTGACCATTACCCTCAGCCTCGCTGGGGCGGGGCTTCCAGTGCCGTGCGCTGACCAGCTGACCAAAACCCTCAGCCTCGCTGGGGCGGGGCTTCCAGTGCCGTGCGCTGACCAGCTGACCATTACCCTCAGCCTCGCTGGGGCGGGGCTTCCAGTGCCGTGCGCTGACCAGCTGACCATTACCCTCAGCCTCGCTGGGGCGGGGCTTCCAGTGCCGTGCGCTGACCAGCTGACCATTACCCTCAGCCTCGCTGGGGCGGGGCTTCCAGTGCCGTGCGCTGACCAGCTGACCAAAACCCTCAGTCTTGCCGGTTTAACAGGTGACCACTGTGTGGCACCTGAAACGTGTCCTCTTATGCAGCTCAGATGATGGTGAAACATATTTTTATTTTCACTGCTGCCTTGGATATATTTGTCATCTTTATATACAAAACCTTTTAAAATATAAAAAAAATACATTTTTCTTGTGTTGATTTTTAGCCTAAACTTGTATTATTCACTTGAATACAATGTAATCGATCAATTAAAATGTCTATATAAATCGAATAAGGGAATTCAGTTTTGCTTTTGTCAAAGTATTTTCCTTGTTGTAGTAATGAGGCATCTTTAAATTACATAGTCATCACAGAAAAAAAACAGACAATTAAAAAAAATACAAACCTGAAAGAAAGATAAAAAGCACAGTTTCTTCTGTTGTACATAAAGCCAAAGGAACTAAAAGATGAGCAAAACAGCTTTTAGTTAAATGTTACTCAGCTTGAACTGAAAAAAGACAAATCACAATGCCAGCTGTAATTGCAAGGCTGAAAGTATGTAGAGGAAATATTAAACTTTAGTTCATATCATTTGTTGTGCTTAAGCTTCCCCTGTTTTTCCATACACTGGAATTATTCTCCTATTTCAAGCTGGCTGCAGAAATCTGGCATTGTCACCCTTTAGCCATTTACTATACTAAAGCTGGTAAGCTGAGAAGTTGGTATACCCATATAATTATTACTCAGCGTGTCCATAAATGGAATAGTATCTGTCCACATTACAGACCCTTACCCTGGTCAGTGTTGCTTGGAGGCTGGAGTACACACTGGACAGGATGCAAGTCCATTGCAGGCTACACAATCAGACACTCAGTTTAAAGGTGCCAGTTAGCCGAAATGCATGTCATTGAGGTGTGGGACGAAACACCCGCAACACAGAGAGAACACATACAGCACACAAAGCATTCAAAGCAGAGGCGCCATTCAGACCACCAGTCATGGAGGTTAGTGGTAACAGTGTTACTCACTGAGCTAGTGTTACATGCATATTGAACGCTGTTATTCCTGTAAATGTATCGTAATTATTAGTATTTGCAAAGACGAATAAAGAACTTGCTCATTTACAAAATTACCTTTAAAGGGAACTTTTTGTTAGCACAAGTAATACAATGTTAGTTTTCCAAATAAATTCAAATATTTCAAACTTTTATGAATTCTTATTCTCCTGTAACAGTATAAGCTGACTTGTATAATAATTAGTTATTCTAAGTCAAATGTTTTGTTTACCACACTACATCACTATTAGTAAAAAAAAAAAATAGTTACTCGAAAAGCTACAGCGTTTTAAAAGTAGCTCGGCTACTGATAAGCTACTGAAAGAAGTAATTAAGTTGGTAGCGTTGCAAATTTAATTAGCTACTCCCCGACGCTGCTTACGACCCTGAATAGAATGTGCAGATACAGAAAATGGATGGATGGATGAAGAGGGCTGTGTGGCCAGTTGTGTGCCCCGTAATGGGTTGGTGCCCCTGTTATGGGTCATTCCCTGACTTGCATTCATTGTTTCTGGGATGGACTTTGGACCCCGGTATAGAAAATGATTCAATGAATCAATCAATCAATAAATCATTTAGTTAATTTAGCAAATTAATAAATGCAGAAGAATAATTAGTTATTCTAAGTCAAATGTTTTGTTTACCACACTACATCACTATTAGTAAAAAAAAAAAATAGTTACTCGAAAAGCTACAGCGTTTTAAAAGTAGCTCGGCTACTGATAAGCTACTGAAAGAAGTAATTAAGTTGGTAGCGTTGCAAATTTAATTAGCTACTCCCCGACGCTGCTTACGACCCTGAATAGAATGTGCAGATACAGAAAATGGATGGATGGATGAAGAGGGCTGTGTGGCCAGTTGTGTGCCCCGTAATGGGTTGGTGCCCCTGTTATGGGTCATTCCCTGACTTGCATTCATTGTTTCTGGGATGGACTTTGGACCCCGGTATAGAAAATGATTCAATGAATCAATCAATCAATAAATCATTTAGTTAATTTAGCAAATTAATAAATGCAGAAGAATAATTAGTTATTCTAAGTCAAATGTTTTGTTTACCACACTACATCACTATTAGTAAAAAAAAAAAATAGTTACTCGAAAAGCTACAGCGTTTTAAAAGTAGCTCGGCTACTGATAAGCTACTGAAAGAAGTAATTAAGTTGGTAGCGTTGCAAATTTAATTAGCTACTCCCCGACGCTGCTTACGACCCTGAATAGAATGTGCAGATACAGAAAATGGATGGATGGATGAAGAGGGCTGTGTGGCCAGTTGTGTGCCCCGTAATGGGTTGGTGCCCCTGTTATGGGTCATTCCCTGACTTGCATTCATTGTTTCTGGGATGGACTTTGGACCCCGGTATAGAAAATGATTCAATGAATCAATCAATCAATAAATCATTTAGTTAATTTAGCAAATTAATAAATGCAGAAGAGTAGTATTAAACTGTAGCATTAAACATGAAGGAATGAAAGAGATCAAAGCTTGATATTATCTGCATTTCTTTTAAATACTGCCCTAGATTTGGCATCACTGCCACGGCAGATAAAATACAAATAAGGCACTTGTTGATGTACAGCTGTATTGTGCAATGTCAATACTCAGGCATGCATTATTCAGAAGCCAGTTAACAGACAAAGCTACTTGTTTTGGCTTATTTCCAGCCCTCTAATTAGCTTTGTTGTGCTCTTGAAAAACAAAGCACTCAGTGGGCCCACTGAAGTAGGGCCAGGTTTCATCAACAGACCCATTGTTTTTAAAAGCAGACGGCTCTCAGAATACTGGGGAGAGAAGGGGTCGAGACCCTGGGCACAGATCATATCTCATCATTACATTACTGTCCGATTCTCCATGCTCTTTTGAAGTACCGGCAAGCACTAATATTTTGTACAAAATATACGTGTTTATGAAGTTTGCTCAGATCATTTTCTGTGGAATATATAAACATATCATAGCCACACTTTAACTTCAGCTGTCTACTCCTGTGCTAAATTGGAGGAAAATACTCATTCCAAAGAAACACCTTTCTTATGTCAAAAGGTATTAAATTTGGCACACGATGCAATGAGTGCTTGTGTAGATGTTTTTTTAACAAAAAATTTAATAATTAAACAGTCACCAGATTATGTACATCTGACTAAAATAATAACTCTCCTCTTTGCCCAACATTCCTCAAAACATTATTATTCCTAAATTTAATTACTGCGTCCAATTCATTCAAGTTTTTTTTTAATTTCCTACATATTTTTATTCTTTAGTCCATAGATTGTCACTTCTTCAAAATAAAATGAGAACAACAAAAATCATTAGGTGAGCCAAACAAAAAAAATTAATTTCTTTTTAGCACATTCAACTTGTGAAATGATTGTATCAAGGTGTTAATACCGACCAACTCATTGTATCAAAACAATGAAATTTGCACTTTGTTTCTCCATTTTGCCCTATGTCCTAGAATACAAAAACTAATTATAGGGTGACAATTAATAAGAGGCTCTTTGGAATGTGTTGAATTTGTTTCATTTTGTTTGAATTTGTGGCCTAAAAATATGTCTAAGTTGCATAAAACCTTTATGATACATTGGCTGACTTAATAAAGATAGCATATTGTACTGTATTATAAATAAATTCACAAAAAATACTGCAGGACTACTTTGGGAAGGCTTAGAAAATACATCCAAATTGTTTAAAGATTGATTTTTCAACTGCAGGTGCATTGTTCACAAACTATAATTATTTGGCTATGAACTGTGTTTTTTTTGCTGCATAATAAACATACAGACAACACCAAATAATTACAGGTGGATTGGAACATTTTCCATCATTCATTTAATCTATAGAGCATTTTAAAATGTTTTGTTTGGCAAAAAAAACTTTTCTGGTGACACTGTGATCTCCAGTATTGAATCTGACTGTCTGCTCTACAGTATGTGTATGTGTGGATTAGGTTTATGTTGCATTGTGGGGGCCAAATGTCCCCCACAATGTAATAAAACCTGATATTTTGACATTGTGGGTATCATTTTTCCGGTCCCCACAAAAATCTGTGAACGTACTCAAAAAAGTAAAAATTCCAAAAGTCTCATATTTTGTTTGGTTACTTGTGGTTAAGGTTAGGGTTGGGTAAGGGTTAAGGTCGTCATTGTTGGGATTACAGTATTGGCCATAGAAATGAGTGGACTGTCCCATCAAAGATATGAGTACAGATTGTTGTGTGTGTGTGTGTGCGTGTGTGTGCACGTGTGTGTGTGTGTGTGTGTGTGTGCGTGCGTGCGTGTGTGTGTGTGTGTGTGTGTGTGTGTGTGTGTGTGTGTGGGCTCAGAGATGGACTCTGATCTTGTTCAGGTTGTACCCTTCCTTCTTCCTCATGTTTCCTGGTATAGTTTGCTTACACAAGAGGCTGGAAAATGGACAGAAGGAAATACTTTTTTATTTTAGAATGCCTAATATGCATACTTATTTTGTGGAAAAAAAAGACTTGCAGTGGTTCTGGAATTTGCAGTTTATGTTTGTCTAATCATACTTATGAAAAGTTTTATTCAGCACATGATATTCTTATCAAAAGGTTATATATCCCAGCCAAGCAATATTTAAGCAATCCAGTCTGAATGTACATGCAGTAAGTATGTACATCTAGATTACTAGCAGATTTTCCTCAACATTATGCATTTATCTTTGGTTTATTGACCACTGAGCAGGGAATGTATAATGTATTTCACCCAAATTTTGTAGAGTGGCTCAGCCGCTGTATCGTTTTAGCCCTCTAACGCTGCAATGATTTTGATATATTGATTGTCTGTTTGGACCTGTTATCTCAGCATAACAGGGTGCGGAATCCCCCGACTACTCTTGTGGGACCTCCGTTAGCTGTATAGCATCCCACATGCCGACAGTCTTCTGCCAGTGATAATGGAAAACACAACAGTATCACAGATGTGATTAAGCAAGGGGCAAATTTAAACCATCAGTGATTTTCTTTTGAAGGCATCTTCATGCAACCCTGACTCTGGTCCCAAAGCACGCGGGGATAAGGATGTTCTTTTCTGAAATACATGCGCATGCCGTGCCACAAGAGGGCAGGATATAAAACCACAGCCCTTGGAGGTTAAAATACATCTGTTGAATAAATGCCTGCTTAAGCAGCAGCAGGGCTGGTGTGACATTTTGTCTACAGGCTTCTCCTAAGGGAATGCGGACGACTTTGAAAGGTCTCACCTGTGGAGTTCGGCCAAGACCCAGTGGCATCACGAATCAGCACCCTGGTTCTGAGCTGACCGGCGTAACACACGTTCTCTGAAAGGAAACAAAAAAAAGTAAGAAAGAAAAAAGAGAAATAATGTCACCTTGGCCTTGACAGCTAGTTGCAAATGTGATGGAGCATAAAATGAAAGGATGAAAGACCCATGGACATAAGTGCAGCCTTGTCTATTCTGAGAGAAGACAGGCAAAGTGATGAGCCTTCTCCAAGGCGTAACAGCTCAGGGTTATTCGCTAACACTGCTGTTGGTTTCCACCAATTTAGCCCTACATCCTGCCCCCTGCAGCGTTCTTCTCAGTGCCCTGATAGCCCTCACAATTTCCCTAGTTCTCCTTCTTCCATCTTCACTAATTTTAATTTGATTTTGATGGATTGTGCTATTTTACTATTGTTGTTATTGTTGTTCTTATACCTGAAAGTCAGTTTAGAGAAGCACTGGAAGGGATTTTTTTTCAGAGAAGCAACATTGCCATCTGTTGGAAATCCACGTGAATATACATCCCCATGCCAATCAAAGCTGCAAAGTTACCCACAATTCTTTTCCAAGCAAGGTCTTAACATGACGCTCAAACACTATAATATAATGTATCACATGTCCATGTTGCATAACATCCCAAGTTGCTTGCAAATAAATTGCAAATATGAATTTGCAATGAAGTATTTAACTGAATTGCAGCAATAAAATTGCCCTATGCTAAACATGCATAACCTTATAAAATAATGTGTATTTGGTGCCATGCAGAACACTGTCTGTCTTGTATGTATAACATTCAGTTTACAGGTTTATAATCTCTTCATGTTTTGCAATCTTTTGCATCAGTACTTCCTTACCCTTACGACGCAGATTTAAATTATTCAGTGTGGACACACTGCATTTGACATTTTCAGCGGTTGCCCATTTTCCAAGTCATGCTTATATGAGTTCATATACAAACATCCACACATTTAATTTAGAAGGACTCTTGAATTGAGGGGATAAAATGGTGCTTGTCTCATTGTGTTCAAAAGATGGAGTATTTCAGATGGAGTATTTCATTCTAAAATATTATAATTTAAAAATAAGGTTTCTATTAAGGTTACTCTCTTTTCCTTGCAATTTTGATAATGTGACCTAGACTTCACAGCATGGTTTTATTGTACTTATTGCATGTATTTATTCGCTGTAAGGCAAATAACCCGATGGATGGGACCTTAGTCAGACATTTTAACCCCAAAGGCTGAATTTAAATAAATCAACATTTGGAAAACAAATATGTAATCTTGACTGAAATAATTCAGAGAATTCCCAAGTTTGTGCTTCAGAACTGAATGCAAGCTGAAGGCAATAACTACTGGTTTTACATTTGTGTCCCTCCTGACACTACAAAGATGTAGCTGAATCATGTGAAAGACATTTCATGTTTTTCCTCTTTGCGTAACAGGTGTGGGAGATGATGCCATGTGATGCATATATTTTGCAATTTTCCAAGGTATGTTTTGCATTAAAATTGATTAAGCATTGTGTGTAGAATAGCAGAATATAATAATGATTGTGCAAATACAAATTGAGGCAGATGATTTTATCCATGCAACTTCAGTTTGTATATAGTACACTGTCAAATGCTATTATTAGCAGCCCATAACAAGCCCTCTTCTTTATAATTTGACAAGTATGAGCACTCAAGTGGAATACATCACTTGAACTCCTATAATTTTTTACTCAATTTAATATGACCCTTGAAAAGAGGTTATGAAGATGTTTGCCATTATCTTCTATCATTATTAAATGATTTATAGCTGAATATTCAGCATAGCTGTACCAGCACATATTCTGTTGTGGCATATTATGAAATAATTATGAAATAAACAAGATTATATGATTCAAATAAATGCAAAATATTGGTTTGTTTTGTGGTCCCTTCACTCCCCTGCACAAGGTTAAATTCGTAAAATATTAATGCGTTCCAATAAAAAAGAACCTTATTGTGGTTTTTTATGGTTATGTTGTATTTATAATACTTGGGTTAAATCGCACCTGCAAGACCAACAGTCTATTTGGATTTGCCAGGAAAGTCGATACTGGACATGTGTGTTATATGCAGTTTTGCAAAAATGTCACAGGTTCTGCTCGATTTATCCAAGGCAGTGTACAGAAGGATGTCTCTGTGCTGTAATCATAGTTATATCTTGCAGACTCATTCCACAGATGTTCAGTAGAACTCAGATCTGTTGCGTAGGATATTTATTGCATAACTGCCATTTTCCATAAAGACACTGCCATGAATGTGACATGAGGATATGCATTGCTGTGGGAATGTGACATGAGGATATGCATTGCTGTGGGAATGTGACATGAGGATATGCATTGCTGTGGGAAGGTGACATGAGGATATGCATTGCTGTGGGAATGTG
The DNA here is from genome assembly GCF_048594095.1 of Paramormyrops kingsleyae. NCBI lineage: Eukaryota > Metazoa > Chordata > Actinopteri > Osteoglossiformes > Mormyridae > Paramormyrops > Paramormyrops kingsleyae. Next base: position 31,189,705 of record NC_132806.1, on the reverse strand, counting down.
ACATGAGGATATGCATTGCTGTGGGAATGTGACATGAGGATATGCATTGCTGTGGGAATGTGACATGAGGATATGCATTGCTGTGGGAATGTGACATGAGGATATGCATTGCTGTGGGAATGTGACATGAGGATATGCATTGCTGTGGGAATGTGACATGAGGATATGCATTGCTGTGGGAATGTGACATGAGGATATGCATTGCTGTGGGAAGGTGACATGAGGATATGCATTGCTGTGGGAATGTGACATGAGGATATGCATTGCTGTGGGAATGTGACATGAGGATATGCATTGCTGTGGGAATGTGACATGAGGATATGCATTGCTGTGGGAATGTGACATGAGGATATGCATTGCTGTGGGAATGTGACATGAGGATATGCATTGCTGTGGGAATGTGACATGAGGATATGCATTGCTGTGGGAATGTGACATGAGGATATGCATTGCTGTGAGAATGTGACATGAGGATATGCATTGCTGTGGGAATGTGACATGAGGATATGCATTGCTGTGGGAATGTGACATGAGGATATGCATTGCTGTGGGAATGTGACATGAGGATATGCATTGCTGTGGGAATGTGACATGAGGATATGCATTGCTGTGGGAATGTGACATGAGGATATGCATTGCTGTGGGAATGTGACATGAGGATATGCATTGCTGTGGGAATGTGACATGAGGATATGCATTGCTGTGGGAATGTGACATGAGGATATGCATTGCTGTGGGAATGTGACATGAGGATATGCATTGCTGTGGGAATGTGACATGAGGATATGCATTGCTGTGGGAATGTGACATGAGGATATGCATTGCTGTGGGAATGTGACATGAGGATATGCATTGCTGTGGGAATGTGACATGAGGATATGCATTGCTGTGGGAATGTGACATGAGGATATGCATTGCTGTGGGAAGGTTAGCTGATGACATCCCTTGTTTTCATAAAAGCAAAACATTTTTGTTGCAGAACCATCAATTACTATAACCAAAGATCTAAAGATACTTAAAACATCTGCCAAGACTATGATATTCTGACCCAGGTGTTGTGTGAAATACTTAATTGGTAGAAGTGGATGGTTTCTACACAAAGCAACACTGGTGCATCACTGAAAGTAGATGAATGAAATGGCCACAAAGGTGATAATGGTTTAGATTTGTAAAGATCAAAATATATCAGTAATCATGCTTTTAAAATGTTTCAGGAATAACCGGACATAAACAATGTTGACAGGATGAGCCCCCGCTGTGCACTAGTTGTGCTGTTTGTATTGCACCCTGCAATCCTTTATTCTATCACTATTCCTTCACAGTGGGCAACAAAGCTCTTTGTTCCTCGTGGCTTCGCCAAACATCCATTAACTGGCCAGTCTGTTGGATTTGTTTATGACAATCGTTCTATAAACCATAGACCTAACATTATTAAATCAAGTCAAGTCAAGTTTATTTATAAAGCACTTTAAAAACAACAATAACAGCTGACCAAAGTGCTGGACAAGCATGGAAATACGACCTAGGAGACAAATGGAAAGGGCAACACAAAATAAAACATGAAACAAAATACAAAAATAAATAAATAAATAAATAAATGAAACTACTGGTAATTAAATAACACGTTCAAATAAAACACTTAGGGCAACTGGGAGGCACAGTGTGAATAGTGCTGTTGCTACACGCCTGCAAAAGGTCACCCTAACTTTGTGAGTGTGGAGTTTGCATGTTTCTTGCTTTGTTAGGTGAGTTTCTTCTTGCAGTCCAAAGACATGCAGGTAGGCTAATTAATGTCGGAAAATGTACGACTGCACTCAAAAAACTAAAAATGCCAAAAGTCTTGTATGCCATTATCTTTGGTTACCTATGGTTAAGGGTAGGGCTGGGTGGGGGTTAAGGTCGTCATTGTTGGGATTAGGGTTTTGCCCATAGAAATAAATAGAGAGTCCCATAAAGATACAAATACAAATATGTGTGTGTGTGTTTTATGTATATATTACATTGTGGGATCAAATGTACTTTCAAATGACCTGTTATTTTGATGTTGTGGGGACCACTTTTTCAGTCTCTGCATTTGTGACTGCAACTCAGTGTGTGTGCGTGTGTGTGTGTGCATGTGTGTGTGTGTGTGCGTGTGCGTGTACGATGTATGCAAATTCACAGAACTCAGTAACATACATGCACTCAGTATAGTACCAGATAACAATTCCTTTTGTTTCCAGATCTTTTTAAAAATCGCTGACTAAGATGCCTTTCTGCATGATTCTCTTGTACTGTGCACTTGTGGCCTTCATGTTAGCTTGTTAGCTTTAACAAATGTTTCTCTTAACTCTCTCATTAATAGGATGTTTTTGGCAAGAGAACTGTCATTGATGGAATGATTTTATTTGTGATGTTTATTTTTGTGTTTTTTTTGGTTTGTTTACCATTCTTTATATGCACTAGGCACTGCGGCGTACAAAAATCCCATGAGAGTCGCTGTTTTTGAGATGCTGAACTCCCATTTCAGACACCAGGAAACAAACCTCTTTTAAAATTGGGTAGATCATACACATTCTAATGCTTAGCCACACTGTAACTGAACCTCTTTCCTTGTCTGCAGACTATGTAAACAATACTTACTGTATGGATTTCTGTTAAATATGAAGTCTCGATCCCTTAAAGCAGGGGTGGGCAATCTTGCCTGCAAAAGGCTAGTGTGTATGCTGGTTTTTTGGGGTAACTTTTAGGTCAGCTGTTCAAACCTAGGTGTGAGGACTCTTCAGCCAAACAGTCCTCTAATTAGTAATCTAGTTAGGCAGTTGCAGCAAAAACCCACACTGGACACTGGCTCTTACTGAATAAGATTGCCAACCCCTGTCTTAAGGGCATTAATGTTGATGGGACTTTTAATATGATAATGTGGTATTCCCTTGATTGAATAAAATGGTAGTTTTCCTAACTGAGCATGTGCAAGAGTATGTAACATCATCAATGAAAGAGATGATATCTAATGGGAAATGCACACCTTTAGATTCTGGCTGATGGTGAACAAGTTCATATTGTATTTTATCAATCAATCAGCATTGAGTAACTATGATTTTGCTTTTATGGTGTGTTTATGATACACAAAGAAGACAAAGGTTTCATAAATCAGCAGACCTCACTGGTCATGTGTGTTGCATTATATATTAATTTGTCTCTCTGTTTGCTGGAAAAGGCCAATTAAATATGTTTCAGAACTTTGCATCCAGTTTCCCCAAAACCAAAAAATGAAATACTAAAAAAGTAGTTTCACAAGGAATTAAGTCATCATTCATCTGAGTACATTGTATATTTGTCAGAATCTCATAAAATTCAGTAACAAGTGATGACTGTTAACAGTGATTAACCACCCATGTTACGTGGCTAATAATAATAGCATATGAATAATGCCTCTCTTAACATCGAGTTAGTGTAAATTAATTAGTCTAAGGGAGGTACAAGGGATACGACTGAATAAAAGCCTTTGTGAACTATTATGTGTGCTCCTTGTTAAATTATATCTAGTGTTTGCATTTCTGATTGATGACTGCTGCTTTTCAATATCTTCCCTTTGGATAGCTTATGTTTGATTTTTGGTCTACATATTAGCCAGGATAGATTTTGCCATGTCCCTCTCCCTTGACCGTGAATCTTGTACCTGCTATTCTGCAACCAGATTCCTTTAAATTACAACCTTTCCTTAATGTCCAATCTTGCTCATTACCATCTTCTATGTTTCATAATTTTTTTTGGAAATATGAATTAATCTAATTTAAGATTACTTCATGCCTTTTGATTCATCCACTCATAACCATATGCAAGGATTATTCATGCAGTACCAGACCATAATATATTTGTCATCATTATCTGAAACATGTTTATTGGGGGGAAAAATTACTTCTGCAAAAATCTACCATAACTCAAAATTGATTTCTTTAATTAAATGTAGTACTTCACAGTATGTAGTGCTCACAGACAGTCTTGAGATGCTTGCTTAACTCTGTAATGACGTAGGAAATTTATTGGTTTCATAACTCATTACAAAAGTCCATTGACAAGCAATGTTTAAAATATCTGCATATATCTTTTCACACATTTTCATAATTTTTGACTGACAATTTAGTATGACAATTGTAGTCATTGGCTCCTAAAGGGATACAAAACAAAACAAATGTTAGGCGTTTCATATTATTGCAAAGGTGTTACTAATTAAAAAAACACCCAATGAGACCACTTGTCAATGAATGTAAGTCAAAACAGCTCTTTCAAAACTATAACTTGGGTTTCAATGTATTAATACTTGAAATGAAAGTTTTAACTACCGATTGTATTCAATTATTCTATATATATAATTATTCTATAACATTTGTAATATTTTCACTGGATTAAGCAAGTAACTCACGACCTTCTGTGAGCACTGCATTTTTCAAAATGAAGCATTATATGTGTTACATTATGTATTATAAGGACATTACCTGCAGGCCTCCCAAACAGCTGCAGCCTGACAGGTGACCCTGCAGCATCTGCTGCTGAGCAGTCAGCTCCAGGCACTGCCCCTAATCAACCATGGCTCCGAGCCACTGATTTGGAAGGATGCTCCAGGACAGAAAAAAGGCCAGCGTCCTCGGAAGGGGGGGGGAGAGCTGCTTGGCTGAGAAATACCTCCAGACAGGACAAAAATGCCAGACACCAAATGCTGGGCACAAGAAAGCTGTCACACCCACTACTCTCAATCGCCATCCTAACCACTGTTTTGTTTGTCCATCTCCCCTGGAGTTGGGTTCTGTATCACAAAACAGGATTTCTTGCATAGCTGGATAACTTGTCCATATATATAATATAAGTCCAGTCATTCTCAAAAGTCAGTTATTTAATTTAGGCCAGTCTGACTGTGAGCAATCAGGCCCTGCCCACACACTGGAATGAACTCACTAACTCACCTTAAGAGAATAGCTTTAGTAGGAGGACGCTGGAGTAGCCAGTAAAACCCGGCTAACCACAAGAGTAGGGGCATGTACACTACACACATCCACAATCTATATATGGGATATTATTCTCAAATCTCACCCCCCAAGTATTGCACACTTCATTACTTTTTCTAGAGTATTCAAAAAAAGAGTCAAATTGCAGTCAAATTGATTTCTTACAATAATATGCAATGGTTTGTCTTCAATATCTGAATGCAAAAAGAAACACTGTGAAGGTAGACAAGGTTTCATTTTAGTCACTGGGTCTTTGGTACTGACAGGGGTCAAAACTCACACGTGCAAATATGCCACTCGCGAAAAAGTGAAACATGCAAAAAAGCGCAAAAGTGAAACTCGCGAGCGCAAAACTGAAACTTGTGACCATTTTTCTCCTCCCAACGTCATGGTTGCGCTCATGCGCAAAGCGCATTTCCTTCGGCCGCTCTCTGCGCTTGAGGGAAATTTCTGCACGCATTCTGCAGAAAGGTTTTCACAGTCATGCCGTTTCTGACAGCAAATGCTATTGGCAGATGAAGTATGGTTTATCTATGTTATAAGTATAATTTCACCGATTCCCATTGCCCCCTTGCTTGTTTCCCCATCAATATAAAACAGATACAGTTACAGAATGCAGCAACACACGTTATTGGGCTGTTGAGGCAGGCATTAGGTTCGGCATCTCCATACGGTAAAGTAACGTTATCATGTGTTACGAGTTTCCATAGACCATTCATAATTTCTACACCTTGTCATGACAAGCAACCATAACGTTGGGAGGAGAAAAATACATTAGAGAAGGTGATATTATGATGAATGCAAACGCAGCTCTTCATCCCGTGCTCGCAAGTTTCACTTTTGCGCCCGCGAGTGGCATATTTACGCGTGTGAGTTTTGACTTCAATGTGGCGCCATAGTAAACAATCAATCAGAATGGTGAACTAAAAGCCAATTGAAATATGTAAATATCCCAGTCCTGAGTAGAGTACCTCTTAAAGGCTTATTGCTACAGCTCCTACTGGTTTTCAGATTCACAGCACGGATCTGGCCACTTTAAAAGTAATAGTCGCAATAGCAACACAGTAGACTTATTCATGATGAAGTGATGGTTACAAGATCACCTATATCAAGTCTGATTCTAGACCTTGAATGGTAGAATCCAAGTCAAGACCAAGACTTTAAGGTGGTTGAGGCCAAGACTTTGGGGAAGTCGAGACCAAGTCAAGACCAAAACACTGGGGCAGTTGAGACTGAGTCAGGATCGCAATAGCCAGAGTGATGGATTTCACCCCCATCATCTCACCATTAACTACCAACTGGAGAGAGTTAGTAAAACAGGAAAGCTGTTTTCCTGTTGACCGAGGAGTTCAGTGTTCTGTGCCTGTGAAGTCAAGTCCCCCCACAAGTGATTGTCACTTTCAATGTCACCTGCTTGCTGTTGAGGTATTTGAGCCTTGAAGCATTGTCTATTACAATATAGATTATCTTTTGATCGATGCCGTACTCTTCAATGATTTCTTTGAAAGCAGCAGCAATTCTTACACTACTGTGTCTGCCTATACATGGTTTGCAGTCTAGGAGGTGTGAATTCAGAGCAAGGGAGCCATGCAGTCACTCCAAGCCCAAGGAAAGAGCACAGCCTACAGTGACGCCGAATGCCAGTTATTGCCAAGACAAATGATTGGCAATCCAACCTCCTAACAATTGTTTGAGTATCACTTTAATTGAGGGGACACAAGTATCTTAGTTACTATTCAAGTATAAAATATTTTCCCCATATAAATGAATGGAGAGTCCCCAAAAGATAAAATTACAAACCCGTGGGTGTGTATGTGAAATTTCTGTGCATTTTATTGCTTAAATACTTGACTTAAATTGCCTCTCTGAGGGACGAAAAGGTATTTTGAATCGAAATTGAATTGTATTGCTGTCCATTACATTAATACATTTCTTAAGATGTTCATTGTCCACTACTGATAAGGGCAGAGAGCAGCCAATGATCAGATCTTTGATGATGCTTGATTTATTGCTTGTTGCCAGGGTGATTGAACATTGTAGAGTGACACCTTGATAAAGCATGATGAGACACTTGGTTTGATGGTATTTGCTTTTTGTTGTTCAAAAACTTGAAATATAAAGGGAGAAATTTGGAAAATGTTAATTACAAATACCAATCCTATTAAGAACCATGCAATTAATCAGAAGCTCTAAGTTGTATAGAACTGACTATTCCCTCCACTACACTGTAATTAAGACATTCAGAACAATTTAAATTAAAGGCAAACACAATTATAATCACTGAATTAACTGCAGTGCCCTTACAGAAGAAAATGTCAGCACATACTTAAAGTTTTACTAGTGGTTAACTGATATGGCAATTTTGACTGATTCAGATAGCCAAAATGTTAAATGATATATTGTGCATCTCTAGAAACCTAGTCAGACGAAGAAGAATGCTGGTTCAACAGATTTCAAATTCGTCCAAAAAATAAAAATAAAACATTTGTCATTGATGTGCCTTACACATATTACCATTTCACATTGTTTTTGTCACACCGGCAGATGAACTATATAAAGTCATTCTTTTAAAACAATATGTTGATTCAATCAACAAAAATTCTGTGTTAGTTATACATCAGAAATAATAAAAGTGTTTCTGTGTTTATTAACATGCATTTCACCAAGAACTAAAACTATAAATGCAACTTAGAAGCACATTTCTGTCTAAACTCCAGATGTTGCATGATTTTTTTTTTTGTATTTCCTCCAAAATGTTTATACAACTATTCTGTACCATTCGTAAATGCGCAGTATTTTTCAGGATGCTTTTCTTTATGAATCTCAAAATCTTTATATAAATGTGCGTATGAATGTTTCTTGTCCTTTTCAATCCTACATAACCTTTATAAATGAGCTCCCAAGACCAGACTCAAGTACCACAACACTAGTATGAGGTATGTTTACCAAATAGCTATTTGTTTTCTAATTCTCTAATAGCGCAGTAATTTCAATTTTAAAGCCATCAGTAGATATGTATTTATTAAATTGTCTAACCTTGAACCACCATTGTGTCTACATCTGGTGTGCTTGCACAATGCGTGTTGTTCCAATATGTCCTCTAATGCAATCCTCTGTCTGAATGTCACAGTGTATTGCATGCTTGTCCTGTGCTTCCTGTGCTTCCTCCAGGCTCACTACAATAAGCAGTTATTGACAATGAATGGGTGGATTGTAATATTGTTAGTATTATTAGTAGAAGTAATAACCTTCATTCTCTCTTTACGTATTCCAGCATAGAAGCATTTCACACAGCAACATATGTGCACATGCTATTGCACACATCACACATTAGTTGGTCAACTTCAGTATCTTCATACCTCTTTTCGTTTTAGATTATATATGTTGTGAGATAATTGTTGTCTTTGGGCAGAAAAAAAAAACAGAACTGACTAAAAGTTGGGGCTAGGAGACACCACTCCCACCAAAAAGCCATTCTGATGTTTATTCTACCTCTACATGTCCTGTTTGAGAGTGTTAATGGTTAAATAGATAGGATTGGACAAGGCTGGGCTCTTCACCAGCCTCCGGGGATACTTGGGGCAAATAGCTGCCACGGTGTTTTCTATCTGTGCATCACTGCACACACTGCCTAATCACAGCTTATTCTGCTTGTGGTCTTTGGACTTCACATGTGACTTAGTGAAAGGATGCCCATTCCACACACGACGGAGGTGGGATTTAAACCGACAGCCTACAAGTGTGCAGGCCCTGCTCTTATCCTATAGGATTTTTAAAGGATGTGCCTGAAATATAATTTGTTATTATAAGGATAGTGAGTTGTTGTTCTAGCTTCCATCAGAAACCCAATTACATTTTTCCAAGCTCAATAATTGGCCGTCTTGGCATAGACAAGAAGGTACATTGTACTTCTTTGTGAAAGCAGGACATTGATCCATGGCTAATGTGTAAAGGTTAATGCACTATTACAAACCATAAGCTTGACTCAAAAAATCTTTTCATAAAAAGTAAACTAATTAACACTGTCAGTGGCTCTCAAATTCAGTTACATAGTTTGCAATAGCAGCTAATACACTGTACAGTTGTAAATATACAGTTGCTGATTAGTCACTTTATTGGAATGGAGACCTTTAATTTATGTTTTATTGTATATTATTTTACCAGTCTACACAGAAGCTGTTGAAAGCTACAATACCAGCTTGCCACACCAACAATAACAAACCCAATTTCTGAAATGTGTCATATTTCCATCAGAAAAGCCGAAGCCAAGCAGTTTGCTCTTGTAGCAACCGAAGTGTTGGTCATGTTTTTAAGACTAACCTGGGTGTCATTACACTTTGCTACTCCATCATTGCTTCCCCTGTGTACACTTCAGGCTAAAGTTCTTTGTCATATTAATTTTATTTCTAGCAATCCATCCATCCATTTTTAATTGCTTATCTGGGGAGAGGGTGGTCTGGGCAGCCCGGTTCTGCGACACCCATTTCCAGCAATGTCACAACACATTCACATTAATTCCCTTTCACATGTAAAAGTTACACGTGTAGCTGATATCATAGGAAGAATACTTATGTAATAAAATGCTTGAGATGTTAAGAAAAATAAGGATACTGTTTAATTAAATTTCCAGCTATTGATGGCAAAACATTGAAACACACTGACTTGTATATTGAGCCATTTGTTCTTTCTAGTCTACATCAACAATGGCAATTTCTTGGCTTCCTAAAATTGTATGGAGCGCCATGATATGAGGATGCAGAAAATACAGACAAGGATATAGGAAAACAATCACGGAACAATGGAAAGTGAGTATACTAATGCAAATTCACTGGGTACAAGAAAGTATGCTGTGCTCATTATCGTGAGCACAATGTTCTAAATCGTCCATAAAGTTAACATTTCCATGAAGTCAAGCTCACAAAATCACTAAAATGTGCACACAATTTATTTTTTCATATTTTGAACATATTCTGAAATTTTTAATTTTAATTTAATTTAATTTAATTTAATTTAATTTAATTTAATTTAATGTTTCGGTTATTTGTGTTCTTACCTAAAGAAGATGCATCTGCAAAGCCAGAAGCTGGTGTGTGAATACTATGGGTTTTACTGCAGTAAATGTGTTCACTCAAGTCTTTGCAAAAATGTATGTCTCCCAATCCAGCTTCTTGTTCTGCTAGACCTGGCACTTGTCCAAACAAAGTTTCAACCTAAAGGATTATTAGGAACACCATACTAATACGGTGTTTGACCCCCTTTCGCCTTCAGAACTGCCTTAATTCTACGTGGCATTGATTCAACAAGGTGCTGAAAGCATTCTTTAGAAATTTTGGCCCATATTGATAGGATAGCATCTTGCAGTTGATGGAGATTTGTGGGATGCACATCCAGGGCACGAAGCTCCCATTCCACCACATCCCAAAGATGCTCTATTGGGTTGAGATCTGGTGACTGTGGGGGGCATTTTAATACAGTGAACTCATTGTCATGTTCAAGAAACCAATTTGAAATGATTCGAGCTTTGTGACATGGTGCATTATCCTGCTGGAAGTAGCCATCAGAGGATGGGTACATGGTGGTCATAAAGGTATGGACATGGTCAGAAACAATGCTCAGGTAGGCCGTGGCATTTAAACGATGCCCAATTGGCAGTAAGTGGCCTAAAGTGTGCCAAGAAAACATCCCCCACACCATTACACCACCACCACCAGCCTGCACAGTGGTAACAAGGCATTTCTTACTTCCTCCCTGACAAAGAACTTCTTACAAGGCATTTCTTACTTCCTCCCTCACCCCTTCTGGGGTGTGCTCCATGGAGCACAATGTCGTTGAAGAGTTTATGCTTCTGCGGCCTGCAAGACAACTACCTCCACCTCCGGCAACTACCCTCCAACCTGCCTGCCCTTGGCTCAACACGATGCCTCGCCATCCATCCTGCGGCTGTGTGTCTATTAATCCTGCCATCGTGCATCAAGCACCACGTGCCTGCACCAGTCGGCCGCTGCTTTGAGACATATATTTCAACTCCTGTATTAGCTTAGTCATTTCATCTTGTCTGTATTAGCTTAGTAATTTCATCTTGTTTGTTTGACTCATCTGCCAGCCCCTGGAGGATGGGCTCCCCCTTTGGGTCTGGTTCCTCCCAAGGTTTCTTCCTCTTAGGGAGTTTTTCCTTGCCACCGTTGCCTTTGGCTTACTCAATGGGGGGTCCTTACGAGGCAGAAATGTAAAGCGCATTGAGACAATGTAATGTTGTGATAATGCGCTATATAAATAAAATTGAATTGAATTGAATGATGGATCCATGTTCTCATTCTGTTTACACCAAATTCTGACTCTACCATTTGAATATCTCAACAGAAATCGAGACTCATCAGACCAGGCAACATTTTTCCAGTCTTCAACTCTCCAATTTTGGTGAGCTCGTGCAAATTGTAGCCTCTTTTTCCTATTTGTAGAGGAGATGAGTGGTACCCGGTGGGGTCTTCTGCTGTTGTAGCCCATCCGCCTCAAGGTTGTGCGTATTGTGGCTTCACAAATGCTTTGCTGCATACCTCGGTTGTAAAGAGTGGTTATTTCAGTCAAAGTTGCTCTTCTGTCAGCTTGAATCAGTCGGCCCATTCTCCTCTGACCTCTAGCATCAACAAGGCATTTTCGCCCACAGGACTGCCGCATACTGGATGTTTTTCCCTTTGCACACCATTCTTTGTAAACCCTAGAAATGGTTGTGCGTGAAAATCCCAGTAACTGAGCAGATTGTGAAATACTCAGACCGGCCCGTCTGGCACCAACAACCATGCCACGCTCAAAATTGCTTAAATCACCTTTCTTTCCCATTCTGACATTCAGTTTGGAGTTCAGGAGATTGTCTTGACCAGGACCACACCCCTAAATGCATTGAAGCAACTGCCATGTGATTGGTTGATTAGATAATTGCATTAATGAGAAATTCAACAGGTGTTCCTAATAATCCTTTAGGTGAGTGTATATGGTCATCTCATTCTAAATACTGAGGATGGTAATAACCAATATACTGCACTGGAAAAATTTAAGAGACCACGGCAAAATTTTCAGTTTCAGTGATTTCTCAATTTCTGAGTCTGCAGCTGGCTCATCTCTGTTTGTCACTGATGAAGGGGTTCTTACTTCCTTTATAGGTCTTCTGTCCTGCTTCTAGGAGCTTGATATGAACTATCCAAGCAGTGCACTTCACACCACTTAATATTTCCCATTCTTTTTGAAGGTCACTTGATATCATCCTCCGATTAATGAGGCACTGCTGGATAAGTTGACGGTCATCTCTGGCATTAGAAAGTTGCTCCTGCCCTCTACCTGCCTGATTTTTGGTTATTCCCAGTGTCTTCTGCTTTACCTTATTCTTGAGTACTGCTGTCTTTTGAACCTGGAAGCAGCCTGCTGTTCATGTAGCATTGTGCCAGCAGAACCAGGATCAAACCAGGATTTAGCAAAGCAGATTCTTAAAAAAATATGGAGCGGTCTCTTAATTTTTTCCAGAGCTGTATGCATACATCTCTGAACCCTTTATAAAAATGCATAATATATCTCCCATTCCAAATTTATTCTCTTGTTCTTTTAGTAGCCATTTACATATTTACATATAGTTTTTTTCCAAGAATTTGCCACTTGTTTTAATGAATTTTCCTGCTTTTCAATAAGTATTTTTTTATTTATCCTGACATCTTCTGCGACTCCCTGTAGGCCTTTGCCATTCCATTCTCAACAAACGTCTTGGGAGAAATTACAGTGATAAATGTCTTCTTTTGGAAGATATATCCAACTGGCTTGTGCCACAAGAAGATAAAGCACCATTGGAACTGATACTTCTGCTGGCAGATTGCAAGCACATTATTTACATAATTCAGCAACGTATTGGTGGTTACAAATATCTGTGTGCCTTGTGGTAGTTTCATTTTACAGTCACCTGAGGATCTCATTAACCAGTCATAAATATTGTGCTGGCTATAAATGTTGTGCTATGTTCATAGGTTTGTCATAATGAAGGAATCAGGCCAACAGATTTATTGGTGTAACATCTCTAATATTGCAACTGATTTTCCACTGAATATGAATGTAAAACGGCGCGGCTCAAATATTTATGTTACAGGACATACACGGTGTCCTTTTGCATAGCATTGTTTTTTATTAACTTCCCAGGGCTCCTCTGGCCGCTTGTAGAGTAAGCTGTATGCTGTACACTGTATGCTGTACACTGTACCCTATATGCTGTACACTGTATGCTGTACACTGTACCCTATATGCTGTACACTGTACCCTACAGTATATGCTGTACGCTATACACTGTATGCTGTACACTGTATGCTGTACCCTGTACCCTGTATGCTGTGCACTGTATGCTGTACCCTGTATGCTGTACACTGTATGCTGTGCACTGTATGCTGTACCCTGTATGCTGTACCCTGTATGCTGTACCCTGTATGCTGTACGTTGTATGCTGTACCCTGTATGCTGTACGCTGTATGCTGTACCCTGTATGCTGTACGCTGTACCCTGTATGCTGTATGCTGTACCCTGTACACTGTATGCTGTGCACTGTATGCTGTACCCTGTATGCTGTACACTGTATGCTGTGCACTGTATGCTGTACCCTGTATGCTGTACGTTGTATGCTGTACCCTGTATGCTGTACCCTGTATGCTGTATGCTGTACGCTGTATGCTGTACGCTGTATGCTGTACCCTGTATGCTGTATGCTGTACACTGTATGCTGTACCCTGTACGCTGTACCCTGTACACTGTATGCTGTGCACTGTATGCTGTACCCTGTATGCTGTACACTGTATGCTGTGCACTGTATGCTGTACCCTGTATGCTGTACGTTGTATGCTGTACCCTGTATGCTGTACCCTGTATGCTGTATGCTGTACCCTGTATGCTGTATGCTGTACACTGTATGCTGTTCTGTTCTTTTAATTCTCCACTGGCACATTTCTATTGACAGGCGCTTTTTGCTTTAATGTTCTCAGTAATTAGCTGAAACATTTCCATGTCTACTTCTTTTTACAACCTTAAATGAAGAGAAGCCTTCACAGCATGTGGTTAGTTAAAATAAACCATATTTAAATATATAAGTAATTTCACGTTTTGTCTATAAAAATGACATTGTTATCATGGAATAATCAACAGATGATAGGTCTTGCGAGTTTTGGTCTGCATGACCTCTGGATCAACGTTATTGTAAGCAAACACTGAAAATGAATGAAGAGGAAGATACAGAATTCAATTTCTTAAATAAATGAATGAATGAAGCGGTATTAATTTGAGCCTCCGTAGTTTGGGGTTCGAATCCCACCTATTCTGTATTTGTGGGGCAAGCCTGTTCTCACTGTGTCATGTGTGTTACCTCTCAGTACTCTGGGTTCTTTGCGCAATCCAAAGAAATACTGTTTCGTCATAGTGCATGTATTCCCTGCATTGGACAGTTATTAAATACCTAATCAGTCAATCTTTATTTTTATAGCACTGTTTTAACTGCAGGGTTTACAGTAATTGTAATTGCAAGTAATTACAGACATTTTAAAAGAAGGCACAAGAAATTAAAAATAAGCACAAAAGCAATTATAAAATGTGCATAAAATAAATGAATAAAATTAATGATTATCATGGATTATTATACACAGTGGTGAAAAGATGTGTTTTCAGCCTGGTTTTGAAAGTACTAAGACATTCAGCAGCTCTGAGGTTTTCTGGTAGATAGGCTTAAGAGGAGGTTTGCCTACCTTGTGCCCGATGCAGTCTGGGATCCTTTCCAGGACACCCCCTAGCCATGATTCCGCATTAGATAAGCAGGAGACAGAAGGATTCACATCATTTATTGAAATTCCATAAGGACTTAGGAAGTAAACAAGTACAGTACACTATGAATGTGTTTAAGATAAAATTCGAATTTCATCTAGATTCATATGTATAAATAGATATTGCTTGTAGTGACAAACACACAAATTGTATACTCCTCAAACTGCATTGTTATATTATTCAAAAATGTTTCTTTGTGTAAATATTTTATGGTGATAAATGAATAGTCATGGGCTTAAATATATAACTCTAAAGTGGGTAACTCTAAAGAAGTTATGCAGCTGTTTGCTGAGAGACCACAGAATCTGATTAACCTTCAGATTATAAAACCCCAGTCAACCCCAGCCCCTTGTAAATCTCTCTTCTCGATATAGCAGATTTTTATTTTTTTTTGTTTTTTACCCGAAAGTTTTAAAAATGGTTCTCTTGCAGCAATTGGATTTGGAATAGTTTGTAGTTTTTCCATATTTGCTGCTAAGGTTGAGTCTCATTTTGGCATAATAATTGCTCATTGAATTACACAAATTTCATATCTTTTCTCTATATTGATTGTATTTGAGGCAGACTGTGAAGAGCGTATGAGCAAGGAGGAAAACATCTGCCTGCAGTCCTTGCTAATTTTAGAATTTAGCAAAGCAGTGTAACTCATCTTGTGTATTAGCAGCCCAATGCCAACACAGACAGCAGCCCCCTCGGAATCGCTCCATTGTGAGGCAAACATTAGAAGGAAAACATTAGTGTCTCAGGGAGCAACCAGAAGCAGGACAAGGAGCTGCAGGACTAGAGGATTTTGTTGGGAAAAAACAGTCCCTGTCTCCATCTGGTGGATAAGTAACGCTACAGATACAGTATGAATGGCTTTTTTATATATTATATTATCCATCCATGCATTTTCTGAACCTGCTTATAATATAATATAATATAATATAATATAATATAATATAATATAATATAATATGAGATATTGCACATTAGACTACACATTAGGCTGTACAGTAGTGCAAAGCAACCGAAATATCTCCTGTTTCCAATATAAATCAAAAATCCAGGCATTGCCGCTGGTCTCTTTACTTCAGTATATCCATTAATTTGGTTTTCTTACCCATCTATCTACAAAGTAATACAAAAAATGCATGAAAGTAATATACCGATGCATGAAATTAGAGGTCAATGCTCTCCACAGCACATTTTTTAAAGAGTTTTTAATGTGTGTGCGTGTGTGCGCGTGCGTGCGTGCGCGCGCCCGCGCTATTCAACGCTAATGTAACTTTTTAAGGCGTTTTTAAGGCCGAAAGTGGCAAGGAAATGATGCGCAGTTCAGGCTAAATTATGTCCAGCCATACCTACCTAGTGTGATTTTGATTCTACAACGGAAATCATACTGCGACAGTAGGGTTAGATTACAAATATATGACGAGAGACTGATATCTTTCTATAATGTCATTCTATAGTTTTATATGAACTGCTTCTCGCAAATCATGCGGCCAACTCCCAAAAACGCCTTCACTGCGTGCGTTTCACTCTTTCTCGTTTCCATGAATGCGCAGCTCGTGACGTAATGCGCTGACAGCCGCCCGCATCCAGACAGCTCGCGCACCGTCAGCTAGTGCGGATCTGTTTTGCATTTGTTTTTTTTGTTTGTTTGTTTTATTTTGGTTTCTTTTTGTTGTTGTTGTTAACAGTTTTGTTAGCGTTGTCGTTCATTATCCGATAGTATCTAGACTGACATGAAATGAATTCGGACATTTTGTGCTAAATCAGCTACCTGCCTGTGGTGTTCCGGCTAGCGAGGTGCCGCAAATGTCAATGACGCTGAAGTCAAAGGACACCAGCGGCTTGCCGGTCAGACACGGAAATTGCCGTTAAAAGAAATAGGCACTAAATAATTAATTCATATTTTCGACCATTTTGATTTGTTTACTGCCGGAATTTGACCAAACTAAGTGTTTTTCGGCTTTGACGCATAGAGAGTGTCTATCAGCGAATCAGCTACCAGCAGGAAGCAAAGTGTCACTAATAAAAGGGTCCAATATGAAACTGAAGGATGCCAAAAAGACCTGTAAGTCCCTTTTCTGCAAATCCGATTAATATTTGGTATGCACTTTGACGGTACGACCCGGGATTTGCACGTCTTGTTATATCCCACCACCTCCCCCCCCCCGCCAGTGTCTAACGTGAGCTTAGCTTCGAACGGACATTTTGGTGGCTCATCCATTGTTTTCAGCAGCAGTGAGTGATGATGGCGGAAGGGCTGTAAGGGAGCGCTGCCGTAGCTGCGGGGTGCTGATCGCACTGCAATGCTTACTTCTGCCTTTCAAGTATCAATTCTGCGAATTTTGTAGGTCATGTGTAGATATATTTCTTTCTTCACGTGTCAAGAAAATCGGGTACGTGTCTAATATTGCACCAGTGTGAATGTCGCAAGCTTGATAGTACAAGGTGAAGTTAACTGCTGCAGAGCGAATTGGAATGTCTGCTTCCATAGCGATTTAGGCAATTATGTTTCTTTTCTTTTATTTGACATAACTGCTTTTATAGGGTGTCATTGTGTTTTATGCTGTCATTAAAAATATTTTCCGTACATTTCGTATATATGTTTTATTCATGTCTTGGAATGAGGCTACAGTATATATACGACTTATTTCAGTTTTTTAAAGCATTAGGCGTCATCAACAACATTTTACATTCAGTTTGTTACGCGAACACATCAAAATGTTTTAGTGCGAGGTGTGGGCTTATAAAATGTAGAAAAAATGTTTTTCTCTTTTGCATACAATAATTGGAAATGCAATTCCATAATTTTATGTGTATGTATAGAATGCCTTTGTGTGTCTGAATACAAGCTTGTGTTGATTTTCTGTTGCTTACCTGATTTTTCTGATCCATTGATTCTCTTCGTCTTTCACACTGGAAAGAAGATGATACTGTTTGTGGATGTTCATGGATTATTGCTGAACATATACGTCACACTCAGTTGTGTAATTTACAATAAAATGAGACCTAATGCTTGGTGCACTCTGTAGTACAATTTCTGAATGGATAAATCCAGCTCATTCAGTTCCTCAGTCAGAATATCACCAGGAACATCATTGTGTGGTTTTGTATTTTCTTTCTTAGTTCTTCCATTGCTGTCTGTGTGGTCCACCGCCAGATTCACTTGTTTCTAGATAAGGTCATCTTCTGAATAAATGTGAATGCTGTCTAAACCCTATTGTCCTCCCTCAAAATATACTTGCATCCAGTAAAATTTGTGTTCCGGAAGATGCCGTTTACATGACAGCGAAAATAGGCAGTAAAAACTTCATTCTTATTTGCTTGAAATTTTTTTTGCACTGGTTCCATGAGGGTCATGTGTATTATAAGCATCTTCTCTATATGGTGTCATTTAAGTTTAGTTGTCATATGTCTTTACAGTTGGGAAATAAGTGCTTAAATAAATTGAAATTGATTTGCCGTTTTAGAGACAGTGTACTGATTTATTTTAGGTGAAGCCACTATGGATTGCGGTGGTACAGAGCTGGATTTCAGTATTGGCTGTCCCAGAGAAGTTTCATAGATTATAGAATTGTGATGCTGCTAAGATTGAAATTTCATTTTCTATGTATTTTCTTGGAACTGAACTTCCTGTTCCGCCTGTAGCTTTCCCATGGTTCGGAATGGACATTGGGGGTACCTTGGTGAAGCTGGTCTACTTTGAGCCAGTGGATGTGACAGCAGAAGAGGAGCAAGAGGAAGTGGAGTGTCTGAAGAGCATCCGCAAATACTTAACATCCAACGTCGCTTACGGCTCGACGGGCATTCGTGACACCCACCTGGAGCTGAAAGGGCTGACAGTACATGGCCGCCGTGGGAACTTGCACTTCATCCGTTTCCCTACTCATGACTTGCCAACCTTCATTCAGATGGGCCGAGACAAGAACTTCTCCACCCTGCATACCGTGCTCTGTGCCACTGGTGGGGGTGCCTACAAGTTTGAGGAGGAATTCCGCACGGTGAGGTCTGCCTGTTTGGTGGCACAGTCATTTATCGTTTGTATCTTTTGTGGTCTGGGAGGATGGAATTGTCTATCAAAGAAATGACGTGTGCATTTTTTTATATCACTGAAATTTGGTTTTATATATTTTGTGCAAAGTGGTGTATTTCAATATTACATCAACTATGAACTGTACATACAGATTTACCATTAGATCCTTTGTTTGGGGTTAGCTAACTAAATGCCATTTCTTTCCTGTACAGATTGGAAACTTGCAGCTGCACAAGCTAGATGAGCTCGACTGTTTGGTAAAAGGGTTGCTGTATATCGACTCCCCAAGCTTCAATGGTCAAGCAGAGTGCTATTATTTTGAGAATGCCCTGGACCCAGAGAGATGCCGAAAGATGCCTTACAACCTGCAAGACCCCTACCCATTGCTAGTGGTCAACATTGGTTCAGGGGTCAGCATACTGGCTGTCTACTCGAAAGACAACTATAAGCGTGTGGCTGGCACTAGGTATTCATTAAGGCATTTATTAGTTTATGCAATAATAATCTGATCAGCAGATGCTACACGGCAAGTTTAATTTTGATTACAAAATAGCCATTTATTATATATTTGTGTGATGTACTGGAGCAAATTCATGTTACATGCATTTTCACGTGTAGAATATGCACTATGCTTCAAGCCTCTGCAAAGCTTTATTCAGTTTGGGCTAGTGATTTTGATAATAAAGTTGTTTTTTTATTACAGGTGACAGTTGAAAATTAAGTTGGTTGGGAATTCTTCTTAAGCCGAGCATTCATTCCAGAATTAAATTGTGCAGTTTGTAAAACATGAAATTTTAAGCATATAGTAATTGCATAACTAAACTTTGAAAGGAGTAAGTGGTTTGAGTTATGGGCAGTGGTACTGCAGATGGTGATTACTAAGATACATTTTGCCTTGTTTCAGCCTTGGGGGTGGGACCTTCCTGGGCTTGTGTGGCCTTCTGACAGGCTGTGAAAGTTTTGACGAAGCCCTAGAGCTGGCATCCAAGGGAGACAGCACACATGCAGACAAACTAGTGCGTGACATCTATGGTGGGGATTATGAGCGCTTTGACTTACCAGGATGGGCAGTTGCTTCTAGGTGAGAGAAACATTATTTTCATTTCCATATATTACTTTAGTTTAATTCACCTTTCAACAGTATATTCTTAATTAATTTTTTTTTTAAATATAACTATTTAAATAACCTAGCTTTGCAACATTAAAAAATTTGAAACATGAAAGTCAAGTTTAATATTGAATCTTTTTTTTGTGCAGAATGGCCAGAAAAGCAACTCTTATAATAAGTTGTTAACATCCATTTTCCAGCTTTCTTTCAGTGAAATAGGAGGGAGAGAATATACATTTTGTTCATTTTTTTCCTGTAGTATTCCTATATTATCAGTTTGACAGCATTTTATAAATTTATTAGAGAGAAAACAAGCGGCATTTTAAAGATCTATACCTTTATCCAGAACTTTCATAGGGTGTCTATGGCTTTGTATAGGTATCCCTAAACCAACAGACTGTCTTTATGCAGGCAACTAACGTAAGAAATCTGTTCATAAAACTCAATTTATGTGAGTCAGATTTGCCTTCCTATACTATTCAAGCCACCTTTTAGCAAAAAACATATAAGCCAAATATGTATTAGTAATATGTAATAAAGAACAGATGTTAAATAGATGAAAAGATAAAGTGTAAATTACCGTACTGGCAAATGTCACCTTCTGTAAACATGTGGGTATGGGTCCAAATTTATTTAAGTCAGTTTTACATAAGTTGAGAACTGCCGTTAATTAATTTTATAATTAATCTGAAATCAAACTCTGATTCTTGTCAACATTTAGCATGTCTGGTGCTATTTTGTCAGAACTACTGGTACTGAGGTAAACTGATGTTTTTATATTATGTTATTATACTGTAAAGAATATAAAGGTATTAATCACTGGTGTCTTCGGCTGTTTAGTGCTGTTGTTAATTACATTTTCAAGGTTGAAGAGTGAAGGAAATAGTGGAAATAGTCTTAAGGTTAAAGTCATCAGTCTGGTGCTGTGGAGTAAAACGTTTTCTACTGTTTGTGCCTCGCAGTTTTGGCAACATGATTTACAAAGAGAAACGAGAAGCTGTCACAAAGGAGGACTTAGCCAGAGCCACCTTAGTTACCATCACCAATAACATCGGCTGGATTGCGAAGATGAGTGCGGTAAATGAGGTGAGAATTCCAGATGAATCCCGTACATGTTTTCGTGTATGTGATGTATGTTCCATAAGAGCTTAACGGGTTAACATCATAGGTTCTTCAGTTGCTTCAGGTGTTAATGAAACTACAGGGTCAGTCCAATCTGGTCGTCTAATAAACGTATTGGTTTGTCTTAGCACAACACATTACGTACTATTGTTATTGACTGTACTTCTTTACCTGTACATAACATTGTATTATATCTGAAGATCGAAAGGGTAATGACATTTCCTTATTTTGCCATGGCGTGCTGTGAATGGTCAGTCTCCATGAGGGTTTGCACCTCCTTCAAGTTTGCGGTTGATGATTTCTTTGCTGTCGGCCTCTTTACAGTGCTGCCTTGTGGCTTGTGAATCAAGCAGCATTGTACAGGGCTATGACAGCGGTGAGATATGGCATCATCACTAGCTTCAGTAGAATTGCCTCCTCACACATGCCTAAAGTTTCTCCTGACATACAATATCAATACCTTCCTCATCCTGTTGACTAATGTGTTGCGATTTGCATTTTATTTATCACTATGTAACGGCATCTTGATATTATGTTGCCTAGAAAATCAATCGGGTGGTGTTTGTGGGCAATTTTCTACGTGTCAACACATTATCCATGAAGCTTTTGGCTTATGCACTGGATTACTGGTCACAAAGCCAAACAAAGGCACTTTTCCTTGAGCATGAGGTAAGTCATTTTATTTAGTTTTTGTTAGCTTGTTACTTTAGACAAATGTTTCAGTTAGTCTAAGTAAACCTGTATTAACTATACCATTTTTGTTGTAATGTTTAAGGAACAAGTTAATATTAAAGCAACACATTTTCGATAATCTTAAGGGCTTGAAAAGGAGGCAACTGGACTTCATTATTTCCAATTTCTTGAAAACATTTCACCTCCCATGCGAAAGGTTTCTTCAGTTCTTCTCCAGAAGCCTTTTGGATAGAGGGGAAACGTTTTCAGGATATTGGAGAAAATGAAGTCCAGTTGCCTTCGATTCAGGCCTTTAAGATTATCCTGTGCCGGACAACTCAGAACCTACACAGACAGAACCTTTTATTTGGTTTTATTACCTTTAAAAATGATTGACTTAGCCAAAATTAATGGAGAGTATAGAAAGTATGGATATGAAGGGAGCCCTTGTGTTAGTTATTTCTGGGGAAAATACAAATCAATTTTATCTTCTTGCTACTGCAGGGCTATTTTGGGGCAGTCGGTGCCCTTCTCGGGTTACTGAATTTTACCTAGAGCCGCTACTTCGATCCCACATGCTGATGATGCCAGTCTTCGTCGTCAGTTTCGTTTAGCTACCAATCCTGTACCTCAGAGGCTTTAAACTAAATCAAGGTGAAGAAACGAAGGTGGTCCAAGTGGAAAAGGGTGTAATTACGTAATATATAAAGTCACATTTGAAGACCATTCCTGCTATCACTCACTGTCTGAACACAACCTCTTCTTGGATTGTTATTCTGACCATTTTTTCCACATAATTGCATTAAAACAAGTGGATTTTGCTTGTAATTGGTAAGCTGCAAACATAAAATTATATTTTATTTTTTAAATTCAAAAATTGTATAAAATGATCAATATTTCATGGACTTGAGTACATATTATCTCTTTATTTTTTGCCTTATTCTTTGGGAAGGGTGCACTTGACGGGGGAATTGAACAGTATAATTTATTTTCCCTCAGAGAAAACAAAGAATGTTGTGTTCTACACTTGAATGATGACAAATGTGCATTTTGTAGCAATTTTTTTGCATTACCTATTCGAAATTTTCTATTGTACCTGTAATTGTCAGTTTGTGGGGAATTAAACCAAGCCTAAGACTCTTTTTTTTAAGGATTAAAAAGTTTGGCTTTAACCAAAACTACCAGAATTTTACCAGTTTTTAAAAAATACTTCTGAATGTGAGTACACTGATTACATAAATAAAAAGTAACTATATTAAAGTGTACTATATGCTACTATTGAGCTTAACATATAGGACATGCAAGACTGTAGTAAAACCAATGAGAACGATTTTTTTTTTTTTTTTTGCACTTAATATAAAGTTTTGATTGGCAGTGTCCACTAACAAACTGTATAGGTGTACTTACCTCTTTCTCATAAATATAAACATACGGTATCATGGCAGGCTGAAAAAGGTTGGGTAAATTGAAACAGCTTTTAAATTATAATGTCTGTGCTTTTTTGAGAAGCGGTTGTATCTTTCTTAATCGCATAGCTGCTGTTGTATAATTTGAAATAAGAGCTGAAATTGTACAAATGTGAATGGTGGTGTTTCTGTTCAGCGGTGCCTTAATTTCACCTGCTTTACACACATCACACATTGCCAATCCAACCTTTGCCGAACATACATAATGCCTACCTCATGTAAACTCATACTAATCCAGTTTCAGTATTCCTGTAGGATAAGGATGAGTGCACTACTGTATTTCCATGAACATGTGCAATTCAGTTTGTGGAATCACTGTACTGTGAGCAGATGAGAAACCATACTGTGGCATTTGTTATTTAAATGTATTAATATTTAAAGCTGGCGCTCGTTTTGGTTGTCAGTATCAGATTTTTGCTGTTTGCATCATCGTGTTTGTCAGATGTGTGGACAGAACTGGTACATTCTGTGTTTAACAATGGTCCATTGGTTTCCTTATGCTCTTTGTTAACAGTACTGTACCTTACCTCATTCCTCTGTCAGCTGTGATGTAGTGACTCTATAAATTGTAATTTCTCCATCTCATCTCACACGTCTTAATGGGGCACAAAACCTACCAAAAAGAAGCATAACAGATATGTTTTAAATGTCTTGAATGAGAACTTCAGTTAAAATTAATCTGGTAATGTATCTTTTTTTGTTTTTCAGTTTTCATTTAAATAACTGCCTTGTTTCAGCCTATTTGCATTCTGCTTCCTCTGTTTAATCTGCTTGATTGTGGGAGGGTTTAAATTATAATAAGGCTAGGGAAAAAAACATAGCTTACAAAAGTAAAAGTACAAAGTAACATCATGTAATATCCACTTTTCCTCTCCTATCCTGTGTAGCTTTGATTAAGTTTTGTATTACTTTATATGGGTGATATTTTGAACTTTTTTTTTTTTTAACTTGGGTGATATTCAAAATACCATGAGGGGAAAAAGAATACTGAGAATAATCAGTGTAGGCCTAATGGATTATATATTGGTTACTTACAATATATACATCTTAAAGCCATAATGACTGTGTAAACTTGATTGGATGCCTTTAGTACCTAGAGATCCTCCAATAGATTCAGTCTCAGCAGTTAAAATGATGTTAATGCAAGTGATCCTTAATTTTAACTATTATGTAGATAAAGCTAAATTATTCATATCTTTTAGATTGTGTACCCAAATTCTGTTTTTAGGCTCAGAAGTCTTTGCATATCTTTGTTTTGTCAAGGTGAACAAAGTTTCCAAAATGACTAAAGGGATTTAGGAGTCTTAGTTAATTAAATTACTTGTAATCAGGATTCTTATAAGTTTAAGTTTTAATCCATACCTTAAGCCTAAGTCTTATTAAATTGCTCTTAGGTTCACTTGTGTATTTCATTAACACTAAGTGGCCTATGTTAATGCAAAGATATTCACACTAATGTTTATTTTTTTACATAATAGACTTCAGTAAAATTAACCATGTTTGTGTATTTTTTGCAGAATTAAAAATTTCTGAACATATTGTATAATTTTCCCAGTACCCTATCTTGTTTGTCTGTCTTTTTTTATAATGAATAACAATACTGATTACCAGTGATGCCTTTCATTAATGTCGCATTGTCATTGCCAACTGTACTGTTTGAAATTCTGTGGCATTTTCATCTCCATGTTGGTTTGCTGTAAAGCCTGTATGCACTGTATTTTCGGTACTTTGGAAATATAAATTGTACTAAATTTGTGTTAACTACTTATTTTTCTTGAAAAAAATAAATCAATTCATATTCTTCCTGACTTGTGTGAACATAAGGAAATCCTATTTTTTTTATCAAAGACTAACATTTGATTGAAGAGATTTTTGAAGAACAATGTGTGAGAATTTAATTGGAGACAATGGGAAAAATCTAACAACATTCCTGTTAACAGTTCAGACAATTATGGACTGGCAGTATGCTTCACTTGCAGGTGAATTGTTTTCCCTCCTTATACATGATGTTTCTGTAATTACTCCTTGCTAAATCATTCTATGTCACACATATAGTATAAATATTTTTCCCACATTTTGAAACCAATTGAAACAAAATGTATTGTTCAAAGTGAGACGCAGCAATGAGTCATATTTATAAATGGATCAATATTTTAGGCAGGAAACGTAATACAAAAAACAACAGAAAAAAACTTGGCTGGAGCCAATCTACTGGGCTCTTGGGGAGCTGGTATTGTCCCTCACACAAATAAAACAGTGTCCTGGCATGAGAACTGGCAGTGTCCAAATATATGTATAGCACATTCAACAGACATGTTTCAAAATGTTAGATGGGAAAAGATGGAATCGTTCAGTACGTACATGGGAAAGAAAGCAGCATATGCCAGGTGGACTGAACATGTGAAAATGCTTAGAGGACAGGTGGCAAGACAGCTGAAGCCACGGTGATCAGCGATGAACTGGCCGTAGGCCGGAGAGACTCAGGACACCGCTGAGTTCCGCCACAATGAAAATGCTTCAGTTAGGATGGGGTTTATACTGAGAATTGCTTGAATGATACAAGGAAAGACATGGAGAGAATCATTGACCTGGAAATTTGTCTTTTTCTGACCTGACAACATTAGAAAGCAATAGATAGAAATGATCAATTTCGTTGGCTGTGGCTTCTGTTTGGGAAGAGGTGCCTGTCATTCACTGAGATGGCAAAAAGGGCTTAGGAATGACATGTCAAATTGGATCAGGGGAGGGAAAAGGAATCCTCAGTGTTGCTTGTGAAAAGGTCAGAGAAACATTAGCCAAATTTAAGCCTGCCCATTTCAGTAGCTTAATATGTGGTACCATTTGCATACAATATAGCAGCCAATTCCCCCAAAGTGACTTATACTTTTCTGAGAAATTAGGGTCAGACAGTAGGTCGATAGGGACCTTGCTCAGGTGCCAACAGTGACATCACTCTGCTGACCATAGGATTTGAATCGGCAACCTTCTGATCACAGACATAGGTTCCTAACCCACTGAGCCACACCCTACCCTCATACACGCCAGCTCACAAAAATTGCAGGTAATGAAGAGGAAGTATTTGAAATTTAATTTGAATTTTAAGTTGATATTTATAAGGAAAGGTTGCAGGTTCGATGCAGATTTGGTATATCTTTCAGAAAGATTATTGACAATGATTCAGGAGCATAAATGGTATAAATTTGGATGAAGAATATACAGGTTTACAGCAGGTGTAGACAAACCCTGATCCCAGTGTGCCGGTATCCAACAGATTTTTTATCGTACCTGGTCTCTGATGAACCACTCCTGATCTCAGACAGATATTAGCTAAACAGGTAGGATAGAAAACCTGCTGGATAGTGGCACTTTTGGATCAGGGTGTCCTGCCCCAGGTTTACAGCATGAAGTCCCATTGAAGGTGGGATGAGATCCTGGTTTTTGGCTTCATCTGTCTGTGCACCTAAAACAAAAAAAGGACTTGTGTACCTAAACCCAGAAAAATTCTCTTTGACAACCTTTTTCTTGCTTCCTGTTTTCCACATAGACTTTACTACTGTTAACCTGTTGGAGATATTTGAACAGCAGAGGGCATCCGTGAGGCAAATCTGAGTAGCTAAAATAGTCACATATTCTTTCCAGATTACACAAGCGATGACTTTGTCACTGAATAAATTAACCCGGGGGGATTTTTTTAGTCACAGACATAGAGGTTCATAATAAATTAATGTCTGATGAAGCTGATGAGAAAACATAATAAAAATTTAATTGATAAGTCAAGTCGTGTTAAATGAGATTCAAGTATATAAATAAATTGTGTTGATGGCACATAGAAGATTTTTTTTTACTTTCTTTTTTTTTTTTCCATGAATAGTTTGGCTTATTTGATGCTTTTAACAGCTTTTAGAAAGTCGTATCGTTTTATATGGTGCCTCAGCATGCTGCCATAGCTCATCTGAGTTGCTTGCCTTGCAGATTCTTATGGGTGTGGCCCCATACACAGCGAGGATATCTGTAGGGACAGTGTTGAATTATAACCCTGCACACCCCTCTAGACAGACAAGTACATATATATAGGGTTATTTTCAGGATAATTTGGATTTTCTCTTAGACAATGTGCTGTATTTTAACTGCTTTCCTGCCTTAAAAAATAATAATGTGTAGAAATCAAAATGGTATATACTGATTTCAGCTGGGTTATACCCCAGCCAGACCCTCACTGGTTTAGCTGAATCCTGTACAGGTAGTACTGAGTCCATTGTATTGTACAGTATATTAGCTTTTTAAAATATAATCCCCGGGTTGTTATTTTTTACCATTCCAATAAAGCAAAAAGAACATGCATAAGGAATAAACAGAAACTAGGTGAAGTGTAATATGGGCCTTTTCATTGAAATGAATAGGCCCATAATTATCTGATACTGGGGCATCTAGTTATTTTATTCAGCTCTAATTTCTCACTACAACTGAAAAAAAATTAATAATAATAATAATAATAATTGAAGTGTCTTTTAAATGGATTTAAACACTGGAACTTTAGAATGTTATTTTTTTACCCATTACATTAAAGAACTAGTCAAATGTAACATAGAAAATTATAATATAGGAATGCTTAAAATTCAGCAATAAGCAAGCTAGCATTAATCTAATTTATGGCCACAGATTTGAACCCTGATGTGCCGACACAGAAGGTTGCCATTTGAAATCCTGTGGTCACTGCTGAAGTCACATTCCCACTGGGCCTTTATGAAGGCCTTTGCCCCTAACGTCTCCCACTGGGCCTTTATGAAGGCCTTTGCCCCAAACGTCTCCCAGTGTGCCAGTTAAAATGCTGACCCTGCTCTCTATCCTCTAGTTTTTTCTCACCTGTATTGCGATGGCAATAAAGGCAGTATATTCTATTTTGTCTTCTCGTGTCGTGGGATTTTCCTCTGTGTTCTGTATTCCTACCTGATCCAAAGACATCCAGTTAGGCAAATTAGCTTCTCTTATTCATAGTGTGCGTGTGCATGTCCTTCAATAGACTGGCATGTTCTCTTGTTGATTGCCCTATACTGCCTGAAATAGGTTCTGGACTAGAAAAGCATTTGGATATGTGTTGGAAATCCAAAGTGCACCAGTGGGGGATAATCAGGCTGATGGGAACCATCGCTTCAAGAAAGGCCAGTGGAGCATGGCTGCTAACCAATGACTGCCCCAACTGGGGGGGGTGGGACAAGTGTTTTGTGACAGGACTTAAAGCCAAAGGTGGAAAGAAGCCAAGAGAGAACGAGAAGGAACTGGTGTGCGGCAGACCGAGCTGGTTGTGTCACCACCATCTGAATGGTGGAAATGCACTGAGATACCGGTGTTCTGTGTCGATTATCTGAAGGGAAAAAAGGGCATATTCTATATGTTACGCATTATTTGTAGCATTGCACAGTGCGATTTATCGATGCATTCCTAATATCTTGGACATTGTGTGCTTCTGCTGGTGGATA
The DNA here is from genome assembly GCF_048594095.1 of Paramormyrops kingsleyae. Classification (NCBI taxonomy): domain Eukaryota; kingdom Metazoa; phylum Chordata; class Actinopteri; order Osteoglossiformes; family Mormyridae; genus Paramormyrops; species Paramormyrops kingsleyae. The sequence goes on along the minus strand of NC_132806.1, from coordinate 31,161,017 downwards.
CTGGAGGATGACCATCCTGAACAGACCGTTGCTTTAAAACAGACCCCTTTTTTTATGATTTTACATTGATCCCTCAATAAACCTCACAAGAGCCAATTATCTGCACCTTTGTCTCCTGAATCTCCTTGTCTGCCACACACACACCGCAGCTGATCTGCGGGACTTCACCTGTGAAATGGAAACCGCTGCCATAACAGCAGGTCAGTGCCATTCCGGGTGTGACCTCCCAGGTCCTCCTGTCCATCTCTGCCCAAGCCTTGAACGCTGAGACCTTGGTCCTTGCGAGCCCCACCTCTTCATACCTGGAGCTCCCCTGCTCAGTCAGCCCCATAGCCGTACGTTTACATTTATTTGCATTTATTTATCTGACGTTTTTATTCACAACTTCCTATAAGGCAGAAATGTAAAGAGAACCAAAACAGCGCATATCCATGGGATAAGCCTGGGCCTACAAACCCCAGTTCAGTTTCAGTTCAGTTTATTTTATTTGAAATTCCGCACGTGATGATTCCCTACAGTATGTCCTCTTTGCAGTCCGTGAAATTCCTCAAGCTCACACGGGATTCACCCTATTTGAACCTCTCTTCCTGCAGTGATCCCAGAACCTGCTGTAAGTGGCAAAGGAAGCCTGGGAGAAACAGCCCTCACTGGTGATAGTGAAGCACATCTTAAAGCCCATTCTGGGAAGAAGCCAATGGAAAAGGAAAAGTGGAACCAGTCATGCATGTGCGTTTCTGTGGGTGGATGTGGGAGGACAGCTGCCCTCAAGGGACCAGCGCCCCCTACCTGCAAGGGAAGGTAGGCTGAGAAGGAGAAGGAATGGCGGAGGAAAAGGAATGGTGGAGGAAAAGGAGTGGTGGAGGAAAAGGAATGGCGGAGGAAAAGGAATAGCGGAGGAAAAGGAATGGCGGAGGAAAAGGAGTGGCGGAGGAAAAGGAGTGGCGGAGGAAAAGGAATGGCGGAGGAAAAGAAATAGCGGAGGAAAAGGAATGGCGGAGGAAAAGGAGTGGCGGAGGAAAAGGAGTGGCGGAGGAAAAGGAATGGCGGAGGAAAAGGAATGGCGGAGGAAAAGGAGTGGCGGAGGAAAAGGAGTGGCAGAGGATAACCTCCTGAGCAGCCCATCATCTCGTAACAGAACCGTGTTGGTATGGTGTTTTTTCCCCCTATACAATTACTCCACAGTAAAATAAATAAATAAATTCCATAGTTTCTCATATATTATGCAAAAAACTAACTTTAGCAAAGACATTTACTTTTTAATAGAGATGCTATAAAAACGAGGTCTTCATTTGACACATACAAACTTGCTGCTGCAGATGTTTTTTACAGACACTGGATCTCAGCATAGTGCCTTTGGCAATCGTAGACAAAACATTGTTTGCAGAATTTATATAGCACTGTCTCTTGAGACTTGCATTAGTATATTATGAGAGCACAATCAACATACTTCAGGATTAAACACGTGCAGTGCACCGATCAGCCATAACATTAACACCACCTGCCTAATATAAGGACGCTTCATGCTGCCAAAACAGCTCTAACCCATTGAGAAATGGACTGGATATGACCTCTGGTGTCTTGTGGTATCTGGCTCCATGATGTTAACAGCACCTTAAGGTCCTATATGTTGTGTGGTGGGACCCCTATGGATCGGACTTATTTGTTCTGCAAATCCCACAGATGCTCAGTCTGATCAGGGGAAGTTGGAGGCCAAGTCAGCACCTTGAACTCTTAGTCATGTTCCTCAAACCATTTCTGAACCATGGCTTGCGGTGTGGCTGGGTGCTTTATCCTGCTGAATGAGGTCACTGCGATCGGGGAATACTGTTGACATGAAGGGAGTACGTGGCCTGCAACAATGTTTAGGTAGGTGGAATGTGTCAGAGTAACATCCACATGAATGGCAGGACCCAAGGTTTCCCAGCAGAACATTCCCCAGACCATCTGCCTCTGCCGGCTTGCCTTCTTCCCCAGGTAAACGATGCACACGCACCCAGCCGTCCATATGATGTAACGGAAAATATGACTCATCAGACCAGGCCACCTTCTTCCATTGTTCCATGGTCCAGTTCTGACACTCATATGCCCATTGTAGGTACTTTTGGTGGTGGACAGTGGTCGGCAAGAGCATTCTGACCAGTATGCAGCTACACAGCCCCATAGGTAGCAAGCTGCAATGCACTTTCTGTTCTCACACATCTCTATCATTGTCAGCATTTACTCTCCCTGCAATTTGTAGTACAGTAGCTCTCCTGTAGGACTGGACCAGACGAGCTAACCTTTGTCCCCGATGCACATCAGGGAACCCGCGACGCTATTGCAGGTTCACCGTTTGGCCTTCCTTGGACCACTTTTGGTAGGTACTGCTTACTGGGAAACGCATTATAAAACTTGCCGTTTTGGAGATGCTCTGACCCAGTCATCTATCCGTCACAATGTGGCCCCTGTCAAAGTCACTCAGATCCTCACACTTGCCCCATTTTTCCGGCTTCCAACACATCACCTGAGAAATTAATGTCTTCTTGCTTAATTCAGTGTATGATGGCACTTTTGACAGATGCCATTTTAATGACGTAATACTGTAAATGTTATTCACTTCACCTGTCAGTGGTTTTAACGTTATGGCTGATCGGTATATACTCTGACAGTAAGGCTGGTTGTTCTATGGGCACCACCACCGAGCCCTGAGCAGTACCCGAGCCATACGGCGAACTGACGGTGTTTCACTGTAAATAGTGGGAGCCATACCCGAACCGTACCCGAGCCGTACCCGAGCCGTACCCGAACCGTACCCGAGCCGTACCCACGCTGACATGGCTTACTAGCAGGACTGAAAGCTTAAACAAATTCAGCTGATTGCATCACCACCACCTGACTGGTTGAAATGCACTAATGTACTCAGTTTCTGTGTCGATAGGCATAGATTATCTGAAGGAAAAAAGAGCATATTCGGTTTATTATTTATTCATTGTTATGATGCAATGAATTCAAGTGTATAAATAAATCAAGTTCTGAAAATTTCCAGCCACCAATTATATGTACTATAGTACTATATAGAACAAAGAAGTACTATAGAACAGTTGAATGGAATGGATTCACAATGCAAGTGACTGCTAATTGTGCTAGCATTTGATGCTAACATAAGACAGGGATTCTCACAGAGTATGCTCACTAGCATACAGTATATTAGCACACAGTAAATCGTGATGCAAATTGCGTGAACAATATATATACTGTAGCGCTTTGGTTCTACATTACTGTCGCTCTCCAAACCCAGCGACTCATTTACTGAGCTGACTCTTCTGCAGTGGAAAACCGAAGCAGTTGGAGCCGCACTGTGACTGGTCTCTCTTTGCGGTATGGCTCATGTACGGCTCAGTTCTTGTATGCCAGTGGAAAAGTGCCAAAAGTCAGTTCTTTGGCCCAGTTAATAAATAAAATTCTCTCTTGAGAAATTTGCCTAGTAGTAATTTCTGTGCTGCTTAATATAATTAGTGAGAATTGTTTGATTGAAAAGGTTTGAACTTCATTACATGAGGCATATTTTGTCAAAAATGTCTTTGCATTGAACATTACATTTCTGCCTTATAGGAAGTACATGACTTAAGTATTGACCAAAAGGTAATGCAGAAAAAGCCAGTACAGTTTAAACTGTGAAGTAGTAAAGGATGTGTGGGAGGTGTTTCATCATCTTGCTAGGAACCTTGGAATATCCAGTTGAAAGACACAGGGAGCTGTCTTTCAGAACCAAAACCTTCTGGTGAGCTTCCTGGGCTGCGGGAGCTGTTCAGTGAAACTGAAAACCTCACAAGAGAAGATGAGTGTGCAAAAAGGTGACTGCAACCCCTGTTTGTTCCTGTAACATTACAAAAGGCAGCAGTACAGACAACAACAACCTTCATTGTTTCAGGTATAGGTGAACTTGGCAATGGCAACCACAATTTAGCTATTCTGATGTTTTTGTTATTCCCAAGGTTATGCATTGTGCCCTAGTAGCCTCTGTTGTTAATTTCGCCATCACTGGACCAACAGCAACGGCAATTTAGTTAGAAACATGTTCATAGAAAGGAAACATGATGATGGAGTTTAAATGCTGATCTCCATTATATTATCCATAGTTCTGTTTTCATATGTTCATATGTTTCTAATATGAATCATGCCTGACATTTGTGTATTAGTAACACGGGGGATGTGTGCAGTACATACAGAATATGAGTATAATAAGATCATTCTGAAAGGGTCCCATTGTTACAATGGAGTATATGTATCATTCCATTAGGCTAGTTCTTGCACTGAAATGCTGGTGCATTGAGTATTGTCGTGGGTAAGTTCATTCATTCAAAAGTTGAAGGTCAGTGGCAACATTTTTTTCTCAGGCAAGGTGTTCCCTCCTTCCGTTCTGTAAAATCCCTGCTTAAAAACTCAGCTTACAGCGGGATTTCCCAGTTGTGGAATGCTGTGAATGTACATGTGTACATTTTACAGGACCTTACCCCCTTCAGTAAATATTGGCTTTTTATAGTATGAATTGTATAGTCCAACAACAACAATAATCATGATAACAGCCATCATTACCTTACACCTGCGATGGCCTCCCAAATATCATCAAGTGTACAGAGGAAAACAGAATATTGGAGAATATTACTGCAGATATATAAACAATCATACTATGGTTCAGGGGGTCGTTTTCCCATATCTGACACTGCCGTTTTTGATTTTTTTTTTAATTTTTTTTCCTATACCATGTCATAAATATATCAAGAAGAGGCATACTGGAATATCCTACACAGCTTCCCTACATGACGTCGGTGTCCCCGATGCGATACTCGTTGCGTAAAGGGCGTTACTTTATAGGAGACGCGTTGCAATAAAAACCGGTTACGAGCACATAGGGTCGTATATGAGCTGACATCTTTGGTGGATCAATGGCAGGAGCGGCGTGATACTCTCAGCTGTTCCACAGGACGGTCTGTCGCTATTGGTTGAGAACAGAAAGAGTAAGACCCACCTAGTGATCGTATTCTGATTTTACATCCTAAAACGATATTTGAATCTACGGGAGTCTAGTTAAACAAGAAGAAAGCAAGGTCGTGCGATTTTTAAACGTAAGTCTCATTTGTGAAAATCTTGCTAGAGATTAAAGACAAATTTTATTTCGAATATAAACAAATCATTGCTTACTGACTAAAATTTCACAAGCTGGTAATTTTGTATGCATGTTAGTATACTGACATTGGAGATTTTCTTGGTGGTATGTTGACCACTTCCAAGATACGTGTTGCTTATTTATAGATTGATGTTTCTATATAAATAAGCGCTCGATAAAGAAAATTGTTGGTGTCTTTCGATCGACAATTACATTTTATTATTTATTTATTTATTTTTATTTTAGGAGGGGGTTGGGAAATTGTCTTACGTGGTGTCCTCCACAGGATAATGGCGCATTTAAGTGACTTAATAGAATATGGCACGAATGTACAAGTGGAATATAATGTTATGTTGCGGGAGTGTTACAGGAAAAAAAGACTGATGTGCAATGGTGTTTTGTACGTGGATGAGTGATTTACGTGGCGAGTGATTTAATTTCTTGGATTAATTCACCTGTTTAAGGGCGTTTTCAGGGGAAACACTGACATTTCTTTAAAAAAAAGACAACAGGTACGTGGTAAAGAAGCATCTGTCACATGCATTCGTTTCGAAATCGTAATGTGTCGATTAAAAGAAATATTACTGAATTATGGCTCCGCCTTAATTCGTGACTATGGCGTTAGTAGTAATAATTAATGAGCGCGTGCAATGTTAACCCATTTAAGGACGTTCGCTTGTGACAAATATGTAATAGATTCTACTCCAGCCTTTGTTAGTTTATTCTGCTTTGAAATTATTTGTGATTATCCGTTTATGAAATAACGCTCAGCTAACGAAGCGCGGAGCCTCCTCGTATAGGCAGCTGTAGCAGTTATAACGCTGGGGATTACCTGCGTATGTCAGCCGACGCCGTTTTATACACACGTACCTTAATGTGCCTGGAGATTTTGGCATTTGATGCAATTTCAGTGCTTTGCGGTAATTCTTATTGCTCTCTTGGCAGCACGAGAGTCAAGATGGATGTTTTAATGAAGGGGTTTTCCAAGGCTAAAGAGGGGATGGCGGCCGCCGCGGAGAAGACGAAGGAGGGGGTGGCGGTGGCGGCAGAGAAGACTAAGGAGGGGGTCATGTTTGTAGGTAAGAGGCGTACGTCGCTGCTGGCCGACATGTTAATTTGTAACAATAATAACTGGGTTACCTAGAAAACTGTTACATACGAGTTATACTTATGTAAATCAAAACACTCATTATCTTTGATACATGCATATCATTTTCAATTGTACAGACTTTGGGCAACAATTGTGTCTGTATACCGATTATTTTTAGGTAATGTATTCAGAGTGGTGCATTTTTCATGTTATTTCAAAAACATTATTTTGTTTGTTGAGTAGACGTTACAGGTGTGTTCATTAAACAGAGCTCATGCACTTTAATATATGACCAATAAAATATAAAGGTATGCATGCATTGATAAATTATCATGCTCCAAATCCACAAACATTTCACAAATATGTGTCTGCTCGCTGAAGTTTTTTCAAAGCTTAAACTCAACTCATTCGCAAGTCGTAGTATTATACACTGCCATCTGGTTTCGGCTATGCAAAGGATTGTCATTCCAGGACATTATATTGAATATATATATATACAGTATACTTAATGCAGTATTTCTGGCTTTTTTATTGGGAATACCTTTAGTGCTGTCAGGCTTTCGTTACAGTATTTATATTATGAAATTTGCTTATAAAAAGTATTACTTGAAAATAAGTAGATAGAAATGCATTTGTTTTAAAAAAAAAAAAAATATATATATATATATATATATATGTGTGTGTGTGTGTGTGTATGTATGTATGTATGTGTGTGTATATGTATGTATGTATGTATATATATATATATATATATATATATATATATATATATATATATATATATATATATATATATATAATAGTTGTTAATCACTTTACTGAGGAATGAATATATGCAAAATAATGCTTATTCAGTTTACTTAAGTAGTATAATGATTGGTTTATGTTTCATTTCCTGGTGTTTCAGTCATTTGGCATCATCACTTGCCTTTTCATATTACATGTATTCAAAGCACTATGGATAACTCATTAGCAGCAGGAAATGCCCAGAGACCCTCTGATCCTCTGTTTTGAAATAAGTACTTCAGTAAGGTTATGTGTTTTTGTCAAGTAGAACATGCCTCAGTTGGCAGAAGACAACTCAAAAACCAGGCAGAGGACATGGAAACAGATGAGGAGAATCTTTTGCAGGGAACCTCGACCAGGGAAAAAAAAAATCTTCTTATAACAGATGTTTGGTTTTCAGAAAATGCATAGTTCTATGTTTGTGATGCATGTAACATTTTTTATTGCATAAGTGTAGGATATACCCCTCCCCCCAATACAGAATTACATTTTATTTGGTTAGGGGACAGTTTTATCCAAAGTGGTGTACAGTTCAGAAGGTAGGGTCAGGCAATCTCTAGAGCATTTGAGGGTTAAGGGCCTTGCTCAGGGCCTCAGTGGTGAAATCTGCTGACCCCTGGATTCAAACCAGTGACTTTCCAGTCACAAGCATAGCCTCCTAACCTGCCGACCCACATATCACCCCTTCCCCCCCCGCGTATGCAGATAGCTATGGGTTTAGTTACCTAAGTATAGCTAATTTGCTTGGTCTGTATCATATCCATATAAGCATAGTGTGACATGTGATTGTATTGCATATTTTTCATTTATCCTCAGTATAGCGGCTATAAACATCTTCTGTACTATAAGCTTGATTTTTTGGAGCATGACAACACATGAGACATTAATAATGTCACTGAGAAGCAACCAGGTTTTTTTTTTGTTTCATTTTTCCCCTACAGTATTTCGTGAAACACAATTGTTTCCTGAAGCCTAAAAAAATGATGTCATACTATAGCACCTCCACGCTTTCACATATCAGGCATGGTGCTGAAAAAGCTGTAACTGACGTGCTTAATGTGGAGGATGAGAGTGTGTGCATGCATTTCCCGTCCCCCACCCAGCAGGGGGTGATGTGGGGTCTGAGGACCACCGATGGCCTAATCAAAGCAAGTCAGCCATGTCTGCATGGTATGAGTCATGCCCTCATCTCTGCCATTGCTCTGCATGCAGTGATCTGTGGTTTTAGTGCGAGAATCATTGGTAATTCACAACGTTATTATCAACATTTCATTAATGCAGAAGGATGCTTCAGACATTTTGTCATTTAGGTAACATTGTTCATAATTATAATTATTAGATATATTTTCAAGGATTAGGAATGATTTCAAGTGGATATTTAAAAGTAATCTTAAAACTCAGAAGAAGCTGGCTGTTAATTAGGTTTATAAAGTCACAGAAAAGTAATTTAAATATTTTAAGCTGTCACATTACATTTTAAAAACAACAAATGTAGGACTTTTTGGAGTTTTTGAAACTCTAATAAGGGATAAGTATTGCAGCTTATGGCAACTAGTTTGTTTTAGATGAAAGTGTCTTTCAGTTGAACGATTGTCTTCAGTATCAGTGTAATCTATTCTAAACTCCTGGAGGAGTAAAAGAAAACTGACATTTTTAATAGTTACAGTACAGTGTCATCCTATAGTGTTACAGAATCAATACATATTAATGGAATAATTAATGTAACACTTTTTGGGAGGTATTTCTGCTGCACCTGTTACCAAGCAACACTGACAATAGTCACAAAATATTGACCGTTTGCGGCTGACTTCACCTTATGTCGATGGACAATGGACCAAGGCGTGCAGAATGCACATGTGGAAAGGCATTTGCAGGAGGAGTCAATGACTACGGCTATTTCTTTTTTTCTTCTTTTTTTTCAACAATGCTTAAATATATTATATAATGCTGTAATTCTGGTAGAAATGTAAGTCTTCAGTTTTGCATTAAATTAAAATAATTGAAAGTGATGTAGGTTATTGATATTTGTTATTGGCATGTAAAAATAATGTCATGGTGCCTGACATTTTTCTTTGACTTTGACTTACCTTTTACTGTTATCTTGCTTTTTTAAAACGTTTTATATATTTTGTTTCACAATTAATGAAATATAGAGCAGATGGCCAGTGACACAATTTGCCAAGAGACCTGGGGAGACAAGTCATTGCAGACAGAAGTTCATTTCAATGGCCTTAGTGAGAGAATACAAATTTTGATGTAACTTGCCAGTTTTGCATATGGATTATTAGAACAGGTACAGATTGCAATAGGTTAATCGAAAGGTTGCTTTGCTTAATGTGGAGAGAAAATTATGTTTAAATGATGTTCATGTTGGTGAAAAACTATGTTGGTTTGAAACGAATACTTGGAATTGCAGGCCCTGAGGAGAGGTTTGGGAGCCGAACTGGTGTTCTAGTCATCTAGGAGGATGTCAGTGACTGGAGAATAGATGATATACTTGTTTTTATGATTTTTATTGTGTTATGTATGATCTAATGTTATATTGCGTTTCACATAAGCAAACACACACTTGCTACCAGATAAATAGCTTTAAAATTTTTCTTTGACTGCCTTTTGCATTTCCTGAAAGTTTTCCTGGCCTAGGAGGTACAAAATCCTCTTCCAGTTGGTAGCAGAAAGGCAGTTTCATAACGTCTTGGTTTGTGCTACTGAATCCGAGTTACTGTTGAGGGACAGAAGGCGTGGTAAAGTAAAGGAACACGGTAAAGGAGTAATGTTAGCTATGAACAGTCACTATGGTGCGGAGTTTTGGCAGGAGTCCTGTCACGGGTGAAGTACGTGGAGGAAGGTTTAAAGATTTATATAATTCTGTTTAGCTCTGTGTGTGGCTGTGGTTTGTTCTCCAAATACAATATTCATTGCCTTTTAGTGTTATGTTTCTCTCTTGTTTAAGCAGCAATGAAATGCAGTTTGGTCCTGGTGTTTCATTTATGGTGCAAAATATACATCAGTATAGATGTTTTGGCAGCTTGTCAAAATAATGACAGACGAAATTCCTTGATTTTAGTTTTCCATTTTTTTTCTAGAATCCAGTACCTGGTTGTTTTTATATCTTGCAGTTTGTAGCCTGAATATTGTGTGACTGAACAAAATAGAGTTGTGATACGTATTTGTTAGTTTCAGGTGCAGAAGTAAAATTAGAGAATTTGCTGCTAGAGATTTAAGTCAAAGGAAGTAATGTTTTTGCTTTTCTGGAGAGGGAAGCTGAATATGAGTAGTTAAGCTATTCCACTGCTCTTTGTCCCTCTTTTTTCTGGATCTGATGTCCTCTTGATTGTATGAGCATAAGTGGGTGTGTGTGTGTGTGTGTGTGTGTGTGAGAGAGAGAGAGAGAGAGAGAGAGAGAGCACATGTGCAGTGATTTATTTTTTTAGATTCACCCCAGTTTTTTCTTGTTCCTACGCAAAGGCTGTGACACATTTACCTCAGTCATACATTGGACTGTGATACTCTCTTCAAATCCACTAAAACTGCAGTTCATCGATTTTCTCTATTCACTATTATTACCATGTCAGGTTTTAAAGCATCGTCTGGCAAGTGGAGTTCCATGTAAATCTCATCTCAGCCTCCAGAACTACATAATATTATTCATTGCTGAGAGCTTGTTAGCGCCTCCATTGGCTATCAACACTTTGTGTACTTGTTGAATTTAAAGGAATTAGTAAGTGACGATTCACATCTTTATCTTATTAACATTATGACCTATTTACCATCCTTGGGATCGCGCCAAGTAATTGAAACATATCTGTTCTTGTTTTACTGATATCACTGTCTGTCTTAATACATCAGTGTATTTGCAGGGATCTAAAAAAGTCTAAGTGTGTAGCAAATGAATGTTCTAGAAAAATAATGTCATAAAAATGTGTGTGTGTGTGTGGGTTATGTATATACTTGTATTTTGTTTGGTTACTTATGGTTAAGATTAGGGCTGGGTATGGGTTACGGTCGTGATGTTGGGATTAGAGTTTTCCCCATAGATATGAATGGAGAGTCCTCACAATGATATAACCTGTGTGTGTGTGTTATGATGGAGAAATTCAGCTGAATAACACTGCGGTCATTGAAAATTTCATTTGTTATTACTGTGAAAATATGGCGCCCTGGCTGTTTTGGATCCCAGTAGCATGACATAAAGTCACTGGAGAGCTGTTGGTAAAGGTGGGTTGGTGGGTCTTGGTCTGTTCATGTGGCTGTCATGCTTTACTTTTGTAATAAAGTAATGTTGTGTTCATACTCAAGATTTTTCTCTCAGGAGGAGAGAAAGCTGATTTCCCTGTTACCATGATTGAATGAACAGGGACCGTTTCAATGCATTACTGTTTTGATACAATGCTGTTTTATTATTTTGTTTTTTGTATCCAATTATCCATTTCAATTTTCCTTATCCATTTGAGGGTTGTGGGTATATTTTATTATAGTTTTTAGCTTATGATAATTTGAACAAATGGCCAAGTGGCTGAGGGATCAACCCTTGTAGATTCTGTACTACCTTTAATTTAAATCACACATTTGAAGATTCAGAATTTCCATAATGTAATGATCCGTGATGTAATGATCAGCGTAGCATTACACATGCAGCTAAACTGCATCGATGTTATAATCACATCTTAGAAAATACAAGTTCCATGAAAGTACAACAATGGGCGTGATTAGAATCAGGGTTCTGAGAAATATGCCTACTACCCTGCCGCATCAGAATATGCCATGTAGCTTGGACCTCCTTCATTTTTCAGAGCACAGAGATACTGGGTATAGAGAGACTCTCCCGACCATCAGGTCAGACACAGTGGAAGGAACCTGTCTGGCCTGATAACTAGCCAAAGAAAAAGGGAACCTTTCCAGAACCATAGCATATAAATCAATTCTCTGAAGCTTTCAGATTGTGGGCACAGTCTTGTATGCAGGCAAAAGTCTGCTTAACCCCAAAGTAATTAACTTGGTTGTTAAATCTTAAAAGGCTCTTAAGGTGGTACGTTTAGCACAGTGAAACACGGTGTATGTAGGTCATTTTGTGAATTTGATCAAGACATTTTCTTCATTATTTTACCATATAACATTTACCTTCTTGTGACTTTGACCTGGAAAAGCAGTTAGAATGTGGATGTATAGCATTACTCTGACTGTAATTTCTCAGTGTGCTGGACGTAAAATAAAACAATGAGAGCATGTATGGATTGTAAAAGTAGCAGGAGGCCCAGTTACTGAAGCACTATAATTAAATGTTTTATGTTTAAGGTGATGGAAAATGTATAGGAAATTATTGTTCTGTGTATGGAATATAATTATGGATGTACAAGATGTCTGAATATACTGAACTCTTTCAAAAGCTATTCATATACATTTTATCTGTTTATTATATTATACTATATCTAAAAAATTTCACCTTGGTTATTTATGAAGTGCTGTATGCATGTACAATTGTGTTTTAGGTTACCTTTTAATGTGGAGTTAAATTATGTATTGCCTGCGTGGTTTCCATTACAACCTAGCAATCATCAGTTTGTGTCAAATGTGTCACAACCATCAGTTAATAATTCATTTTTAAATTTTGATTATAGTGAAAATGGTGTGTGTTGTGAAAAGATGGCTAAAATGTTTCTTACAGAGAACATATTATTTTTGTTTGCAACTGCAAAACTGGAATCTGTCGTCACGTTACCACATAAATCAGCATTTGTCTCAGTATTTATCTATTTTTTTTTTTTTGCTATCGTTTTCTATAAGTTTTTTCTGCTTTGTGATTATTTTTTTTGTTTGTTTTGTTTTCTCTCTAGGTAGCATGACCAAGGACGGTGTTGCGACTGGTAAGTTAACAGTCAAGCTAATGAAAACCCATGTGCACAATCCGTTTGCCAATAGAAACATTAGAAACTCATATTACATGGCATGTGACATGTTCTGGCCCACATTCATGGAGCTATTTCGGATGCCATCTCTTTACACTAAGTAAAGTGACTCTGTGACATCTAATGATGATACACTCAGATATTTGGTAAAAGTCATCGGAAAAGAAATAGCTTTTTCATATATTTAGTATATACTGTATTATTAATGCCATTGTTGAATAATTAGCTTTTTGTACGCATGTGTGTGTGGGTGGTCATTCATGCATGATTCAGTAAGTGCATTTAAATATACTTTACTTACTTATACTGTATTTTGTTTGCCATGCAGTGGCTGAAAAGACAAAAGAACAGGCCTCACAGTTAGGTGGCGCTGTCATCTCCGGGGCCGGAAACATAGCGGCAGCCACTGGCCTGGTGAAGAAAGAGGATTTCCCAGCTGACATGAAGGTAATGCATCTTATAATTAAAGCACTGCTTTGTAACATCTGGCATTGCGTTCAGGCTGTGCCCTAGCCTTGTGCCCTGTGCTGCCTGGGATAGGTTCCAGACCAACCCCCTGCTTGGAGCCCAATTAGGATAGTTGGATGAATGCAGACAAGCAAACTACTAGGAAATATATGAAACGTTTTTTTTTTTTTTTTTGTAAGGCTTGGTTTTTAAAAGAAGAGATATAAAATGACAGGTTTTAACTTCTATGCTCTCTTTGAGGCATAGGTTTCTATCTGCTAAATAAAAAGTACCTTTGTAGTTTTTACTACATGTTAAGTCGGTTTGAAAAAAGCTGCATTTACAGTAAGTACAGTTTTCGGGTTAAAATAGTCATGAAGTGTAAAAACAAATTAGTTCCAGAAGTCTTCTTAGATTAACTCATCATCTGTGCATTTCATTTCCTTTTCTCTACATTATTGTTAAGTTTGAAGTATTTTTATATTGGATATTAAGCAAATTGTATTATGAGAAGTACAAACCATGCATTTTACTACCCAAGAAGATTGCACTAATACTAAAAGGTGCCCTTTACCAACAATGAATTATTTACAGACAAGAATGCTTTGTTTGTGGTTATTAAACGGATCTGCCCAGACTGTGAGGCTCTGCGAAGGTGTTTGTTTCACACTGAGGATTACCAACCATTACAAGGTGACCTAATTGACTTGATTAGATAGTTAAAAATAGATCTGCAGTGTCCCTGCACATGTCTTTACTCCCAAAGCTGAGAATAGCAGGTAATGAGATGCGGGCTGATCATTATCTCCTTCTGAATGGAATTAAACCTGCTGTGGTTTATTATATGTGGTTTATTGTTTGGTTGTGCCTCCCATTTATACTTGTGCTGCACTGTCTATGCAGCAGAAGAATCCACAGCGACACTGTCAGATGTACAATTAGGAGTCCAAACTCAACAGCCAACAGTCCCAGGGACGTCCAAGTAGCCGTGTAGATCCTCTTCTAACTGTCATAGAGGCATCTAGGAAACCAACTGCTTATGAAACATTTGATAAACATTCTAATGTAAAGATGGTATAGTGAATGCAGCGAGCATTGTTTGCTTTTTGTGTTGTTGTTTACATCCTGATCCGTCTTCTTAAGCATAGCATTTAAAATTTAGATACATTCTATAAACATTGATACTTTATACATCCTTCTGGGGAAATTGGTCGTAAAATTTCTCTCCATGGTTCAAGATATTCAAGAGTTTCAAGATAATAATATTAGATAATAAATAGAAAATAGATGTTCAATAGTACCATGAAAGCAAGTAACATTTAACATTACAGCATTAACACCGCATGCAGATCTGAGAACATTCTAACTGAATCCAGTAGTCAGTGTTCTGATATTGCAAAACCACCTACTACACTACAGGGTGGTTTGGGTCCCATGATATTTGTGCTTTGTTGTGGCAGTGGTCTGTATGTATCCAGCTGATGGATGTAAGACTTTCCAGACCAACCCCACTATATTATTTCAGTAAAATAACACCATAACCTTTTAGGTCAATATGACACCTTACAAATAGGGAGTCTCTGTCGGGTGGAAAATTCTGCAAGGACAGTGATAAAGTCTATGGTATTATATCCAGGTGTGAGAGTATAGCAGTATTTTTCCATTTGCCAAGGACATTTAATGTTAAACCACCATATAATAATAATAATAATAATAATAATAATAATAAAAACAAAACAAAATCTCAAAGTGCTAACATATACCTTAAAATAATAAAATTAACAATAAACAACAAGATGGAAAATCCACAGACTGACATGTGGACGTACATGTTGATTAATTTATTTTTCTTGTGTAAGCGCACACACACTGCTGTATAATTGTTTGAAAGATAAAATCAGTGTACCACAGTTACACATTAGAGAAAGTATATCCATTCTTACTAGTGCTGGGCATTATGACCAAAAATTTGTAACATGCTATTTTTTAAGATTCAGGCGGTTTCACGTTTTTTTATTTTTCCAAGTTCACCCATACCACAGCAGCAAGCATTTACATTAATAAAATAATTTTGCATTTTTAAAAAAAAAAAAAAAGGTTAGCTCGATAAGATTTGTTTCACTGACATGATTTGTTAGATTAATAATGTGTATTTAGCTTACTTGTGAAATGTTTTATTGATTATAGCTGTATATTTAGCTCCATAAAGACATATTTTATTGATTATTACTGTATATTTAGCTTGATAACAAGATATTTGCTTAACCAGCATCATTTTAATAATTATTACCATGATTGATAATGTTAGGGATTTTGCTTTAAATGCATTTAATTGCAGACCAAATTATATTACACATAATCAAAATTTTCAGGCACAGACTGAAACAGTAGCTACTGTATAAACCCTACAGTATAATGCTGAACAGTTATATGTGGAGAGTTGTTGTATTATAAAGTTATAAGAAGGGTCCGCACAGTTAACAGCGGCCCTCTCCCAATCGACTGCACGGCGACCCATGGCACTTCTAGCTGCCATCAATATTATATTATTTGCTGCCCATTGGAGCATTACAGCTGTTGTTTAAGCTATGCGATGGTATGGCGGTATTTAAAAATTCATACCGTATGGGAAATTAAAACCAGTATAGCAAATGAACCGATATACTTCCCGGCACTAATTCTTATGGCGTCCTCTCAAAGAGCCCAAAAAGCCCAAATGTTTTCCTCTGGACAATAGGTGTGCATTTTAAACTGGACCATGACAGCTTTTTATATAGTAAGCAGTGTTTATATATCTAGCCTTCCATGGTTATCTGTGCTCTCATCGGTAATATACTAACGTTAGATATATATTTGTGTGTTGTTTGTCATTTGGCTAGCCTACTTTTCGTTAGTTAGGCAAAGGGATAAGAATGAACTGGCGTATAGGGTAAATATGACTTTAAACAGACACACTAAATGTAATAACTGCTAAATTACAACTCTGTGTGTCTTATATCGGGGTGCACTGATCCGATACTGATATCAGATATCGTTCGATATTCACTGAAATATCTGGATTGGGTATCAATGGCCAATCTATGGGACAGATCTATTCAGTTTAATTCTATGTTTTTGTATGTTTACATCCATGTGTGAATACTACCTCATGTGTCAGCAGTGCTCTGGTAGACCTGTACATTTGCTAGAAGGAGGGATAACATAGCAGTTTGGTGGTTTTTCACACTTAGCCAGTTGGTATGCCAACAAGTTCCACGGCTACTTGCAATATTTGCAAAACCAGTGTTTCGAGGGGTGGTGGTACCACTGCAACTTGTAACACAGTTAACTTAATCAACCACCCCCAGAAGGACCAAGCCAAAGAACACGATAGCTTCGACCAAATACAAAAATGTGACAAGAGAAATTTCCCAGTAATAGTGTGAAAGTGACGAAAATAACAGAAAAGGTTCTCAAATTCATTATTCCGGATGAGAAACCCCTGACGGTTTTTCAAAACGAGAGCTTCCGCCACCTGATTGGAACCATGGTACAGTTTACCATAACGGAAATATAGAGAGACCCCATGACGATCACGGAAATTTGGAGAGACCCCAAGGCCATCATGGAAATATTTTTCTGAGACCACTCTACCTGAACTCTGCAAGGAAGTGTGCAAACATGTATCAGAAAAGTTAAAAGATGTGCCAATGGTGAGCTTCACCCCCGATATCTGCAGCTCTAACATGTGCCCATTGTCAAGTTTAACAGAGCACTGCTTACCAAGATTCATGCTTATACTGCTTGTGTAACTTGTGATTTAATTTGTCTGTTGCATGCAATAGTTTGTGCCTCAGTTGTGATTTAATGTTTACATTTTGTTCTCATCCATCACAGTTGTATTGTTTTATACATGAACTTTAGTTTATGACCAGTTTGTTGCTGAATTAGACGATTTACACAATTTATTTTTGAAGATTTTTTATTTATTTTTTTTACAAAGTTTTTGGTGCATGATTATTTATTTTAATAATAAATCACAATTGTTACATTTTGTTTTACAAAGTTAGAAAAGCAGTGTTTAAGTCAAGGTTGGTTTTGCCTAACAGAGCAACATGTGGCCTAGTGGTCTAAGCCTCTGTGCCTGATCAGAAGGTCACTGGTTTGAGCCCCAGCGGGAGAACATTTTAAAACAAATTTGACGAAGCACTTCTTTACACAGCGTGTAGTTAAAGTATGGAATAGTCTTCCTGCTAGTGTAGCAGAAGCTAAAACCATGGGTTCCTTTAAATCAGAGCTAGATAAGATTTTAACAACTGAGCTATTAGTTAAGTTCTCCCCAAACGAGCTTGATGGGCCGAATGGCCTCCTCTCATTTGTAAATTTCTTATGTTCTTATGTAAGACAATTTCCCCACAGGCTTCAATAAAGTGTTATTATTAATATCAAATATTCTATTCCACAGAGTCAGCCATACAGCTTATTAAACACTCCATGTTGTTATTAGTTTCGGGACTGAAGAAGTCAGATTGGTGCATACCTAGTCGTATATCTGTTGTCATGCACACGTGACAAACTCTTTTAATGATATTTTGCACTATAGAAATCAGAGTAAGTGAGAGACAAATGCTTCACGAGGTTATGTATGTTTTGCACTTGTAACACAGTTTACATACTGGGGCAGTCCGGTATACGGGTTCACCATTTGGTTTAAAACCAAAATAACGCCATATTTCACTTCTGCCACCCTGCTTAACTAGAGGCAGGCGATTGTTTCCCTTATGCATCTATGTATCTGAAATTAGTATGACTGTGTCTTTCCCCAAAACGCAGACTCCGCGCTTCCACTTTCACGACTTGAAAGTGTTTTTTTTTTTTTTGATGTGTGCAATAGAAATATACAGCGCATTATAATCAAATATAAAAAATTGCAAAATTATATAATAATGTCATTTAAAATGTTTGGTTTTTAGATGCGATATCGATGCCAGTATAGTGAGCATCTATACTATGAAGTAATAAGGGGAAGAGGGCAGCAAGCATGGTATAGCATTTAGTTGGAATTTACTCTATTTTGGTTTAAAAGTACGTGGATTTTTTTTCATTTTACATGGTTTACTGCTGCTGTGACATTTTCCACTTAATAATACTGAAAAATATGCCATGTAAAACTCCTTCCAATCATGAGATTCTTAAGAACTCGGCACCTACTGTTAAAAAGGTAGGCCTATTTGTCATTGGCTCGCTGGCTTGGAATTCTGCACAACTGGCTCCTGACTATAATTTGTTTCAGAGGAATAACCGCAACACTGCCTCGTAACCCTCGTTTTGTGCGTAACCTCTGCTCTGCTTTGTGAGGTCACCCTGTCCAGTTAATATTTTCTACTTGAAGGTCATATTCATTTTACAGAGCAAATCCCACAAACAATATAAAATTGTTTCTCTTGTTCCAGTGTTTTCATCTTTATTCCCACTTACACTGGTCTCAAGCAGCCCCATCCCACTCAGGGTAACTGCTCTGTCGCTCTGATAATCTAACATGTCAGGACATGTTAAATGGTGGTGTCTGAACAGTGCAGTTCCATTAAAATCTGCGCAAATTAATTCTCATTTCAGTTTGAAGGTTCAGTCACGTCTTTATGGAATCTAATATGTTATCATTTCCCATTATATTCATTATATTATCTGTCTAAAACAGGTCAACTTTTCAAATTAAATTCAGAGCTTGCGGTCATACTGAACCTTAAGGTAATCATGCAGACCTTTATGTCGCTGATGCATAATGATGTTGTATTAGTATCTTGAGAGAATGCAAGTTTAAGGGACTTTTACGAGAGTCAGAAGTATTCTTACCAAGGCTTAATGCTTTAAACTGTGTTTGTCCCACAGCCGGAGGAGCTGGGTCAGGAGGCCATGGAGGAGAGCATGGGAGATCCCATGATGGAGGGGGAGTCATATGCTGAAACTCCACAGGTAGCCTTCCTTATGTGTCACACTGCAACAGCCTCACTCTTACTCAATATCAAGTGTCAGTGTTGTAACCTTGAAAATGGCTAGATACCCCATTTATCCCAATAAGCGCAACAAGTAAAAAACACATCTGCAGCTTTATTGGAGAACAAAATATGAAACATACTTTAGTAGTGCCTGACCTTTTTGCCATTTTTTTTCCTTTTTGAAGTTAATCTCTGATTAAAGAAATGTGAGTAATGTCACCTTATATATTTCTTCTGAATAGAGGTGCCGCTCTTTCCTTATATTATGGTGTAGGCAGGGCTTGCTTCATCCCACCCTTTCGGATCCCCCTACTCCATGCTCGCTAAATTACAATAGGCTTAAATTTTGTGTAGCATTTTATGTCATTAAGCAAGGCATGCGAAAAACATATAAGAACAGTGTGTGTGTGTGTGTGTGTGTGTGTGTGTGTGTGTGCTGCTCTGTCGCAGCGAAGTGTAAGTGACGCTGTTGCCAGTGGGAGAAACATTGTGGGGCATTTTAAGGATTCGCAACTTGCGTATCCTTGCTGAGAAGATATGCAAATTGAACTGAAAATGCCTCAAAAACGATTAAAACATGATGTACAAGCAACGTGGAACAGTACATTATGTATGTTACCAGTAGCCTACCAGTAGGTTGGCGCCCTGTGATGGGTTGGGTTGGCGCCCTGTGATGGGTTTAGTTGGTGCCCAATCCTAGGTTGTTCCCTGCCTTGTGGCCCATAGGCTCCAGAGTCCCCTCAAACCTAAATCGGACAAGACAATGGATGCTTACAGAAGATGGATGGATGAAAGCTATAGATAAGAAAAATTGTATTTTTAACACTTGGCTCTTTCACTTGGAACACATATGTCAAACTCAAGGCCTGAGGGCCACATCCAGCCTGCAGTGCAATTTTTTCTGTAGCCGTAGGTATTTTTTAGCCCTGTGGGAGTTTCCTGACAAATAAACAAAAACAGGAGCTTGCTGACCAGTGTGTTGCATCACCTCTTCTTCTCCATAAATGTTTGGGAACTGAGGAGAACAGTTGCTGGAGTTTTGAAAGTGAAATGTTGTCTCATTCTTGCCTGATGTAGGATTTCAACTACTCAACAATTTGGGTCTTTGTCATATTTTTCATTTCATGATGCACCTGTCTTCAGTTGGTGACTGGTCTAGACTGCAGGCCAGTCTTGCAACCAGAGTCTTTTACTACGGGGCCATGCTGTTGTAATATGAGCAGAATGCTGTTTGGCATTGTCTTGCTGAAATATACAAGGCCTTCTCTGAAAAAGATGTTATCTGGATGGCAGCATATGTTGCTCCAAAACCTGTATATATTATTCAGAATTAATGGTATCTTCCCAGATGTGCAAGGTACCCAAGCCATGGGCACTAATGCAGCCCCATACCATCACGGGTGCTGGCTTTTGACCTGTCTGCTGATAACGGGTTGGATGGTCCCTCTCTCATGATTTCTAAAAAGAATTTGAAAGTTTGATTCATCAGACCACAGGAGAGTTTTCCATTTTGCTTCAGTCCATCTTAAATGAGCCTGGGCCCAGAGAAGTTGGCAGTGTTTCTGGATCATGTTTAGATATGGTTTCCTCTGCATGGTACAGATTCATCCTGCATCTGTGGATGCAGCGACGAGCTGTGTTCACAGAGGATGGTTTTCGGAAGTGTCTGAGCCGATGCACTGATTTCCACTGTAGAATCATGTCTGTTTAATGCAGTGCCACCTGAGGACACAAAGATCACAGCTATCCAATGTTTGTGTTTGGCCTTTTCCCTTTTGTACAGAGATTTCTATGGATTCTCTGAATCTTTTAATGATATTTTGCACTGTAGATGATGAAATTCCCAAATTCTATGTAATAGTATGTTAAGGAACATCATTCTTAAGTTGTTGTTGTTTGTCCACGCAGTCTTTCACAGAGTGGTGAACCTCTCCCCATCTTCACTGCACAGAGACTTTTTATACCCAGTGACCTTACTGACCACTTTTCCAGTCTTTCGTTGCCCTTCTCCCAGCTTTTCTGAAATGTGCTGCTGGCATCAAATTCAAATTGAGCATATATTTGTCATAAAACAAAAACATGATAGTGGACCAGCATACGTTTTTATTGTGATTATGCCTAATGATAAATGAGATACGATTAAAATGATGTGCAATTTTTTTTGTTTATTTGTTTGGTGTAGCTGTGTTTCACCTGTTTCATAAACAAAATGCTATTGGTCCATTATTGTGTTACATAAACAATACTCATTATGTATATGTAATATACATTATGTATATGTAATTGATCTTTGGATACGTGTTTATGTTCAGAACAATACAGAGAACAAACATGCAGAATTCTGGAATACATGTAAATGCACAGTCACATACATTTAGACAGACAGTGCTTTTAATAGTTTGGGAAACTTCTAATATACAATTGGAATTGTCATTTTTTTTAGAGTCTTAATGTCTTGATCCCAACCATTTCTTTCTTTCTTTTACAAAGAGGCTGAAAAATAGATAAATATGAATCAGTACATGTGCAATAAGATGTTAAAAAAAAGTTTTTTTTGCTTTGTAACAGGTAAGTATCAGTTGTGTAAATAATAGGTTACCAATTTAAAGTAATGTTTGTCATTTTAAAGAGCACTATAACCATAAAACTGTTTTGAGATTCAAATACTCTCACTGCAAGAACATGAGGTAATACTTTATTTGGATAATCCACCTACAGCGGGTGTACAGAGTACTGTCTATATACTGTGTATTCTGGTAAATATCTACAGACCCAGCAGAACAGCTGAATTGTTGAATCTCAGCTAAGTTTTTCAGATGTTACAAATACTCCGTTGACCTTCTGCTATTTTTGTTAGTTAATTTGGTTAGTTTTGTTAGTTTGCTGGCTGGAGTTATTGTCCAGAGTTATTTCCTGAGAAGCTTATATATCATGAGTTAATTATGTTGTTAGCTGCACTTTACTATCATGAATAAATATCCCAGAGAATAAATTGAAGTTTTAAATTTAAATTTTGTCAAAGATGGATACTGTAACATGACTTTCCAGAAAATCTACCAAATAACAGAATCAGGAACACTAAATCAATATTAGCTGGAGTAGGTGAATTAGTTCAACAAGCAAGAATAACTAAGAAAATCGTTAGTAATTTTAATTAATGCCTGGTTATAGCAAAGGCTATGAAAGGCTATGCATCCTGGAATATATTGTTCACTGATGATAATAATGGCATTTTTCTTATGTGGAAACTCCTTTGGGAAGTAATGAAAGACAATAGTATTTGTGCCTGTTGTTCAGGTGAGCCACAGACAGATTTCACATATTCTAAGTTAATGTAAGACATACTGATGTATAATTTATACACTACATATAAAGAAGTGCATTTCAATAAGATCTTTATTTGATTTACTGTTCTCTCTGTCAAGGGCATTAAATGTCAGAAGCTATATTCTGTGCTTTTTTTGTGGCTAGCTAATAAATTTTCTGTTTTTTGTCATCTTTTTAAAACCTGTGTGAGAATGAATAGATTTATTGCATGAGCTGACCCATGGTAATGAGAAAAAACAGCAACACAAAGATTGAGCTGCTGTCGAATGACCCCTGGCCTCCATCGTAAACCAGTCTGAGTGTACTGGGATACTTAACCTGAAAATGAGAAGCAGAGATTGTCTTCCCTCCCCCTGTGTCTCTCCTCTATCCTTCACCCTGACTCCATCTCTCTCCCTCCCCCAATTCTCTTTCACACGCATGAACATTTTACTGACTGCGTGGGTGTGGTGGTGATGCGATGAGTTGTGGTGCATTGTGGGTAGCAGCAGAGACCGCCTCGTGTTTCTATAAATAGGGACTCCCACTGCATCTCGTGCTCACAGGCTTACGGTTATTTGTCACTGTCACATGACTCCCTTCTGCACGTTGAAGGGCTGTATCTGCCTGTCCTTTCTATTCCCATTGTTGTAACCTGAATGCATGAATGAAATATAAAGGAAAAGGATTTAAAGGAAAATCATGACAGGATTTAGAGTGATCCTGACTATTCAGGGTCATTGCTCAGCAGGTACTTATTTTCTTGTAGTAAGTGGTGCCCTCTTCTGCCAAATTATAGGTATTGCACTTATGTAGTCGCTACCTAATTTCATAATTTATCTCTTAACTATTACATATATTGACCTGATGAAAATAATATCAATAGTGGGACAAAACACAGAAAGACATGAATGAAAAATGTTGGCTAATTGATTGATTGAAATAATTGTTTGGTTGTGTTATGAGAAATGTCCAAAGTAATCAGAAAGCCAGCGCAGATTGATTTTGACTAAGTTGTTTTGTCTATTCATTCAGCAGGAGCAGTACCAGGACTACGAACCAGAAGCATAAACTGCACCCTCCAGCTTTTGGTTGACCAGCAGCACAGTAAAGATTATAATAATAAAAGGACAAATAACAAAACCGTCACCGTAACCCCTGTTGCAAAAAAATGTTCCCCAAGGATATGTTCTTCCTGAAAGAAAAAAGATCTTTTAAATGATAATATATTGTAATGATATATTGTAAATGTCACGTTTTTTCTGTGATGTGTTTGGTCCTAGTTCTTCACTGAAGACGTATTCAGTCAGGTCTCATTTCCTTGCTTCCCTCCCAATGAAATGAGACCTGAGGTTGGCTTGTGCTCCTTTGTGTACTTGTGTTTATATCTGTGATATAGATGTTTCTTATCTTCCAATAAAAACCCCAGTGGACAGCAAAACTGCATTTATAAGTATATGAGAACAGTGATCCTCTATAGCTGTGTAAAATGCCTGTAAGTGGGTTCATTTTCATTTAATAATTATACAAGTTGTTCATTTGATGTTGCACATGCTAGAATTTTATACATTGTATCTTTACAGTTTCTTGTGAAATCATTCCATTGAAGCATCTGTTACACATGGATGAAAAACTATATATGTATATAAATGTATGTGTGTGTGTGTGTGTGTGTGCGTGTGTGTGTGTGTGTGTGTGTGTGTGTACATGTGTGATTTTAATACAGGTTAAAGTTGATGTAGCTAAATGTGTTTTAAAGTAATACTGAGTGTTAGTAAAATGTGATTTACAATGCAAGAATTGTCAGCATTATGGTCTATATGTCAGGCAAGACAGGTATCAAATGTAAATAATAAAGATTGAAAACAATTTGTGTTTTACGTTTGTTCTGTGTGTTTTGATTTTCTCAACCCATAGATTTCCAAAGTAGTTTCACAAGAAACTCATTGGACAATGTGGCTTTTATTGTTTACAGGATGCTTGGCCATGTCTAAAATGCTGACATATGGCACAACTTCGACAGAGGGGCTAAATTTTAGAATGCCACTTTAATCCGCGGCCGTGAAAAGTTTCACATGCATAATCAGTTTGACGTGTGTAAGCCTGGCACAGCAGGTCAGTGGCTGGGGGTATTAAATCGGCATTTCCACCTCAAACATTCCTGCTGCCCAGTCAGAAGAGCTGCTATACAGCTGAGCAGGATGGCCTCTGGCAGGACGTCTTTGGAAGGGCTCAAAAACATCACCCAGACATCCAGCAAAGCTGGAACAGACTCTGCTGGTAGGTTCTTTGCCATTCTGGAAATATGTTTTTGTCAAACTCAAAAAATCATCCTAAAATAGAGGAATCAGGAGCACTGAGTTTTTTTTCTGCATAACAGAACAAGCACATATCTTATAATTAATTAAAACACAGAACTTGGTGGCAGCCTACTAGCATAACATAACAGTGCTTTGTAAGTATTTTCATTTTTGTGTAAACTTGAAGGACAATAGCTAGCGTCATTGTTTATTGAATTTTTGCTTTTCCTTTTAATCAAAATAGGTTAATATGATTAATGAGAAAAATTGCAGATTTTGAACATCAAGGTTTAAAATCAAATGAAATACATTTAAGGTGATAATACTAATATGTAAAATAATGATTCAGGTATTCTTTATATATTTGTATCACCCCTGTAGCTGAAACGGAAGTAAAAGGTCCTCTCTCCTTCTCTTTTAAGTTCAGGTGGTGCAGGACACTGTGCAGAAGGTGGCAGAATCTGCCAAGGAAACAGCCAGCGCTGGTATTCACCACGTCACTCGCTGAACAGTCATACACTTCCAGGACGTACCAGCGCTGGTATTCACCACGTCACTCGCTGAACAGTCATACACTTCCAGGACGTACCAGCGTTGGTATTCGCCACGTCACTCGCTGAACAGTCATACACTTCCAGGACGTACCAGCGTTGGTATTCGCCACGTCACCCGCTGAACAGTCATACACTTCTAGGGCATCACTGGCTGAATATCCATGTCAATAGAACATTAATTGCTCTAGTTAGTTATCTAAAATCAGTACCACTTTACAATAAGGCTCCCTATTGCCACTAATAAATGGTAGTAACTGATTAACTGCTATACCTTCTTTATAATCGTCTATTAATGATTTACAAAGTGTTACAACCAAAATAATAAGCTAATTATAAACCATTCATAACCCCTTTATAAGAGTATTTTTATTGCAAAGTGGTATTCTATCTTGTATATTTCTCTTCTAATCCTTGTATTGGGGCAGAGGTGGGGGGAAGTGTTTGCTGGTAGATCCAGGTTGGAAGGACGTCCCATAATACCTCTACTCTCCTCAGCAATGAGTATTATACACATGCTTTATTTCTGTTACACCTCATCATAGTTACATGTTGTTCAGAAATCTTAATTTAACTTATGGTCTCTGACTACATCATTCAAACCACGTAACCATACTCCATATGAACTGCCTGTTCAGAAAATCAGCAGAAATGCTCCCAAAAGCTTTTGGTGGTACTTTTACGCTCATGTGAAAGTTATAAATGTGAAGGTTTACTGTGGTGTTTGATATGTCATAATCAGTTCCTCCCCTGTTGTGTCACCTCCTACAGTTGCAGATGAGGCCTCCAGACAGATGCAGACTGCCATAGACACAGCAGCAGGAACAGCAAGTGATGCTATCGAGGATTTTAAACAAAAACTGGATCCAAAGTGAGCCCAGTTTCTGAAGCATTCTCAATCAGAGAATTCCACGTGACCTTTAGTCTATTCAAGAAGGAATTCAAGCTGAATATTTTCCTGTTCAATAGTATGATTCTTTCTTCTTTCTCCCTCATGAAGGTTGGTAGTTTAAGGTCACGAATAATATGGATTCTTCTTCATTTCAGTTAAAAGAAAATGCTACTGTTTTTAATAAACGTTTGAATTCAGAAATAAATAGTTTGACAACAAAATTTGATAGTTAATGCATCAAATTATCAAACAACTTGCTAAGGATATTCAAGCTCTTTTATAAAAGAATGACCACTTGTTGTCAAGTTACAGTAATATCCATAGAAAATTTTGTGTTTTCTATTTGCATAGTTGGATAATAAACTTCACTATCTTATTGTTGACTGTAACTGTTACTTTCTTCAGTGAGTATTCCAAAGCAGGTTCCAATTTAGGAAAGAAAAAGATCAGGATGTAATCAAAAGTTTCCATCTATCTCCCTTTCCCTTATGAATTATTTGGTTGATAACCGAAGATCTTCAGAGAGCAAAGACCACATAAAACTGAAAAACCCACAATCACCTCTAAACATTAAAGTTAGGGCTGGCTAGGGGTTAAGGTTGTCATTGTTAGGATTAGGGTATTTGACATAGAAATAAATGGATGGTCCCCACATAGATATGAATACAAATGTGTGTGCATGTACATATGTGGTCATGATAATAATCCACAAATAATAATCACAAATAATAATCCAGCTAGATGTTAATGGTTTCAGTTATTTTTTTTTATGTCATCACAGTTTTTTCAAATGTTCTTGCAGAACATTTCTGCTTAGGGAATTAGTTTGCAAAATCAAATTCAGGGAAAAAAGCCAAAGTCTAATGAGGTTTAAAAAAAGATTCATTTTTTTCTGCCCCAACTGACTGGATAACAGGACTTGTTGTCCTTATCTGGAAAGGGAAGGGTGTTCGTCTGGACTGCAGTAACTGCAGTAACTCGACCCAGTTGATCAAGTTGCCCCGTGGGACATCGTCAGTCTTCACAGGATCCCCCGAAGTTACTGGACATCATGGCCGGCCTGTACACTGGAGACAGAACCTTTGCGTTCATCTGATTTGATTTTGAGGTTTATCAGGGGGTATGTTCTTGCTTCTACTCTGTTCAGTGCTTGCATGGGTTGGGTGTTGGGCAGAGTCATGGGGTCCAGCAGTTATGGGGCATTTGTTGGTGAAGAAAGATTCACTGATCTTAACTATTTTGTTGTATCGCTGCGAGACATAGATGCTATCCAGTGACCTGAGATGAAGGCTAGACTCTTTTGGTACTGTGTCTCTTTGGAGAACCCTTGGGTACCACTGTTACTGTATAACTTTGTACTGAAAGAGCAGTTGCACAAGGAGTCTCGATTGAGGTATATTATCTACATTGAGAGGGAGCATGACTTACGGAACCACTTCGCGTGATTCCCTGAGGGGGATCCGGCTTGCAAGATCTTCACTGCTGAGTGGCTGGACCAGGCCAAGGGGACGCCCATGTAACACCTGGCTGTGGCAGATACATCCATTTCCGGAGGGTGGTCGCCAGCTGGGATCCCCAGTTTCATCGTGTGGTGGGTGCGGTGATGCGCGGTACCCGTGCATGCTCCCCAGCCTGACCTTGGTCTGTACCTATTCTTGTAAAAACCTCACACTACAGTTATTTATATTTATAAGTATTTCATATAAAAATCACATTATAAAAACAAATTGCTTCATAATTTGCATTTCTCTCATCTTGTATATTGTTAATGGCTGGAAGGGAGACATTTCAGCTACTTACACAAAGGTACTTCTTACAATATGATTAAAATGTGTGTGATTCTATGACAAAGACCTTACAAAATGCCTGAATTATAAGTAAATGAAATGGATGAGCACTTGGATATTGACTACTATTCATGATCTATCAGTCATGCAATAACATTTTAACTGTGCCAGTGTGGTGGTACAAGCTGTCATGCTGTTAGATTACAAATATTTAAAATATTGATTTATAGATTAATAGTTACCAAGAAGCAACGGACTGAGAAATAATCACAAGCGTAATCACAATCGAAACAAGCTTGATCCTTGGTAGGTGCTTTTTTCTCAGCTGTTTACCCACTAGACTCTCACATGATGACGTCCACTCATCCACACTGCTGGTTGCTAGGAAACAGGATTCTCTGTGAGAACTGGGATTGGAGGAGATCGAGGAGTTGATGGTGAGACCACGACTGACAGAAACAGCACATTTAGGTCAGACTATGGCTCACGAAAACTGTTATAGAAAAACAAGACTTACTCAACTTCTTTATGATCAAAAATAAACTTAACCCGGCATCTATCTGATTTAAATGACATATAATCTAAAGCAAATTATAGCTACACACTCAATCCCTTTATATAGCCAAATGTTGTTTTCACTTCAACAATTTAAAATAAGAACTTTACTCAATGGTCATATTTTTTAATTGCCATTTTAGCTATTTTATTAAATGCAGCATGTAATTACCCATTTTGGTTATGCATTCTTTGCTTCAATGAGTAAAGCAGAACAATTAGCTTTCTTATTCAAATAGACTGAGTCTAAATGTGTCCCTTAGGTACAAAATGTGAAAATGCTTGGATGAGTCCTGCTGGGTGTGTTCACATTTTAAATGTGTGTTTCTTACCTTTCCAATCACAATGACAGAGACAGTACACATGTATGGACATGGTGCATAATTAGTCTGACTCGGCACAGCTGTGAGGTGGATTTGATTCTTCGTGACATAATAATTTGCAGCTTGCTCTTTATGGATTTTAGATCTCAGCCATCAGAATTCCTTTTCCTGCTATTGATTCCCTGACTGTTATTTACATTCAAATGCCCAGATCCTAACAATGAGTGTAATTGTAGGTGCCTTTGGAAGTGTAAGCTGAGCCACAAAACAATAACCATGTGGTAGATTAATGTACTGGTTAAACTCATATCCAAATGAGGTTATATCCAAATGGTGACTAGAATTCCCTTCCATAAGCCCAATAAAGGTGCCCTTTCCCTGCTCACTAAATATCAGTATGTGCTTCATCATCCCATTGTATAACAAGATTCATTAAAGCAATTCTTCTGCTCAAAGAATTTGCATTTGTTTTCTTAAATAATTTTCATAAATGGACAGGAATCGACAAATTTGATTCACAAACATACTGTACTAATATGAAAACAAATAACAGCATTTTGTGTAACCAAATCACTTCTGTATCATCTGTATGTGAGAGTTACCAGATGCTCATAGAAACACAGGGGAAGCGTATAAACCTCACACACAGGGAGCTGTGGACAAATCCAGCAACTCTAGAGGAGTCTGGCAACTAAAATACACTGAGGCACATGCCCAGGATACGAGTTTATTTCTATTTCTAGAAATATACCCCTTTGCTTTTGTTACCTTCAATAGCTGGAATCAAGACAGGAATGGCAAAGTGCTGAGTTTAATATTTTTTAACAAGTTACGTAGAATTTGAATGCTGTCAGTTTAAATAAACACAAAGCGTACTTCCAAAAAATCTTTCACTGTTACAGTAACTTATTTAATTTTCAAATCTGTATGTTTTTTTAGAATTCTTGCAAATGCAAACTTACTAACAGTGGTTTTGTAGGGTAATTTTACGCATTAAAGGGAATGATGCATTAAAAATCTAAAACTAGGGAAGTTTAGAATAAAAAACATTTTGGTTATGTGCTGTATGGTACCAGTTAAAATAATATATATTCTGTTATTTAAGCCAATCAAATCCTTTTTAAAATAAACACCATTCTAAATGATTTTGTGGTCAAATCTTGTATATGACAAACTATTGATCGATATAAATAAGAATAAAAAAATCATGCATGCAAATGAACTGGCAGCTTAAAGAGACCATTCTTCGATTACCATTCACTGCCAGGTTGAAGCTGGTTTCCAGGGAGACAGCAACCAGAAGCTTTAAATTCTCTCTTCCACAGCAACATCTAAGGATTTTCCGAAAGATCTTTCTAGCACACCGATCTTACCTTGGCAAACTGCTGCTGTTTATTCGGAAACAACAAAAGGCAACATCATAAGCCGCCGGCGAAATAGGAAGAATAAGAGGAGTTCTGCAAAAATGGAGGCTCATTTCTCTCAGCTCATCTATTTGCTGAGGTATGTACTGTATCAGTTATGCATATAGTACCTCAAATGCTGGCAAGTCAAATTAAAATGCTAATTATATTTAACCAAATATTTTCTGTGTACTTATTGGAAAATCCTGATGTATAATCATATATACAATTAATCTGTATATATTAATTTCATCGATAACGGAACATTTCTTTGGATGGAAGGCATATTACCTTTGGTTTCCATGGTATTTTTAAAATAGAAAGTACAACACTTCTGTGGAGGACAGACATACAAGACATATTTCCTAGTTATTTTTTTCAGTCTTGTTAATCAACTTATTTGAACTAACTGGTTATGTACTCATTATTTTCTTCAGAAAATTTGATGTGTTTCATGCCATTGTAGAGGTATTTCTTAGATTGACAGGTTATTTTGATAAATAACCTGATGCCCTTTTCCGTTGCTTTATCCAAGGATGAAAAGCTATAAGTATAATTAAATATTTTAAATAAATATTAAATTTATTAGAATTAAAAAACATAATGTCATATTTATGATATGGTATAAATACAAATTTATTCTATTGCCTAATAATTAATAAATTAGCCTTAATATATATATTATAGTGGCAGCTGTGAATTGCAATGGATTTTTTTTTCACTTAGCTATGGTTTCAAGTAAACATATTTTCACAGTTATATGTTGGGGATTGGTTTAAAGGTACATTTGTCAGTTTAAACATAATGTAATCCTTCAATTAAGCTGCACAGAGAGTATCAGTTTCTCCATATGAATGTTTTTTTTTTTCCAGGAAAAATGGTTTTCCCATGTAGAAACCATATCAGAGTTGCTGATGGTATACAAATAGGAAACTACCAAGGCTTGATTGGCAGTTTAAAAGAAGTCCATTCCAGGTTCTGATGGAGGGTCCTCTTGTAGCAGAAACGACATCAGACATCAGTCCCCTCATATGCGAAGGAATCGTGAGCTGTAATATGAACCCAGTCTCGAAATTACCCAACTTTGATGAGACTGAAGACAAATGCAGCACTGGGAAGCCCCAGTGTACAGTTAACGAGATGGACAGGTCTTCAAAAGATGCTGAAATAACCTCTTCATCGGTAATGGCTCAACTGGAACAAACAGAAGCGTCAGACTCCCAGGATCACACAAATATTAATCGAAGAGCAAAGGAGGTTAATTTTAATTTACCATCAATAGAAATCAATGAATACACCGAAGAGAACGCCATGACTATATGTGAAATGGATAACGTAAAGGGCAGCGAAATAATAGATTGTGATCGGCAGGTTAGTCAGTGTGCTGATTTAATCAGTCAAGGTTCTAACCATGACTCCTCATTCAATGGGAAAGATGTCAGCGATAATTCTTTGCCATCGGGCTCCAATGGATGTGAGACTAATACTTCAAATCATTATGGTATACACGATGTTGATGTAGGACTGCCATTTAATGATTCATCTTTTAGTGAAAACATGGAAATCACAAGCCTTCAAAAAGGCAAAGGCAACAACATAGGGTTCAGTGACTTAGTCACCTCCAAACATTATGAGTCTGAGACAAAAAGCAAAATGGAAATGGCTGAAAAGGAGAATACCTTCAGTCAGTGTGATGGAATCAAGCAGCCAAATATAAACTTGAAGGAACTTTCTCCCAAGAAAACCGGCAATGAAGGTATTCTACTTGAAACTGAAAGCATGCATTCTAAGGTCATTCAGGGAGACACTGGACAACAAGTCTCAAAGCATTTGTGTCTTGTTGGGCAAAAACTGCCAGAAGAATCCAAAGGAAAGGAAACAAAGACCACCTCCATTTGTGAGTTTAATGGACAGTCTCAAGTATCCAAAGAGACAAAAGTTTTTCCATCATACTCAATTCCACCCAATCTCTCATTAAGTCAGAAGCAACACATGGAGACTCAAGTGAGTCTGGAGGTCATGTGCCGATCAGCTGCAACAAGCCCCATGACTCCACCAGAAGGTTTTGCTGCTGCCTTCTTTCCATACCTGTCTGGGAAATTTGAAAATAGCTGTAAAGAGTTGTCCCTAGTGTCGAAGAAGGATGCAGAGCTCCAAGTGGGAGAAATGGTGAACTATCGATCTGTCGCCACAGCACCTATGAGCCCAATTGTTCTCAGTGCTCCAGAGGACTGTCCAGCGACACAAGTGAAGGAGGTTACACAAGAAGAACAACCAGAACCTGTCCAGGAGGTACGCTGGGATGAGAAGGGCATGACGTGGGAGGTGTATGGAGCAGCTGTGGAGGTGGAAGTCCTGGGCATAGCCATCCAGAAGCACCTTGAGAAGCAGATCAAGGATCATGGAAAGCTTCCTCCACTCTTAGTGTCCACAGCTAATTCCACAACACCAGCTGATAACGATCCTTCACCTCCTCTGTCACCTCCTCCTGTCACAGTGCCATGCAGCAATGTCTCAGTAAAAGAGCCAAGCAAAGCTGAAGAGAAACAGGAGGGAAAGAAAAAAAGGCGCCAACGTAATCCACTTCGCGTTGGATTCCGAAATATGCGACGACCACGTTGTTGCTTCCGCACTAACACAATCGAGTGAAACTGAAAACACCCTCTCCTGTCATATCACAGTTCTTCAGTCTTAAGGAATGCCAATTTGTGTGACAGAAGATTGTGTGAACACATATGAATTATTTTAAACAGAATTTTTGGATTTAGTTTATGTAATCCAAAAATTGCAACATTGTGTTGTCATGACAATGATTTAATGACAGCTGTATTTGCCTTCGTAGTATTGTTTAATTCTGTTTTTTTTAATTTTGATTGGAGGGGGATGATGTTGTATTGCTTAATCAACACCACTATAGAATATTATGAGATGTTATTTTAACTACAAAAATAACATATAACAATCATAAAGTGTGCCTTATTTAGTGCACATTATTTTCTTTTCATATTGGTATGTTTGTGAATTAAATGTGTTGATTCCTGTCCATTTATGAAAATTTTATTTACACATTTTGCAGAATTAAGATTTTGTACATACAGTATTACATGTGTTAGTATATAATATGTGGAATGCTTATGTCAACTATGTTGGGAATATATACAAATCTTATACTATTTCTATCATAGTTGTGCATATATTATTGATTCATTTTGTTTGTTGTTGTTTAAAATTAGCCATTACTTTCTACATAATATACAGTCCAAAGAGTATGTCTTTACAATGTGAAATATAGAAATACAGAAATTGATGGTTAGTGGTTATACCACAAAATTCTAATCTGTAATCTCACACGTGTCGAGAAAAAAATTCTAGAATTCCTATTGGAAATAATAAAACTAAACAAAATCATGGGGCATTTGCTTTGTTTCTGCTTTGCTTTATATATTTATTTATATACTGTGTTTTGACTGTGGACTGTTTTGGCCTTTCTTTTGCTGTTTAAAATGCATCTTTTTAGATATGCTTGTGAAGTCAGAATGTCTGATGCACTTTGAAAGAAGGGAATAACTTGTTTTGTAAAATGCCATAGGTCTTATCAGTTGCATATAACAGTGTAATGTTCTTCTGTTTTAAATTACAGACGTGCTGTGTTTACCTCTCTTTAATTTACAGGTGTGTTGTGTTTATTTCTCAATCAAGGTCTTTACATGATGAGAGTATTGCTCACAGTTGTTACATGTGTGTTAAGTCTTTACAAACAAAAGCATTCATAAGTGGAATGTAATAAAGTTTTACTTGATTTATTG
This sequence comes from Paramormyrops kingsleyae, assembly GCF_048594095.1. NCBI lineage: Eukaryota > Metazoa > Chordata > Actinopteri > Osteoglossiformes > Mormyridae > Paramormyrops > Paramormyrops kingsleyae. The sequence goes on along the minus strand of NC_132806.1, from coordinate 31,126,744 downwards.
TTCCTCTTATATACAAAAATCATCTACTATGACAGTCATAAAGATTGAACATGTTTTTTTTGTTGTTGTTGTAAACAAGCACACAAGTTGGCCACAGAACATCGAAACTTCAATTGTATTTGCAGCAATTGTGTTAAGACAGATAAAATATGGACTTTTTTGTTCTTGATATTCAAACATGCTTTTCTGTGATGTAAATTTTACATGGTTTACATTTCCTAGTTAAATATGTATATATATATATATTTTCCTTTGCTGTAAGGGTAATTACATTTTCTTACCAGATTTACCTAGTACTGCTATTGTTGTGTACTTAAATTCTGAATAATGTATTGTATGTTTTAAAGTGAAATGAAGTGCTGAACACTGTTTGTATAAATTCTAAAATACTCTTAAATAAAGAAAATGACTTTTAAATGGGAATGTTGAATTTAGTGTGTTCCTGTGTCCCAGCATTCTTTACAATATTAAAACTAGACCATTGCAACTAAATTATAATTATGTTTCCCAAGAATGATTGAATAGCTCTAAACTCAAGTCAGGCTGGTAAAAAATATTCAAACACATTTCAGAAATTTAAGCAAATAATTAATACACTACATTTTGCAAGTTCTGCTAAATGATAATTCAAATTCAAACTACTCACAAAATGTTACACACTGTTTTTGTAATGTGTAATATATGAATAAAATATAATCTAAATCAAATATAGTCTAATCAACGTCTAAGCACCAGATCTATTGAATGGATTTTTTTTAACATAAAGGGAACCTAATTCCACATTACTGTCTTGTTTCAGAAGACACACATCTATCTATCTCCGGTAACTTTGTTCTACTCAGGGTTACAAGGGGTCCAGAGCCTATCACCACAAGACAGGGAACGACCCAGAACGGGGTGCCCACCCATCAGAGGGCACACACACCATTCACATCTATGGGAAATTTAGCAAGACTCGAACCCTGGTCCCAGAGGTGTGGGTCACCCACTTCAGAAAACCATACAATCTAATTTAGAAAATGAGGCATTTGGGTTGTGTCTATATAAAAAAACATGTAGCTTTTTCATCTTCTGCAGTCTCCCCTGCCTTACCCCCCCCCCCCCCCCCCAGCCCAAATATATACTTAGATGAAGAGGTTGGAAGACGGATGGATGGAATTTCTTTTTTTTAAAAGTATGTACATAAACAATAACAGTTTCTTCTCATCTTAGTGGGTTTTTCAGAACTGGACAAACATTCCTGTGTTCCCGAGACAACGCTTAAAGGTCAGTTGTGCAAAAGGCAGGATTGTCGTAGCTTTCACCAATATTTGAGGCTTTATTTTTGTCCTGCTGTGCCAAAGTAGCTTCAAGTGGCTCAGTGTTCTTGTTGTCTGGCAGAATGTCACTACCATTCTCCTCATCCTCTTCCTCGATTACCTAACAAGATGCAAAGACATATACATCAATGTCCTTTGTAGTGGTCAGACGTGGCAAAAAAATCTGAATTGAAGTGACTTTTGACCATTGCTGTGCTTCTTTTTGATAGACTTGTTTAATACTAACTAAATTTTGGGGTATGTAAAAGCGGTTTAGGGAGAGAAGATTTCTTTAAGTATTATTTTTACCATCATTGGCATGATGTCTTTTTCAGTCAGGTTCAGGTCAGCGTTGTAGCCCAAGGAATCAAGGCTAAAGAATAACACACAAAACTAAGGCATAAATCAAACAAACATCAGAGAATTACAGGTTAGTACTAAAACTAGAATCATTTTACTTGATCTCTTTGTGGAATTAAATAGAGCAGATCAATATTTTTTGATTATGCTGACCATTCAAATTATGGAATGTTCTTAGGAAAACAGGTATACCTCAACATTATGAAGAATCTCAGCACTAGGCAGGAAGCCACAATCAGGAGAAAATATGAAGACCCTGGTTTCAGACTGGGGGAGGTGTGAATACTATCACTATGACTATGTAACGTGTAAATACAATGTGTAATGAGAAATGTAGGACTGAAAGAAATCAAAGTCAAGGTAGGCAAAAGAGGCATTAGTAACTTTTGCTATGCTGATGACTATGGATAAATGTAAAGTCCAGTCACACCATCTGTCTATCTACCACAGCCAAGTGTTACGTGGGCATCCCCTTAGCCTGGTCCAGCCGCTTGGGTCCTCAGCAATGAGGATCCTGCGAGCTGGATCTCCCTCAGAGAAACGCATCACCTGACCGTAGTGCCGTAATTGACATTCCCTCACACTGCAGGTAATGTGCCTCATTTGGAAACTCCCTGAGCAACCACTCGCTCGACACAGAGTCAAACCAGCGGTACCTAAGGATTCTCCTAAGAGACACAGGAGTCCAGTCTTCGTCTCAGGTCGCTGGATAGCATCCATATCTTGCAGCCATACATCAAAACAAGGAGCACCAGGACTCTAACATCATCTTGCAAAGATATCTGGAGCACCATTCACCCCTTTGCAACAACCTCATGACTCCTCATGCTCTTCCAATCCGTCTATTGACTTCATAGTGAGAGTCACCAGAGAGTCACTGTCAAGGTAAGCGAACCTTTTGATGTGGTTGACATTCTCTCCTCAGACAGGCACACTGCTGTGCCCAAGAGGTAATTAAAGGCCTGAATTTTATCCAGGACATTTGCAAGCCCAGACACTCAGACTCCTCGCCCAGCCTTTCAAGAGCCCTGATAAGAGTCTCCATTGACTCCGCGAAAATCACAGCATTCATTAGACTCCATGACTCTGCCAAACACCCAGTCCATGCAAGCATTGAACAGCGTAGAAGCAAGAACATACCCCGGACGAACCCTAGAATCAACTGGGAAGTATACATTACTCGCAATGCCAGGAGGACAACCACCAGCTTGGAGAAGTTTACCCCAGATACCACAGATCTGTGCAGCCATCCCTACCCTCAGCTGGTTCACTACCTGTGTAACTTCAGTGTGATTGGGTGGTCCACAGCTAATCGGAAGATCAGCTTGAAGAACTGTGGACCCAGAGATGTCCAATGTCCTAGTTGGAGGGTCAACTTTAAACAGCTGTTCAAAGCAGTTGACTCAGTAGGTAACACTTGCAGTGTCATCAGTAAGGACGTTCCATCACCCGTCCTGAGGAAGACATTCAGATGTGCGTAATGCTTCAGTTCCCCTATAAGCAGGATGTGGGTCGCTAGACCATATATGGTGTGTCACTCGCTCACAGATCCATCTAACAAACGCCTCCTTATCTGCCCTCAGAGCCCTTACAGCCGTCTATCTCAGTTCCCAGTATAGACTGGAGTTGCCATCAAGCCGTGCGCTGCAACTCTTCTCAATAATATCCAGGGTGCCCTGCAAGATGAAACACCTCCTTCTGGGAACACTGGCAACACCAACACAACACTCAGCAACCTTCAGGGTCTTATCATGGAAGGTCTCCCACATCACGTTAGAATAGACAATCGCACCCACTACAAAAGGCTGTTAAGGCTCCTATTTGTTAGTCCTGCTGCATTTTGAGCAGGCACTATTTTGGCCTTTGGAACCATCACACACGTCCCCATGTTAGTTTTTCTTTCCTTTTTCGGCTGTAGCAGAACCTTAAGTTAAAAGGCCGTTGTTCTCCCGAAAGTATTATTGGGTTTATGGTGTACTTGTGCATACACGCAGATAAAGCACAATTACATAATCACCCAACATGCATCTGGACTGCTTTCGTGGAGTGGTACGCTGATGCGCTGTTAACTAGCTATAAAATAACCCCATCAGAGATGTGCTATAATCCAAGTGTTCTGGTCAGACACCTGCACAGGTTGCCAGCGGATGAGAATTAGCTTCCCTATATAAATTAGCACTTCTTTACATCCACGTCTACAAACTGCCTGCAAACACATTAGAAGCAGCTTGACCTTTGAGTCTGACCAGGTCCAGCCTCATTCTCTTCATATGCAGTGTCCTACTGGACCTAAGCTGAATCTTCAGAGTAACAACAATAAGTGGACAGAATTCACAAACTGGGCACTCATGTAGACCCTGCATATCCACCACAGCAACAGCTACTCCTTGAGTATGGAAGCCATCAGGGTGACCAGACTAATAATAGGTACACCCACCTCCAGAGATCTGGCCACTCCACAGTTTGCATTCCTCAGAGAGTGCCGCCACTGAAATTTGGAGTTTGCAACAGCGACAGCAGAGGAAGATGGTCATCATGCCAGAGTGACAAGACGTTCCACATGCCTACCTTGACAGGCCACCCGAGATTAGTTCCTGAGTGCTGTGCAGGAGGTGACTCCTCAGCACCACACCAGTCCCGATCCCCAACACACCAGTCCCAATTGGCTCTCTGGCAGTTTCGACTTTTCATCCGAGGGCTTCCTCCCATCCCCTTCATCACGCATGCAGCCTTCCTGTGGGTGGCTGCTGCAGAGCTACACTCCCGCAGAAGAGCAGAAACGAGTCCTGTCTGCTTTGCCAGAGCTGTGTGAAGATTTTACTGTGGCTGGAGTACCAATCCCGCCACCAACTCCCACATTTTCCCTGCAAGTTGCAGGACCGCATGCAGGGCTGGATGCAGTTTAACGTCATTCCTTATTTTTAAAAATGTTTGAGTGGTTTGGCCCGTCTATAGTCCCAGTCATTAATCATTCCCTTTTATCAGGTCACTTTCCTTCCTTTTGTAAGCATTCTATTGTTTTCCTTTGCTTTGAAAAGCTTATCTTGCTCCTACCCTACCTGCAAATTACAGGCCTATATCTAGGTTGCGTTTTTTCCTAAAACCTTAGAAAAGGTTGCAGCTGTACCCGTATTAGGTTTATGATAAGTTTCCATCTGGCTTCAGTCAGCTGCACTCTGCTGACGCCTGCGGATGTACAGTAGGAGAATGCTTTGGTTTGATGTTACTAGATCTCAGTGCAGCACTAGATACTGTTTATCATCACATTTTGATAAATAGGCTAAACCAGTTAGGTGTTTTGAGCACCGATCTAGTGTGTTTTTCTGCATATTTAATCGAAAGTTAAAAGACAAGTTTTCCAGTCTCTGTTAGTCAGTGTATCTCTGGTTCAGCTGCTCTGTCTTATGGAGTTCCTCAGGGCTCTCTGCTGGGACCGATGCTATGTTTTCATATATGCCCCAAGACAGATAATCAGTAGTCTTAACAGTCCTGTCACTTCTTTGCTGATGATCTTCAGTTGTATCTATCTTTTAAACCTGAAAAATTATCAGTGTTACCAAATTAGTTGATTAATTGTTTGAAAGACATTAAGGATTAGTTGGCAGTTTTTTGTTTTTAATTTAATGGCGATAAAGCACATATTTTGAGTGTTGCTCCTGAAAAAAGTGTCTCTAAAATCAGGCAATTCAGCCCATTTTAAGCAATTTAGGAGAAATCTTTGATCACTCACTGAGTTTTGATTCTCACGTCAGGCTGTTGACCAACTCATGTTGCTTCCACCTTAAAAGTATTGCAAAACTAAGTTTTTGTTGAGTCTACGGCTGAGATGTTTATTTGTGCATTTATTTCATCTCAACAGGATATTGGTAATGTACTTTTCACCTGCGCTAGTAAATCATCTATGGTTACAGTCTGCTCAAAATGCTGCTGCTAGATTTTTAACAAGGTCTAATAAATGGTCAAATATCAGTCCCAATTTAAATCCACTGCACTGGCTTCAGATTATATACAGAGTTCAGTTTAAAATTTTAGTTTGTATATACAAGGCCTTGCACAGCCAGGCCCCTGATTATATTGTGGAGCTTCTTCTCCATTATGTAGCCAGTTGTTCTCTTCATTTCGGGAGTCAGAGCCTGCTTACGGTTCCCTGCATAATCTAACACTAAATACTCATGGCAATTGTACTTTTGAATCCTTGGCACTAAGATTCTGGAATGCTATTCTCCTGACCTTGCAATCATCTGATCTAAAAACTAATTTATCCAGATAAGCATTTGGTTAGATCGTGTATTACTATAATTTTGTTATGATTACTTGACAAAAAGTGCATAATTTTTATTGTATTGTTTTATCATATTGTTTTGTCACATTGCTGTGTTTTTTTATATAAAAAATACTATAAATTTAATTTTAAAATTGTAAAGCGTTTTGTGACTATGTCCCAGAAAGGTGCTATATAAACTAGCTGCATGCCTGTACGCGCTATGCGTACCCTTAACATTTAGAAAATATTACATGTTTTTTATTCTTGCCTTGTTATGTCTGAAACAAAAATTTAAAAAGAGGAATAGTGCTGAACGATTATGAGTAAAATATGAATCAAGTTTTTTTTCCCCCTCAGAATCAATATCACGATATTCTCAATATTCAAATTAAGTTTCTCAATATTCAGTCAGCAGTACCAGAGCTAAAGACACATCTACATCTGTTTTTGCTCCTTCTCTCTTGCTTGTAGTCCTGTTCTGTACCCATGTTTCTAGTTTTTCCTAGTGTTTGTGTCTGTAGTGGTTCTTGATTATGCTCACCTTTTTCTTGTTAGTAGAAGTCCTTAGTGTTCTGTAATAGCCCACACCTGTCCCTTGCTGAAGCCCTCGTTATGTGTATATATGTATCTACCCCTGCCCTGTTCCCTTAGTTGGACATTGTGTGTTTGTGGTTGCTGTTGTACTGTGTTTACTGCTGTGTTGCTCCCTGACTTAGTTTTTGTTATTGATGGACCAATGAAGCTTCATGGAGCTTTCAAGGTGTTCCCCATATTGTCCCAGAACATGTTTTGGGTCTTTGAACCTTTTTTTCCAAACATAAGGAGACACCTAGTGGATTTTGACAGTGCTCTGAACAATCTGAAGATGAAGTACGTGCATTTGCATCAGATGAATAATGTTGCTGGTATGACAGCAGGGTATGATTGTGCTATGCTAAAATAATCTTATATATAATAAAAGTGAAATGGGCCTGTGGTTTCATCCCGTTTGTCCCACAAAGTACATACTTATGCAATACCATACTTGGCGGGTAACATTCACACGCTTAGCGCAAGTGTCCCTCAAATAAACCAAATGCAGCACGCTTAATGTGCATTTTATCCACACTTTGGAAAATACAGCACGGAAGCTAAGAATATAAACCACAAAGCACTGCATCAGTGATAGCTAATGTTTACGTCAAATGTGAGGAAGTTGGTCAGCAAATTAGGGCGCAGTGTGCCTCCTGAGAAGTTTCAGTTACACAAAGGTGTATAACAAATGCTTATGTAGTCCAAGCTACAGTGGAGAACAACCCCCAAACACAACTAACACAAATGATGATATAGCTGTAGCATCTTTCTTGTTCGCCTCTTCAGATATCAGGTGTATCCCATTGTTTTCAAGAAATGCCTGGGCATTTGAGCTCTTTGCATACAGTACATTTGCACTCAAGTGCGATATATGGGAGAAAGCCTTTATGTTTATGTTCTCTTATCCAGCCGTTTTCTATGCCTGCTTGTCTTATTCAAGGACACAGGGGTCTGGAGCCTATCAAAGCTACAGCCGCAAGGCAGGAGACACTTCAGCATGTCTTTGGACTGTGGGGGGAAGCCAGGCGACCAGCAGGAAACCCCACAACAACACAGGGAGAACATGCAAAGTCCACACACATGGCACTGGGCCAGAGACTTAAATCCCAGCCCCAGGGATCTGAGGCACCACTGCACCACTGCACTAACCACAGCACCACTGCACCATCTGGGTCTCTCATTTAATGTAGCTAACTGGACAATTATTTGGCCATTGGTTTGATATTGTTACTGCCATACCAAGTAAAAGTCCACAGACACTGATATTAGGACTGAATGTAATCTTTGCAAGAAAATATGTATATATATATAAATATATTATAACATATAAACAGTATATAAGAGAGAGCCAGTGTCGATGGAGAAAATGGTGGGGTTGCTACCATCTTACCCAAGTCTGTCAGCACAGCAACCTTCTTCATCAAAGCTCAGGTCTGTGGCTTCATCAATTTTCAGATTCAGCACAGGGTTGGCCCTGAAATAAAACACACAGGCCTTTGAATCTGAGATACTGTTACTTCTCCATTCTAATTTGTCCCATCAAATATGTTCAACAAGGATGCATGATTTTGGACTCACCCCTCCATTGTGTACTTATTGGTACCAGGCAGTACTGCACGGCTCTTGTGACTCTCTGTTTTCATCATTGCTGCTGTGTTCATGGCCTTGGCTGCTTTCAGCTTCCTTCTGTAGCTAAAACAACAGATGCTGTATATAAGCTAATAGCCTTTGTGGAAGTACATTACAATTTTACATGGCATGCAAAATTCACATATCCGCCTAGAAACATTATCTATCGTTTCATTTTCTGTAAGGCAGGCCACACACTGACAAACTATGAGCTACTGTCAACACGAATTCATCTAAACTACGTGTTGTTGGACCGTGGGAGGAAATGGGAGACGCATGCATGTAGAACGTGCAAACTCCACACGCACAAGGCTGTAAGTGTGAATCCCTGGTGTGACTCAAGCCGCCAATGCCCCACCCAAACAGGTGCCTTTATAAATATACTCTAAAAAAAGATATTAGTGTAATTTAAACTACTAAAAACCGACATGTTTTGTTAAATAGCTGATAGTGTCTAAAACTGTGGCAAGACATCTTTTCTACTCCATGAAACAGCCATCCAAACTTATTATTTGCAAAGGATGACAGTAAATTCAAGAATAAACAGTAGTGAAAAACTAACCCTTTTTCCATTCAACATCTTAACATAATAATTTATAATATTTCTGATTAAGTTGTCTGTGATACTTGGTATTTATTGGGTATTTATTAGGAAATGTATTCAGAGGCTAAATACTGTTTGTAAGCTATAATACAGGAAACACTTATAACAGCCATTATTTTATGCAAATATCCACTACCGGAAAAAAAAATAGATGTAACTCTCTCCATTTACCCTCAATGGAATGCCCTTTTATATTCCATTTGATATTTCAATACATTTTTAAATAGTTATTATAACATTATATGCAATACCCCATCTGTATGCTTGGCAACATTGTTCTACTGATATATTTTGCAATTATCTGGTATTTTACTGTATTACTATATTAATTTAATTAAGCACTTTTTGTAACACTACTGATATCAATCTAATAATGGATTAAGAGGAAACTAAAATACAGGGCAATCAATAACTACAAACATTGACAAAATCTTTTATGTTTTTTTTTGCATTTCTAAAGAGTTATTTTTAATTTTCCATTTTAAATACTTTGTAAATCTTTTGACTTCAGCTTTTATCTTTTCGTTTTTCAAGCAGGAAAATTGACAATATACATTTATCAGTCATGCTCATCCCCATGCGTAACCAACGCCAGCAAAGCTTCCTTTCAAAAGAAAAAAAAAGCCACATAGTTTATAGAGCTGCTGTTACCATAGTGATGAAAAAGGCTTAGTGCTACGGACATAAAACAACATTATGCCGTTTATCACACATCAGCATTGAATATAAGATTGTACATTTAGTGTATGCAGTACAGTGAATATTTGCCTTCACACATATAATTTATCTCATTTCCTATTTCCATATAGCCTATTTTTATTTAACACCCTCCCCAACATATTCATAGTAATAATTAATAGGTAAAAGTATCATTACAAATATAGAAGTGCAACAATCTAAATCAGTATCATTGTATCATATTTCCACCCCCGGGTGTTTTTTGCATTGTGCTGCATTAGGTAACAGGTCCTTTGTCAATAATGTCACTAGACCATCATGCTCCATCATTTGTGTGAGAATAGCTCCACCACCTTTCAACATGTGAGTGTTATGACTATTCAACAATCACAGTGGAGTCCTGCCGTTCTACAAGAGGTGCCCTGACAAAATGCAGGCTGCAGATATGTCATCTACTCACGTTTTCTGTGTACAGACAAGCGATGTGATCATAATAGCCAAAATTATCCCAAGGCCTGCTACCAAGCCAATCAGGACAAGAAACACAGGATCAATCTCCTTCACCTCTATTCCACCCGACACCTGAAGCAGAGAAAGACATTGGGAAGATTTAATTTCCTAATAGTTAAAAAAAAAAAAAAAAAACATGTGAACATGTATCCAGATAAATATTCCAAAAACATGAATGAAGTTAGAATTTAAATATCTGCAAGACAGAAGAAGGTTCAGTGATATAAGAGGACTGACTTGGATATTTGGATTTCAATAGTCAGAGGTGGATAGTTGAGGTCCTGAAAGTAAAAATCCAGACTAAGATTTTGTTTAACCAACCCATTGAGAAAAAAAGAGCCACAGTCACAGAGGACAAACAAAATCTTGGTCCGGAGTTTTACTTTCTGGACCTAAACTATCCACCTCTAGTGGAAAGTCTTTTTCTCTGATAAAACTAAAATGGACCTGTGAAAACTACGCTGTATAGTATACCATAAACCCACAGAAACTTCGGTTAGTTGATTAATGAAACTCATTTGGTGCTGAATGGTCTAACTCTATAAGGTTCTAATTAAAGTGAGTTATACTGATGTGAAGGGCTTTCCACCTTTAGAGAAGACTGGCATCTTTTGTGTCTCAATGCTGTCCAGTACCTTTGTTCCAAAATGAGGCACAGGGTCTGTCCCACAACCTGCCACACAATCTCATTTATTTTTATCCTTTTAAATCTAAAAAAAAAATCTGTAAGATCTTGTCAGGTTCATATCTGCTGAGGGCTGGACTGACCACCTGGCATAGCAGGCAGGTTCCATTTGGGCCAATGGGAATGTGGTTCAGCAGTATTTACTGTGATGACCACCCAAGTCCAAGGCTGGATTTTAATCCCAGTCCAGCGCTGCGTGAGTTTTAATTTCTTTGACCTGTTTCTGTCTCCTGACTTTCTGACTGATTACGCTTTTTACCTTAGCTATCCTGGATTTGACACCACTGCCTGATTTTTCGACTGCATCCAGATACAAGGAACATATCATTCAGTTTTGCCCATTATTGGTAAAGGTGGGCATGATTGGTTAAGTGCAAAGACATAATTGATTTTTCCACACAAAGGAATAAAAGTATCAAAACAGTTTTTTTTTCTCATTCCCTCTCTAATGTTGAAGATGTGAAAATCTGAATCACATTATTCTTATCTAGATGAAGTTTTCATGAAAAACATTTAAATTATTATTTTTTTCTTTTTTAGAAATTTGTCTAATGCCGGGCGGAGAGGTGGCTCTGAGGTTAGGGATCTCTGCTGGCATTCAGAAGGTTGCTGGTTCAATTCCTATGAAGGCCAGGAGTGATGCTACTCTGTTGGGCCCTTAACCACAATTGCTTTGTCCTGGGTATGATGTTAACCTGTAAGCAGGTCCTCCAACTTACAGGGAAATTTGGGGGATGGTGACAGGATTGGCACTCTAGCCACTGGAAAAAACTTCACGCTGTTTCAGTCCATCCAAAGTAGTGTGATGCTGAGACATTTCCTGCCACACGGCTAGATTCAGGTTCTCATCCCTGACGTGGTTTGGTGGGTGAGGCAATGACCTATATTAGTGCATGCTCCTTACCTATCTTACTATTTAATAGTGATGTAGTCAAGACCACCAAAACTGAGACCAAGTCATTACCACGACCAGAGCGTACTGAGACCGAGACAAGACCAAGGCAGCCCAAGACCAAGTCAAGATCAGAAACAGACTAATGTTTGAGTTTACGTAACACAACACACTATAAAATGTGGCGCACAGGCAGCATCTTGGGCCTGGGCAGTATGGCCTAAAAGTTGGGTCACCGTATATTTTGAACCATGGACTTTTTTTCTTAAATTTCAGTATAAATGCTTCTGTCTAAATGTAATGTTTTTTTTTTCCAAATAAGACTCCTTATCAGTTGCATTTGAACTTTGAGGCAAGACATTTTACACCCAGTCATAGTACTGTGTTATCAAACAGATGAATATTAAGCCTTTGTGATAAATCTTTTGAGGCATTTTGATGAGTGTATATATACTCATATACCTGTATATAATACACATAGCCCTTTAAACCTGTTTACAAGCTGGTGAAACTGAACGTGACAGATTTAAGCAGGTTATAATATACTTACTATGTATGCGAGGCCATATTTCCGCAAAATGTTTGCATGATATAGGTCTTCTTGCAGTATTCCTTCAACTGTGTCAGAACTGATGGCGCTTCCATTGGGGTATATGAAATATACTCCCAAAACAGTCATCTCTGAGGTTCTGAAAATTGATCCATTTAATAAATTAATATAGTCTCTGAATTTAGTACATGAATATGCAAATTTTTACATCCACGCTGTGCTTTTTATCACCTTTTCTGAATTAAAAATGCTAGCTTTAGTTTTTAGGGAAAGACCCCTGTAATTAGAAGGCAAATGAGAATTATTAGTACTGTATCGAAGAATTTACAGTTCTACAGTTCAAACTTCTGCATTTCATGTCAGGATAGAGAACATATTAATCTGTGAATTTTCTTGTTATTAATCACTGCTACTTCTATGACAATGAATCACTGCTACTTCTATGACAATATGAATTAATTGCACTGCAGCTATTCCAGTGTCAACATCTTCACTTTGGTTTTAATATAACATGCTTTTTGTTTGACTGTCCAGAGGAATTATACATTCAGAGTATATGTACATGGCAGTACTTGTAACAAATTTAATAACAATTTTTATTTTCTGCTCTTAACCAATAAGTCATTATAGAAAGTATGTATGCAATATTTTACTTCTAGATGAAGGTTTTTTGTTAAATTCATGATAATTTAAGAATGAGTTAGAAGATATGACTTAGTTAAAAAAAAATATATTTAAATTTGTACCTTTGATCTGTACTTTCAGCTGCAACTTCCAAGATCTGAACAAATGATTTAGTTGTCGCTGAAAGAGCCCTGTAGTCAGATATTTGCATTTCTCACTGTTATATTAATGTATATGTTATATACAAATGTCTACTTAAACGATATCTGCAGACAGTCAAAGACTAGACACATTATTTGTTCAGTCAAACACCTCATGGTCAGTTTATGTATATATTTTACATTTAATTGAAACATGTAGATTTGTTAAGGCAACAGGATCTATTTTGTTTGTTCTAGTAGATTTCTCCGCCTTGCTAAATATGTAAACATTTCAAGGTTTGTTGGCCAGTTCCTCCTTCTTGTTCCCACATTCATAATTCCCACATTCTCCTTCTTGTTCCACATTTTTGTTCCCATATCTTGCAGTATGACAATCACCATACATTCTCTATGTTTCCTCCAAGGAGTAAGTAGCAAATAAGTTTGACCATCTAAATTAAGTATTCAAATATAATTTAACATCTCTGGATTTATGTCTATTGTCAATATGCAATTAAAGGAAGCGACAGTAACAGTTATTAGGCATCATTCCCAACTCTTCGGCTGAAAATAACAGACCCTGTGAAGCATTCAGTCATCCTGTGAAGCATTCAGTCATCCTGTGAAGCATTTAGTCTGTTTCTTCATACAATATATGAGTACATATTTATGCTATGCAACTAAAAAAACAGCGATACCCTTTAATGTGGTTCAGATTTGTGTTGATTTCTGCCACTGATGATTCAAAACGAAGGCCGACACGATAGGATCTGTCAATAGTATAAATCTGCATGCAGAAAGAATATTACACGGTACATTTACATCTTATTCCAAATGCATGATGCCATAAGATTTAATTGTTTAAGAAATTACTATTACCATAAATGCTGTTGATGTAATTTAAAATAAAATACAAAATAATAGAACAAATCTTAAAACTTTACCTCAATTTGAGTTGTCGCTCCTAGGTTTCCAGTGTCTTTTGCTTCAATAGTAATCAAATATTTTCCTTTTAAGTTACTGTCAAGACTGCCAAGGCACCTAAAAAATATTTCTTTATAACTGAAATTATATTGTATAAAGTTGTCTTAGCCTTACACTTAACACAATCAATGCAAAATAACAAACACAGACACACAAACCTAATCCACACACACACACAAACTGGAGACAGGGTCATGGGCACCAGGGCTCATGGATGTGTGTGGGAACCAAAAGCCTCTTTCAGGTCACAATGTCAGACAGGTGGTTTTAATGTTATGACTGATCGCTGTGTGTGTTTGTGTGTGTGTGTGTGTGGATTATGCTTATATCACATTGTGGGGACCAAATTTTCCCCAAATTATAATAATAACCTGTTATTTTGTTGTTGTGGGGGCCATTTCTTATGTCCCCACAAGAATGCAATCAAAATACTAAAATTTCCAAAAGCAGCTTATTTTGATTGGTTACTTATGGTTAAGGTTTGGGCTGGGTTAAGATCGTCATGTTGGGATTAGAGTTTTCCCCATAGAAATGAGTGGAGAGTCCCCACAAAGATTACAAACCTCTGTGTGTGTGTGTGTGTGTGTGTGTGTGTGTGTGTATATATATATATATATATATAAAAAAAATATATAAACTTTTGAAAATTGACCTGATATTCCCTTTGTAGTGATTTTGTTCTGCCGTGGTCTCAGCACTGAAGATTTTATCCATTGGCCTTTGCACATTATTAGTGTCAATAAATTCTACTGATAATACACTGAACTGGATCACCTTGTTTTTTCCAGAATCCTGATCAAAAGCCTTTGGAATATTAAACATAAAATATAGAAGAAGAAATTACACATTAAAATGGCAGCCAAGCTACAATTTAAGACCAAGAGATGGTAACTATATTTTTAACAAAAATTTTAACAAAAACATCATATACTTACATTTAACATGGAAATTTGGGGTTAAATTTCTAAATATTTGATTGAATCCTCTAGTGTAACTCCTAATATTACTTGTGTTGAGAAACAAGCAGCAATGAACAAGTTTTAAAAAAAGGCAAAGGAAAGCATTTATACACTGAAAACTTTGAATGTACAAAAAAGAGCACACACACAAAATCCACTTACAGAGACAGAAGCAGCGATCATCCCCTGTTCAGTACTTTCAGTAAGAACAACTTCAAAGAAAAGTTATTTACTTATTTAGAACTTATACATCAAACTGAAAACTAAAATCATTTTTACATACTTAAAACTTGAAAATAAAAGAGATGGTTTTCAATTTAATAAAAAAAGGCAATAACATGAAACGATGTTACATTTATCCTTGTTTTTTTCTAGTTTATTATTTCACGATAATGATACAATGAATGTATTTCTTACCATTGATTTCCTAAGCAAATTAATAAGCCAATTCTAGTATATAACCCAACAAATTTCCGCAAGGTTATGTAAATTCCCAGAAGTAAAAAATCTTACCAAACAGTCCATCAGGAATCATGAAGATGGGAATATTGTCATTCAGGTCATCAATACTAATTGCCAGTTTACCTAAAAAATAAATAAAAATAAATAAACTGTACATTATGGGCAGTTGTCAAAAAATTCAGAATATTAATACCATTATACATGTATGTAGGAATGTAGGTTAAATTTTCATTCAGCTACTCAGCATGTGAGACATTCTTGACTTTAAAAAGCATTGATAACCTTTTTTCACTTATTTATCTAAAATGATTGATTAACCTTTCCCCTGAAGAGCATCGCTAACCTGGAAGACTGGTATTCTCCCCTTTCTCTGTGAAAATGTCCACCACCTGGACTTCCAGCAGAACTTGAGTACACTTCTCATAGTCAACCTGGAATTCCTCGTTGACCATGACAGCACCTGTGGGCTCCACTACGAACCATTCCTCATCACATGGACCCATGGTTGCATTGCAGTAACAGCGCGTGGAGATGAGCTCATAGACCAGGGAGTGGTTACTGTCCAGATCCCCCCCCGCGATTTTACCCACCACACCCAGACCAGTGGTATTCTCAGCTACATGCCACGTCAAATCTTTTGGCAACGTCGGCCGCTCGTCATTTACATCCAGCACATTCACCTTCACTTTTACTGTATCCTTTCTCTGCCCCAGATCTGTGGCCTCAATTGTTAGAGTGTATAACCTTTGCCCCCGCTCATAATCCAGCTCAACATCTGGGTCCACAGACATGTTACCAATAAAACCCCCAGTGTCTTCTGCGGAGGAGATGATAATGAAGTTGCCAAAGCTGCCATCATTGATACGGAAAGAGATGCGATTGTTAATCTCTGTTTGGTCGGCATCGTCAGCAAACACTGAGCCCACAAATGACCCTGGAAAGGGAAATCCGGAATATAGATGACTTCCGGAATATAGATACGTGCTGCATTCTGCTTCATTATGTGTTAATATATCCTGTATATATTGAGTATAACTTCATATCTGGCAGAACACTAAAATATTTCAAAACAAATGTAATTTATTCATATATTGTTAAATGAATATGTATATATATATATATATATATATATATATATATATATATATATATATATATATATTATAATGTACATGACGTAATACGCAGTACAAGACAACTGATGACCAAGAGGAAAACCAAAACTTCAAAACTGAGCAAGGAAATATTTACCCGATTGGGCTTAAATAATCGCTTTGCCATATGGGTAATTATATATTGGAATAATCTGGATACGGGTGTGACCTCAATTCTGGACCAGACGTGACAATGAATTACCTTTTTCCCGTTCCTTGACAAAAAATTCATTTTTCCTTTCTTTTATAAGTGGTGTGCTGTCATTAATATCCTGGAAAATATACAGGTAATTTTTTCATTATTATTGTTGCTGTTGTTTACTGTTAATCATAAATTTCCATCACCATTTCTCATATATTCGTACTTAAAAATTGTGTTTCTAGTGAATCCTTTTCTCGCAACAATTTTGTTCAGCAGCTGAATGTTATTTTTTCATATAATGTATTATTGAATGCATTTAGTTTTCAGGATTTGAATGCAAAACATTATAATGAAAATCAATACAAGATTTTGCATGAATCAAGTTATCTGTCTTATCTGTCAGTTAAAGCCTCACCTCCACATTGACTGTGACTTTGACCGATGTGCCTCTAGGCTGCTCTCCCATGTCAGTAGCTGTTACGTTTAACACAATTGCCCCATTAAGTAAGGGATTAATTGCTTCTCGATCTAACTGATCTTTATTTTGTAACACTCCAGTGTCTATGTCGATGGTGAAGTTATCGCTGAACTCACTACTCTCAATTCTGTATTGGATCTTGCTGTTGTTTGTTGCCGTTTGGTCGGCATCAGTGGCCTGCAGGAAACACCAAATACAGCATAAATTCATTGGCTAGTCGTGACATCTTTTAATGTGGAATTAGTAGCGCAGCCAGAATGTTACTTTACATTTTTGTAATTATAAAAGGTTTCATTGTCCAAGGCAAAGTATGTTAAGGACTCACATGGATTTGTAGCGATAATGACTGACCAGGTCCTTCCTTCACAAACTCGACATATGACTCTCTGGGTATGTTCGGAGTCATGTCATTTATGTCTAGGAGGCTGATCTCCAAGTTAGTTCTCCCTACATGTTTGTTGCTGTCTGTTGCTTGTAAAGTAGCATAAAAAGATGAACTGACCTCACGGTCAATCAGTTGGCCATCAACCACTTTAATGGTACCAGTCCTTGGACTGACATTAAAGTACTTCAATCTGAAAAATAAACATTATGCAGTTCATACGATATTAAACAGTCATAAGGGATATGTCAGTCACTGCCTGGTATTCTCGAAGATTTAACCACCTCATGGTTGGCAATATAATAAGTCTATCATTACATCCATCCATCTATTTTCTATACCCACGTGTCCTATGCAGGGTTGTGGGGGTCCAGACCAGGGGAGTTTCTAGCTATTGAAAAGATCCGGGGCTAAGTCAAGTTTATCTGGGGCATGACTTTTCTTTTGAAGGGAGATTGGCATCAGGGTAAAATACTCAGGGCTAGACTTAAAATATTCAGGGCTATGGCCCCAAGTGATCGGACCTAACGGCATCCATGGTCCAGAGCTTATCCCGGAAGCTATGGGAGCAAGGTAAGGAATCACATGGGATTCGTGGGTGTCTGTGTGTATGAAATCTACCTGGAGGTGGATCATTTAGGTCCAGAAAGCAAAAACCAGTTGAGTACCACCTAACCATATTGTAATACCTAATAATATAAATCCTTACACTTGCTTTCACTTGTGGATGTAAAATGGATGTGGTTTTGCTACCATATTACAATATTTTTTATTAATCTATTTTTTCTACTTGTCCATTGCATGACTTCCATTGCTGATCACAGACTCACACACAACCACACAATGTGGTCAATTTAGAGATACCAGTTTACCTAAGCATGTGTTTTTAAATACTTAATGTAAACCAGAGTACCTGCGAAAACAAAGAACCTGGGTAAAAATATATGTCACCGGTATAACATATGCATAACTCCCACATGTGAAATATGCACAAGTATGAAACAAACTCATGATGCCTTAATAACCTTCTTTGCTAACATGTAAGTTCAAGGACCAGCATAAGAGATTGAAAGATTCAAACCACTGATTCCCACATGTACATGTGACTTTTAGTGTCTATATATTTATATAGCTTAAGAGAAGTTAGTGCTGCTTGAATGGAAAACTTACATGCTGTCTGGTAAAAGTCTGTAGGTGATATAGTTTATATCTGCTGTGTCTGGATCTGCTGCCTGCAAAATCAAATGTAAAAGGTGACACTAAATGGCAAACAAAACAGTATCTTTTGAAACAGTCCAATAATCTATAAATCCTGCAAGAGCGGCTTATTTCTCTCCTTTTGTTGTTTTATTTAGATGGGCCTCTTGCTTTATATCTTTGCAACTTTAAGAACAACTTTTAATCTTCTGACCATATTGCCTGTCATTTGACTGGCAATCTCACTATTGATCTTGAACTTGCAATACTGCTTTTTTGACTATTTACAGATTAAACTGGGTTAATAGAACTTATTATAAATCCATTCATGCATCAAAAAATCTGAATAAAGATAGTCATACTGTAATGGTGGCTATAACTGTGCCCTTTGGAATGTGTTCCTTGACTTCTATATCATAGGTTTCATGCTGGAAAGTTGGCGTGTTGTCATTAATGTCATTGATCTGAATGGTGACAGTGGCTGTGGAACAGCAGTCCATGCAGGAGATGTCAGTGGCTACAACCTGCAGGGACAAGAAATGTATTTTCCTCCTCCGTCATCTCAGAAAGTGCTTATTTAAATAAAAACCTACCAACTACCTGGCTATGTTTAACAAATTTCTAAAAGCTACACAGAAAACACTTCCATAAAAGAATTATAATGAATTAAACCCTGATATATGCTTCCATGTGATGCTGTCAAGATCCCAGCCTTCTTCAGCTGGACCTGCCTTATTCATACATAGCATTTTGTCAACTAAGTTGATAGCTCTAGTGAGCAAATCCCAAACCTTGACAGCTTAAAATATAATCCAAACTTACCTCCATCCATCCATTTTCCAACCTGCTTATCCTACTGGGTCGTGGGGGGTCCGGAGCCTATCCCGGAAGCAATGGGCACAAGGCAGGGAAAAACCCTGGACAGGGGACCAGCCCATCGCAGGGCACACGCACACACCATTCACTCACACATGCACAATTTAGTAATGCCAATTAGCCTCAGCATGTCTTTGGACTGTGGGGGGAAACCAGAATACCCGTAGGAAACCCCACGACGACACTGGAAGAGCATGCAAACTCCACACACATGTAACCCAGGCAGAGACTTGAACCCAGACCCCAGAGGTGTGAGGCAACAGTGCTAAACACTGCACCACCATGTCGCCCCCAAACTTACCTCAACTATCATAATTTTCTTTTCTTCATAGTCAACATCTTGTGGATTATTAACATGAATTTGAACTTGAGCTTCTGAAGTGGCAGAGGAAGGTGACACATAAAAGGCATCTTTGTCTTGTCCTTCCAAGTGTAAGCTGAATGTAGCATTTGGTCCCTGAGTTAATGAACAAAAGAGTGAAACATCAAAATACTATAAGAGGTTGTTGTCCCTTTCACAAGATCTACAAAGAACGCATGATTGGTGCTTCTTGCTGCTCAACAATATCCCTTTAATAGATGGCAAGCCGTCATTGGTGCTCAAGATGTTCCAGTGGAAGATTCTCATCGAATCCCGAGTGGCCTCTTCCTGATTGGAGGAGCCTAATCTTCAAAAGATGGAGCTGTCTGTTTTGTTTGGTTAGTTTTGTTGCATGTTTGCTCATTGTTGACTGGTTTTTATGACATGCCCTCCTCCCATAACCCACTCAAGAGCCTGCAGGCCTTAACATTTTTTTAGATAATGATGGTGATAAAATCCTAACTTTTAACGATATTAAAATAGTGGTCATTTTATTAGGTACACCCATAGGTGGTGCTAGAGATACTGGGTCCCCAATCCAGCCCCATCCAAATATTTTTTAGAGCCCCTGATACCTTGGATTACTTGGAATCATCCTCACGTTCCCCACCTTCATGATCCTGCTGAGTTCACCTAGCTAATTATAGGCAGAATTACTTCAAGGGTAGATGTGTTTAATCCAGTGACTCTCACAGTGTGGGACGCGCCCCCCCACTGTGGCACTGCAGGGGGGGTGCAAAGCACAACAAATCCCAAGTTGAGAGTGCGTTAAAATGTGTAGTGGAACCAGAGCATGCGAGTGGAGCGAAGCAACGAGAATTTCTGCTCATCGCGCACGGAGCGGTAGCCCCCGCCCCCCCCCCCCCTTCACAGCCACTGCAGACTGCTCCGCTCATTATCGCTCCCCGCTCACTCCAAAAAAGAAAACAATCACCATTGTGTTTTAATTTTAGCTTATAATGTAGCCTGGCATCAAATAACTGAGCAGCCAAATCCACATTAAACAGAAACGATTTGTTTCAAGATGTGAACAGGTTGCCAACAGTCAGTTGGCTGGTGTGTGATTTTCAATTGGAGACACGTCTGCACACACGTTTACATGTATGTAAGAGTTTTATTACCTTTTTAATAGACTGTAGGGTTTGCAAACTACCCCAGTGCTTTTGACGTAGCTAATTTGAGGTTTATTATGGAATAATATAGATTTACCGTACGATTTCTTGCGTGTCATGCCAGATGCGTGACAGTTGGGGACCCTGTGAAAGTGGAGCGAGACGGAGTAAGAGATAAGGGGATGCCACTCCGCACTCACTCACGCTCCGGCCAAAATCCTTCCGCACTCACTCACGCTCCGGCCAGAATCCTTCCGCGCTCGCTATGCTATGGTGTGTCGGCGATGATGACTAATCACTTTCCCCACTTTATTAATGTATTTTTATTGGTAAATGTCTGCTATGCCCCCAGCAGGCCAATCAGCTGCCCTGGAAGTTCTTCAAGCCATCAATATTCTATGTTTAATTGTAATAAATATACATCTACTATCTATATACTCTACTAAATATACTCTACTATACTACTATACTATACTCTACTAAATATACATGTACTATCTAGAAAACCTGCTTTAAACATTCTCTTTAAACATAAATCCCTAAGGCTTGCACAATTTTTATACATACAACTATTGCAAATTATCTAGAATCTACATTAAAAAAGAAAAGATAAGTCTGACCTGGTCCAGATCGCGTGCAAAAATGTTCAAGCCTGTTACAGAAACACCTACAGAAGAATGTTCATTGATATCACCGCTGAAGCTGGTTGCTTCTGTGTTTAAGAGGCATAGCTTAACAGTGCAGTAATAAAACTTAGGTTTGTTGTCATTGATATCACCAATGGTGATCTTCATATTTGTCACAGTGCTGGAAAAAGTTCCATGAACATTTTCTGTGGTTTCACTGGCCTGGAATGCAAGAGGGAGAAGACACCTGAAAATTTGATCAAAAATATCTAGAATTGCATAAATCTGATTAGAAAACATTTAAATATCCATACTATAGTCCCTGCTTCTGTCTAATCTGATGACTGGCACTTACCATAAGGGTGAGCATAACAGTGGCGTCAATGTCCAACAATTCTTCTCTGTCAAAAAGCTTTTTGACAGATATGTCACCAGTACTTTCATTGATCTCAAATAAACCAGGTCTATTGCTACCTATGAAGACAAAGATTATGAGTAAATTATGACATTTCAAAGTGCAACATCTCTTACAGCAATGCGTATCTTCCGTGAGTAAGCAATTTCTCTTGTTGTTGTAAGATTTTCTCCACATTAACTAGGCTACTCCTTGATTTTGAATTTTTTTTTTTAATATGATCGTTTTTCCAAAAAGATCTGATTTACCATTTTAGTTTTCTAATTTTTATTTGTGAGACTGGAGAGTAACATTATGTTCCTTGAATGTTCTTATGTTGCACTTCTGGTCCTTGAATAGTCTTATTATGTTATTGCTTAGTTTGAAGTTGTTGAGTGACTCCTCCTCCGAAACTGTTCACACTTGTACCTAGGCATTCATTAATCAACCTAGCTACCCCCATGCCTAGTTGACTCCTTGGCAACATGTATGTTTGCAATGTTCTATTTACCTTACTTGTACACCGCTTTGGTCAAAACTGTCTGCGAAATATGTAAAATGTAAAGGCAAAATGGCCATATTTGTCCGTGTTAAGTAAACTAGCCTTTTTCATTACCATTTTATGTCTTGCTTTGCTTTGTCTTCTGGAGATTATATCATCACCAACTGTCCCGCCTACCATCAGTAGCAATGAATTTAAGCACAATATATTTAAACATAATGTGAAATTATTGTGCCATGAATAAGTATTCAGGCCCCAACACTATTTTCATATTATATTGTCTCAAATTCTAAAATTACAATCACCAACAGACGTACTCTGACTAAGTTGCAGAAGTAAGTGACTACATCTGGACAATCTCCAAGGCATTACACAAAAATAGCCTTTATGGAAACATAGAAAGGAAGTCCTGGCCTGTCCTTATCTTTAAAGCAAAAAATATGGTGGAAGGCAAAGGTAGATAGTTCTGGTCCGTAAAGCAAAAATTCAGACCAAGATTTTTACTTTCTGAACCTGAACTATCTACCTCTGGTGGAAAGTCTTTTGGTCTGATGACTCTAAAGTGGAACTTTGAACACTCTGTGGCATCTGGTGGCAGCATCATGTCGTCGGGATGCTTTATAGCCGCAGAGCCTAACAATCCGTGGGGTTGATGGGAAGATGAATGTTGAACAATACGGACAGATGATAGACGACATCTTGCTTCCTCTGCCAAAAGTCTGGGGAGGAAGTTTGTCTTTAAATAGCACAATGAACCAAAGCACACTACTAGAGCAACAATTCTGTGGCTTAAAACCAACTCCAACTAACAATACTGCTGTAACATAACTCCCAGTTTCTCCTGCCTCAGACACTCGGACGGTATCTTCCCCAGCTGACCGTCAGCACCCCGCAAGCCTTGCCATTACGCTGGTGCTCTGACCCAGACATCTGGCCGCAACAATTTGACCATTTTTACGATATAGTCGAAATTACTGGCACGTGCGGGTGGTCATAATGTGTTGGCTCATTGATGTATACATAGGGGTTGGACCATGAAACTGAAGCACCTGGTTTTAGACCACAATAATTTGTTAGTATGGTGTAGGGCCTCCTTTTTCTGCCAATACAGCATCGGCTCATCTTGGGAATACAAGGACAATGCACTGGTCCTGCACAGTGGCCAGATGGATTTTGAGCCATTTCTCTTGCAGAACAGTGGCCAAGTAACTATGTGATGATGGTAGAGGAGAACATTTCCTGACTTTCGCCTCCAAAATGCCCAAAAATGGTGACTGTGCTGGCCATGGGAGATGTTCACTTTCATCAAACCACTCTGTCACCAGTCTTGTTGTGTGTAATGGTGCATTATCATCCTGATACATGGCACCACATTTATGGTATAATGTTTGAACCATTGGGTGAACATGGTCCTCCAGAATGGTTCAGTAGTCCATCTAGAACAGGTAGTTATGCTCACCCTTATGGTGTGCCCATCTAGAACAGGTAGTGGGCCTAGAGACTGCCATGATATTGCAGCCCGAACCATCACTGTACCACACCAATGCTGCACTCTGGGTACACAACAGTCCTGGTAATAAAGCCTCTTTGGCTTCTCTACATTAACTCTCCTGGATGAGAACAATACATGTTTCACATTGTCCACAGACCAAGATCTCCACTGCTGGCACCAGTTAAACAGACATCTGACATTGGCACAAGTGAGCAAAGGTTTGGCTGTGGTCCGTCCTTCGTGGAGGTATGCCGACGTTACCCTGGGTACTGTGGCTTTCGAAACATCACAAAGACTTACTGTCCTGGTCACAGATGCACCAGCAAGATGCACACCAACAATTTGTCCTCTTCTGCACTCTGATCTGTCTCCCATTATGTTTTGTGGATTGCAATATTTTATGTACAGCTGTGCTATTGCTCTGCTAATTCAACCATCACACTCTGCTCTTACTGATGGAAAGTGCAATCAATAAAGATTGGCCACCAGCCCACGCACATATAGACTTGAAACCTCAAACACTGTATTAGCCTATATTTCAGTTTCATTGTTCAACTCCTGTAGATCAGCAGCACAGAGCAGGGTAGACTTCACAACAATCCATTTTACTACTGAAAATAATGCTCTAAAAAGGGATTTAATTTCGGTATCAGAATTCAAGAAAATATTTTGACATTCAGCAAATGTTCTACATTTATTTATGAAAGATCGCAAATGTTGAGAAACATCCCTGAAAAGCATATATAACATAACTGTGTAATATACTGTAGTTAAATGAAAAACAAAATGACTCTTACTTTGAATGCTGTAAAGCATCGAGGCATTGACTCCCTTGTCCGGATCTATAGCTCTCACTTTAAAGACAGAGTGACCCTACAATTGAAAGAAATATTGTACAGTGATATTATGACTGGTTACATTTTAACATATATTGCCATGTATGTTATGAAACAGTATTATGCGATGAGTACTTACTATAGGTGTGTTCTCAGTGACAGTAACTGCATATGGAACATTAATAAACTGTGGATCAAGGTCAGGAACATCAGTTACAGTGATGGATGCAAATGCTGTACTGGACTGAATGATATTCTTTCCATGATAAAGTCCGCCACAGTCCTATTAAAGGCAGAATTTTCATCAAAATAAAAGAAACTGATAGTTTAAACAAAATTTGAAAGCAAGAAGAACATATAAGCATAGCACTGTAGGGGGTGGTCAGTTCCAAGGGCTCCTGAATGGTCTATATGTGCGGCCACATATGTTATGCTTTCATAGGGCCCAAAATCTCTAGTGGCGCCCCATTAGAGTAAGTACAGAGTAAGTATAGAGCAAGCATTGAGTGATGTATAGAGTAAGTAGAGTGAGTATTCACCAATATAGAAAATGGCCAGTTCTTTAATGTAAAACCATAAAAAGAAAGCATATCTGTCATGATTTATATGTTACCTTATTACCTTGTACACTTACCGATGCATTGATTTTTAACTGATAAAAAGAGCTTTTACTTGTATAATTTAAACTTCCTGCAAGCTTCACTTCACCATTTCGATTAGAGATTGAAAACAGGTCAATGCCATCACTTGGTACAACCTAAACAACATAACAGAAAACAATCAAAATAAATATATTTTCATGACTTTGCTAAAGCTATGGATTGATTTTAAAGATGCTACTTTAAAGATGCTATTTTAAAGTGCTACTGAAAGTCTTCTTACATTATCAATTTTGTAAATTACGATTTTTGCTAAACCGTCATCAGGATCATTGGCTGTGACCTGACACAGAACTGTATCTTCAGTAGTATTCTGGGGGAAGACAAAAATATGACTGTAATTTCAACTATTAGTGCAACTTAAACACAATTCAGAATATCAGTATAATATGAGGAATACAGTAAAAACATATTTGCAGTTTGTTTAAAATGATGTTGGTATGAAATGAGAATTTACCGTTATTGAGAAAACAACAGAGTAACACAGGCTCACATGTGAACCAAGACCACAAGTTTAGAAGAAACATAAAAAGCAGGAACATTTTCAACAAGTACATCGGTATCACTTACTTCTGGGATATGTATATCATATGAAGGAGGATCAAACATGGGTCTATTGTCATTTGCATCATCCAAAATTATGCGAACTTCTTTTGAGACCTATAACAATGCAATTAATTATATTCCTGTGTGTGATATGTACAGATACACACATTTAAAAAAGAGAAAGAGAACTTACCTCATGGTACACACCATCCGAAACACCAACTGTTACAAAAAAGGTGTCTGTTTGCTAGGCAAAAATATGAAAGGCTTAATCAAACTGTCCTTGCAAAGTTATGCTGTGATAATACATAGTAGGAATAGCTGTAGTAATAATAGTAGTAGTAGTAGTAGTAGTAGTAATAATAATAATAATAGTTGTCTTTAAAAGTTTTCCAAATAGTATTTTTTGAATGGTATATTTGAATGTTTTCACACAAGAAATGCTGCTTAGTTGCACTTAACAATTATGATTACTTTGTTATACATGTTATTTAAGAATCATTAAGTAACAAGTACAGGTATGAATAAAAAAATCAGGAAGATAAAATGAATACAGTGCTATTGAGGGGCTGCAAACAGATAATCATGCATTTTACATAATTAAGTTCTTACTCTCATAGTCATCAGAAGGAACGTACCTCTCTGTCCATAAGAGAACGTATTGTTACATTTCCTGTGGTTCGGTTTACAGTAAAGTAAAAGGAATTTTCTCCTGTGAGTGAGTAACTTAATGGGTCATCATCTGCATCAGTTGCTATAATATTAAAAGCAAATTCACCTAATGGAGAACAACAGTTAAAAGCAGGTGGATAATCTTAAACTCTTAAATATGGTGCCAGTTTTGTTTTAATTTAAATGTATTGAGTAACATTTCATGAAGATTTCTACAAAAAAGCATAATAACATGCTAATATTTATTATTTATTATAATTATGATTTAAATTATGCCTTCATACACACTATGGGACATAAACATTTCTGAGTGGCTATTTGGACCAAGATGAAATTAGTCACACAGCATTTACTGTTCTTATAACACCCAGCCTCCTCAGTCCCTCCCCTTCGGCTCCACCAAAAGCGTAAGCACTGTGTTGCATGCATGGATGCATTGTCATTTCAATGTAAAAGTCGAATACAAATATAAAACTTTAAACACAAAAATACCCTTGTTGTAGCAATAGTTAGCTAGCTGAAGGCACACAGTAATCTTGCTAACTAGCATTAGCACTAGCTACAGGGCATGAAATGCATTTCTCACAAGGAGGGTAAATTCCCCTCATGAGAAGGAATTTTAGATTTTTTTGGGGGAGGGGTGCAATAAAAATACTGCACTTCAATAGTCGTGGAATTTTTAGTGCATTGTTTGGTGCAAATAGCATCTGCCTAAACATTTTCACAGTAACTTAAGACACATACCAACCCGGAGATCTTCACGTAATCTAACGAGATTCATTGAAATTTCCGGAATTGTTTCACTGCAAGCTTAAAAAAAAAAAAAAAAACGAGCAATCAGCAGTAAGGCAAAAAAATATTACATTATATTGTTTTTTGTGATATTGTCATTTCAAATTGGGCTGGGAGCGATATGCCCCAAAAATATATCTTCCATGAAATCTGCTAAATGTGAGATATCACAAATAATTTTATTAAAACTATGTGCAATCAAAATGAAATGCAAATACAGGGCTTCCTTCCCTTGTGAAATGTGACATGAAAGCTGCTTCCCTCCTTGACTATGGCCAACAAGAGCCCGTGAGGCATGTAAGAGCATATAAATAACTGGAAACTAAACCTGGGACTGAACATATAAACAGCAAACAAGTACCATGAACGAGAGACACCCTCTGTCGATGACTTGAGTGAATGAGTGAGTGAGTGGATGAAAGAAAGACTCTGATAGGCTAATTCTTGGTCATGACTGAACAAGAAACCTGAAGGAGTGAGTTGGTGAGTGAGTGGGTGAATAAGAGAGTCTCTCAGTTGCACCTTTGGGTCACCTGGTCATGTACTGAATGAGAGACCTGAAGATGTGTTCAAGTTGGTGAGTGAGGGAGTGAGTGAGTCCCTTGGTCACTCCTTCAGGTCTCTTGTTCTCGTACAGAATGACAGACCCAAAGGACTGAACGATTTGGTGAGTGAGTGGGTGAACGAGAGAGTCTCTTGGCCCCTCAGTCATGGCTATTGTTCTTGTTCTGAAGGAGTGAATGAGTTAGTTACACCATCTACTGGTGCAGTATATAGCCTGCAGGTCCAGTGACTTCCCGTATGCTGCAACTGGATTTTAGAGATGCAATATTTTCATGATTTAAAACAATTTTAACCAAGGTTCATTAGAAGAAAGAGTACTAAACATTCTTTATCCTTGTTAGCTCATTAGCTGACTATCTGATGAGCTGTTACGTTTGCATTTTTAACAAACATAAGTAGCTGAGGCACAATGTTGCCAAGATTTGTACTTTAATTCAATAACAAATATTGTGTTTCTCACATGATTATTGGTGGTATTTAATTTACTCCCTAGCACTTTTTATCCTAAGTAATAGGCTATTTTTGACATATCGAAACACAGTTGCTTCAGACCTATTTTATGCAAAAAGGAAGCGTCACTGAACGAGTTGCTGAATGAACAGAATATTTGTTTTTCGGTGGACTGAATCAAATGAAAAAGAGTCATCTTGCCTACCCTAACAGTGTAGACATTTTCTTTATTCCATACAGAAATCTCAAAATAAAGACAAAATTGAATTATATGTTGCATGAATCTAATAAACCAGCGACAACACAGAAGTGTTTCTCTCCACTCTGTCCACCATTAGACTTCTTTTTCCCTACATTTGTGTCATTGCTCTCCAAACACAATGCGAGTCCTTTTTTCTGTTCATTACAAGACACATACCCAGCATGTAGAGATCCAACCCCTACGGTTTTTTTAAATATATATATATATATTGATTGTAATTGCATCGCATCTGTCAGTTCACAGCATTTGGAAAATGTAGCATGGTTATCCTCATTGTGACTAACGTTTTCTGAATTTGCACTGCTTCTATTATTTTGTGGGAAGTTTGTAAATGTTGATCAAACATCATAATTCGATTAAAGTGTTTTAGAATTTGTAGCTTTTTGACACTAATCGGCCACCGTATAGAAAACTTTAAAACGTGGCATCATTATTTTGATCTGTTTTCCTCAAAACAGTTTAATCCTAAAAATTCAACATTTTCATACATCATCAGTATCCTAATGGATAATAAATGAATAACTAAATCCAGTATTGTGGGATGTATTGCTACTTACCAGTTATGAACAAGGATGCCCAGAGAAGCACAAGAATGTCCGACATCTTGAAAGCTTCTTACACATGAAGAGGTTTTGTGAGCTTTATTTTATGACACCTATATGACAGTACAGATTAGCAAGACAGAAAATGTGCATGTTTGCTTACAGGAAGAGCACAAAGATTAATCCTGCTTCCTATATATTACAATCGTAATTAAATCTTGCTTTCACAAAAAGTGCAGCTACAATAATTGATTATGTTAAAATACTGCAATCCTTAAAACTATTTATAAACACTTCAATGAAATTTATTTGAAATGTATAAACAGTTAATTTCTCTATATTTTAAAAGGTTTTATATATAAAAAAAAAATACATTTTATATGTCAGTGTGCTCATAATTGAATCTAAACAAAGTGAACTTGCTGAGATTATAATGTATTCAGTGTATATTTTCAAGAGACAAATTTTGTAATGACAAATACTGGTAATAGAAAAGTACATAATCATAATCTTCAGTTTTGCTTGTTTTCAACAAAAAAAATCATATTCACATTTCAATTCAGTTGACACATACAACGGTACAGTTATCAAAAATACTAGATCTCAGGCAGTTGTTAAATAGTTGTAGCATGTCTAGTTATTTAGATCACAGCACATGATTATAAATACAAAAAATAGCTATATTGACAGAAAATGTTTTGGACTCATTTATAAAGGAATTTTCTGTCAAAACCCTCCTGTCAACAATAACTATATTCTTTTTTTACAGATTTTTTTAACCAATACTTTTCTTTAATTGTAAAGGCTAGTGTGTTCCTAGAATTCGAATATGCTAAAATGCTTACCTGCATCAGCAAATTCCGCCTCGTTCTGATGTAGTAGTTCAGTTTGCGAAGTAGGACAGCTGAGCTGAACGACAACATCGCAACAGTAATTATCTTCTTTCTTTGTCAGTCAACATTTTTTCAAAATTATGTCATGGATGACTGACTGGGCAACTTCATGGGTGTCCCATTCTAATGGAATGTTTCTCATTGTTCTTAAACTAATAGCATTTTTTAAAACTACACAGTGAGAAACATAGTATTTCATAATTACTGTTGCATATCCTCAGGGAGTCCCTATTTTATTTTTCTCAGTTGAAGTTCACGTAGTACAAACTGATACACAGACAGTGTTCATCATTTGACCTCAGGCATCACTCAATGCCATTCATTGTCTGTTGGCACTGATGTAAATAATTCTAGTCACAACCCAGTTATCTGTCCTATTAATTAGGGTTTTTTTCTGTGCACTGGATTTAACACTATTTTGTCTCTCCAATAATTATTAATTGTTTATTTTTAAATCGGTTCCTTCTCATCAAGATGAACCTTTGCCGTGCATATACCCAAAGCACTTCTTAACAGATTGCTAATGTAAGTGTAATGACAGGACAGAGAGAGAATCCAAGTGCAGGAGCTGAAAGTTTAATTCCATACTTGCAGTCAAAACAGGGAATGAGGGCAAATAATCAATTCCAAAACACTAGACAGTGTGTCTGGTATCCAGGGGAGGCTGAGTGGTTATGTGTTTCTGTGTTCCAATAGCTTTTCAGAGTTGCATGTGGACCGATTCCCAAACTTGGCCACTGTGGTTAAACCATTCATCAACAATTGGAACATCACCAACAATTCTCATGAGAATAGAAGGGCCTGGCGGTTCAAAACACAAAGGAATTAGACATTCACACATGCGAACCAGTGATTTCTGAGGATATTCTGCCCATTACAAATACCAGCTCGTATCTGTAGTTTGAGGAGCAAAACTTGGGAAACTACGTCTTAATCCAGTGTGGCTATTAAAATGAAAATGATACATCTAAAACTGATTCACGCTGGGCACCAAATGGTCTCCACAATGGCCTAAAATTTGTGTCACATGAAAGTCATTCCATGAAATCCTTTTTGTAGCATTGCAAGTTCAATGAGATGGCATGTTATGGATGGAAAATTTACAAAACCAAGAAAACATTGCAGGTCTTTCACAGTTTTGGGTTCAGGCTGCACTGCCATCACTGGAGACTCTGGACCCTATTTTGCACCATCAGAAAGCACGACGCAAAGTGGCTTTACTAGTTTCCTACTAGTGCATTGCTCAGTTTCATGCCATGTGCGCACCTCATCAAAATAGCAAATGATTTTGTGCGCGCTTTCCACTTACAGTATATGAGTAGTGTTTTTTAAATAAGGCATGGCTGGGTGCATTGTCAACACCTTGCTATTTTAAAGTGCATTTAACCAACAAAACCACATCAAAAGTCAGTGGAGCATTGTTAAACGGTATGTAAGCAGCACATTTTAGAAACATGCAGGTTTATTATGCCTGTTTCGGACACAGGTATGTGCTCAAAGTGCACTAATGGGTTTTTGTTATTTAATTTTATTAAATTTATACATATTTTATTATAGAGCATATCTGGCCCTTTCACGTAATTATACTGTTTAATGAAACAACAAAAGAAAAAATTTATATTAAGTAAAGAACAAACCGTACCATTAAAAAAATTTGCTTGAGTTCATTATGAGAATTAAGCACATACTCCAATTAAAAGGATATTTAGATTGCTGAAGATGCATTTCAGATGTTTAGATAAATCAGGTGTAACATTACAATACAGCCCTCAGAAGGTTGCGGCGGTCTTTGTGGCATGTTGTATGTTGCATAACATTACCATGCGTGATGGATGACTGTTGGACATAAATGTGGACACATTAGAGGACTTTAGAAGGTGTGATGCTGAGCTACCTGTGCCGATGCCAACAAAGGAGTGTATGGCAACAGCAGCACCATGGGCAAGGAGGGATCAGCTGGCAGAAGAGCTGAATCGTCTGTAGCCTGGTGAGGAATCTCAATTGTGAGATGTAGAAAAATAACGGCCCTATTGCCTTTTATTCAAACATTTTAAAACACGTTAAAAACTGTAGGTTGTGTTTAGTTTGAACAAAGATCGCACTTTTATTTATGTTTTACGAACTGCGAACTCAAAATTAAAATAAAAAACCATAATTAAGTCCCTGTTCCCCGCCGCTGTGCTCGTTAAGCAGTGAGATTCTATCTTCCCCGTCTTCTGGCATCATTATCCCGCTTTCGGGACGGTGCGGATGAGCTAATGGTGCCAGGAAACAAGGACACACTGGCTACTACCTCATCCCATGCCTGCTTCACCGGGAAAGGCTTTGGTGGAACAGTGGTGCTCCCGTCGGACGTCCAGTCAACTCCACCTGTCTGATCCCCGTGTTTCCCGTTGGGTGTGGCTTCACATCGGCCACACCTATGACCTGTCAGTCTTACCTCTTGTTCTTGCCGTCCTGTAGACCATTCACAGCTGCCTTGTGTTTTCTCCTCAATAGTCCTGTTTATAAGTGCCTTTCAGTCCAGTATCCCTTGTCCATTCACTGTTGCCTGTTCGCTGTCATCTGCTGTCTGCCATATAATGCAAATAAAACATCCCTGTGTGAGATTATCCCTGCACAGCCTGCATTCTGGGTTGTTCCTTACATTAGTGGACATGACAGAATCTGCTTTTGGATCCCTTCCTGCAGGAATTTCCTGAGATCATGACCTTGCTCGACTAGATAGGTGAGGTACTGTTAACCATCTTACCTACCTGGGATGCTCTGGTGATGAGACCTGATGCAAGCCCATTAGGACTGCTTGCCATTACCGGAGAACCTGCCTCCGCCTCCTGCCTTCCAAATGCCTCGTTCTGATGTCCGCCGACTCCCCAAAACTAAGAAAGCAAAAGAGAAGAAATGGGGGGAATGGGGCCCACAGCGATCACACCACCGGGCCCAGGTAAGGATGCCACTATACCAGAGTCTGGGCCAAGAGGAGGGGTTGTTGCCTGTCCTGACTTTGTGTGTCCCACTCCTGCCACGCAGTTGGTAGCGATGATGCCTGTTCCTTCCACACAGTCGCCAACCTTTACGCAAATGGCCCCTGCGCTTGAAAGAGAGGACACCGCAGTTCCTAACCAAGAACAGGCCATTACCTTGCTGACGTTCTGCCCAGAAGAGGTCCATGCCACCGCTGCACCTAATTTAAGAAAAGTTGCCACTGCTCCGCTGGCACCCAGCACAGAGAAGGCCGCTGCTCTGCACTTGCCAACTGCTCGCCTGCGGCCGTCAGCCAGATGGCTCCTGCCAACTCGCCCACCTGCTTGCCCATGGCTATCTCCACGATGGGTACTGCCAGCCCACCCGCCTGCTCACCCACAGCCATCTCCTCGTTAGCTCCAGCCTGATTGCCCGCAACCGTCTCCATGTCGACTCCTACCGGCTTGCCTGCCTGCTGCCGTCGCTTCGTCACCTCACCAGCCTCCGTTGGCTCATCTGAGACCAGCAGCCGCCGTCACGGCCCTTTGGGAGGGGGTCGGCAAGGTAGGGTTGTAGAAGGGCCCCAGGAGAAGAGAGCTGCTGCAGCTCAAGAACTCACATCCAAGCAACCCTCACCACTATGGGATTTGTCTCATGTGGTCCCCGCGACAAGGCTGGGGTTTGTCTTGACACCCAGAGCATCGTCACAAACTGGTGGCTGTTAATAACCTGCCACCAGACGGCCCAATAATCACCCGCTTTGCATCGGGCTCCTCAGTCGGGCTCCTCAGCTGAGACCTGCCTAGAGGAGGACGTTCGCCCTGAGGACCTGGAATGGGACTGTTTGGGCATGGCCCTGAGCCCCACTCCATGGCCTCCAGGCCAAGGGTCCTGTCACACCACTCCCAAGTCCTGTAGGGGACATCAACCCCAGAGACTGGTTGGGTCCCTGTCTCCCAAAGAGGGAGACGGGAGCACACCATCCAGGGCCACCATGCCAAGTCCGGCACCTACCTGACAGGGTGTCCCTGTTTGGCTAACCCTTCAGGGCTCCCTGGTTCCTGCCCATGTCTTTTGACTCTGCAGGTGCTCCAGGTCCCAGTCCTACCAGTTCCTTTACATCGTCCTCCGGGCCTAGCCCAGCTGTTCCCACAACACCGCCTGACCCACAAAGCTATGGGACCAGCATCCCGGGGTTCTCCACAGGACCCTCTTTGACCTCAGTCCCCTTTGTGCCTTTGTTTTTGTCTTTGTGCCCTATCTTGTCTGTGTTTCACCCCAGTCTTCAGCTTACCCTGTCTCTGTTACTGTGGCCCCTTTACCTGTCTACCCTGTTATGGTCTTTGTCTTGGTCATTTCCCCTGCTGACTTTAATCCTGTGGCCTTAGGTCTGTCTTGTGCCCCAATCTGGTCCCATCTTGTTCCCCAAGGTGTCCTGTCTTGGTCTCTCACATCCCAGTTTCCATCCTTATTAGGCCTTTCTGCCTTTTTGAATGTGTCAATTTGCGTTTCACCTGGTCTTGATCCAGTTCCAAGCTCTACTTTGTCTCCGCAGGTCCTCCGTTCCAAAAGTCCGTTTGTTAGTGTTACACCCTGTCCTGTTTATCGAGTCCAGCCCTGCGTTCTGGCCCTCATGTTCCAGTCCTCTTGTCCCCTCCCTGGCCAGACCCTCACGTCCAGAGGATGCGTCTTTTAGTCCAGTATCCCTTGTCTGTTCATTGTTGTCTGTTCACATCTGTTGTCTGACCTTTTCAGCAAATAAAACGTCCCCGCGTGGAATTATCCCTGCACAGCCTGCAATTTGGGACATTCCTTATATAGTGGACGTCACAATGTGCTCCCACTTTTTCACCTTGCCCATGTGCACGTCCGTTTCCTCATGCAAAAAGCGATCTGGCTTGCCAGGCAATTGCGCCATTGTAATAGCAATCCACCATAGCTCATGCGCCGTTGCTTTTTAAAGGTGAGGTAACACACCATTCTTATTAGTTCATTGCATGTTACGCCCCAAAACTGAGGAAAACTTTTTGGTGCCTTCCACTGGCACAAAGTCTGCTGTCAATATGGATTTGGCCACACCCTTTGCATTTTGCATCAAAACAGAGCCTTCTCAGCAGTCCTAAAATATAAGCCAAGAAGAAAATGTGGTTGTGTAAGACATATCCCTAACCTACATGTTATGTTCTCAGGTCTTATAAACAACTTAGCTTACAAGGTCCTGGTGGCTAAACTTAACCGTTACTTCATCGAGTGCCTGATTGTCAGGATCAGCCCCTACCCCTGCCCCCTTTTCGTTTTGCCTGTCAATTCCCTTTTTTGCCAGCTGGTATTGCTGTTCATCCCGTTCTGTGTTTCCTGCAGTTAGCACTCTAACGTATTTCCCAGCTCCCTGGGCCACCACATAGCTTAATGGGCTGGGTTCCCTTTTGCTGTGGATTCACGTCTGGCCAGCCTCAACTATGTTTGTAATTTTGATTGTATGTATCTCTGTTTTCCTTGAACAATGTATTTATGTTATGGTTCCTTGATCCCTGTTTTTAATGTTCAATTACCTTTGTATTCTTGTCTTCCTTGCTGTTTTGATCCTTTATCTGTTAATTACCCTCACCTGTGCCTGTGTTCCTAGTATTCGTTCCTGTTCACACATGTTTCTTGTTGAAGCCCTTGCTAAGTGTATTTAAGTGCCTGTCCTTACACTGTTCCCCATTTGGTTTGTGTGTGTGTGTAGCTGTTGCTCTTTGTTTGCTGTTGTACTGCTATAGTTTGTGATGGGAAAATGAAGCTTTAAATTCAAATGTGATTATTTGAAGCTTTGCAGAACACAAAAGGCTAGTGACCCCTGTTGGTGAAAAAACATATATAGTAAAATAGGAATAGCAGAGTAAAATAGTTGTGAAATCAAAGACAAAATGGTGACAGCTATGGATAAGGTTGAGGGAGAAGATGATGCACCAAAACATGTGAAACTGAACATCTCTACAGCTCAATTGAAGAGCAAATCTGTTGTAGACTTTGTAACACTTTTTTGCACTTTTTATTGGGTCAGGTAGAAGTTAAACTACTATGTAAAGTAATTCTCATACAGCCAGATGTTCAAAACTAAATGGGTTGACTACATTTGATTGTGGTGCCCAAAGTATGTCTGAATATTCTCTCAAATTGGGGCTTGTCAGGATGCATAAATTCCACTGCCATCTTGTGACGATGTTCTGGCCAGTACTTATATACCCCATAAAAAGTTGTGCTGCTTATGGGTCTTCTAATGAAAGAAATAATGAAACAAAACAGGGATTAACAATTCAGTTTATTTTTACTACATAGTACACTGTATACACTGAAGATGAATTAACATTTATTTAAAAAATCATAAAATTTCACCATGGTAGCCATTTTACACGCAGTATGTAAATAGAATATCCTTAGAAAAAAAATAGTAAGTTCATTTGGAAAAGAAGCACTACTTAAAATCTACATTAGATTTTAAATATGAAAACCTTCATTTTTAATTTGACCAAGTGTTTTGTATCATGAATACATGTCTGACATTCGTAACAAACTAAATTGGTTGAAAATTTGGTGAGTTTTGGTTATTTGAATTGTGGATAAACCTTTGCTTTATAGACAGACACGCATTAAGGACGAGCCCCCACCCTCACAGACCATTTTTTGGATCCAACCCCATGAGTTCTGGCTGTGCACCTTATCACACACGTCAACATATATCAACATTCATACCCCAACAATTTGTCAACAACTGTATTTTTTCTAAATTTAAAATAATAATAATAAGAAGAATGGACTATGGTGCATTTTTAAGAGGCTTGTAGAATCTAATAGTATAACAATTGACACAACCTTAACGAATGTGTAAGCAGCAAATGATTTATTGATACTGATTCACTGCTATAGAAGAGGGGAACATTTAACTTTTGTTTCTAGTTCTTAAAACTGCTACATTCTGGCATTTGACAATGACATTTGTATTCTTATACAACAGTTTCATTTGCTTTCTTGAATTTTCATATTAAAAAGTAACTTTGTAGCATTTAAGTAGCATTGTATTCCTTATGCAATACTCATAAGTCTGTGGTGCTCAGCGATGGGTTGTCGTAGCCCCACTGCATTCCTGAATCCTTTTTTTTGTCCCGTTGTGCCAGTGCAGCCCCAAGTGGCTCAATGGACGTGTGATACACTTGTTCGCCAATTGAAGTCTCATCTTCCTCCTCCTCTTCCTGGATTATCTAACAAAATACAAAAGCAGATAAAAGTCTGAAATTCCTCTGTGATCTACAGTAGCTTAAATTTTACAGCTGTGAATTAGTTGAAAACCCGTAGTTACTTTTCAAATTCTTTTCAAATTTTAAAAGCTCAGGAAAAGACTAAATATCGGCCTGGAATTCATAAATCAAATTAGAAATGTTATGTAAACGAGCTCAAAGTTACATATCAGCTGAACAATTGCAAGGGCATGGTAATTAAGTTCTATTATAAAGACATTTGCACTTATGAGCACTTAACTTGGCTTGCTAAAAAATGCTAAATAAAAATACAATGCATCATAGTCTTTGGGATCAATGCAAGACATTCTCAGGGTCTTAACTAAAAAGCAAAGCATATCTAAAACCTACATATTTGAAAGGACATCCACAGACATTATTCTTCATACCTTATTGTTTTATATTATCGTAACTGCTTGCAGAAAGCAATTAAATATTATCATCCTTATATATTAAACAAGAGTGCAGGAGAAAAGAATGAATTTATCAGAACTCGTTTCAAGAAATATTTACCGTCATCGGCCCATTATCTGACTGGTTATAGTCCAAGGAATTCATGCTAAAACAGAAATACAACATCATGTTTAAATTTCATATAGACATAGTCACAACAAACAGCAGAATATTGCTGAAAAATTTCTGTAAACCAACAAATTAATGATTCACCTACTGTAAACCGAACAACCTGTCACCCATAGAGAAATCGAAAAAATAAAGCACACAGCACAAATCTGTACAATGTCTTCAACAGGCTGACAAATTCCTGTTTTATATTAGGCATTTAAAAATCTAAAGAATAAAATAATATAATATTATTGAACAGAATATATAGAACTACATTGAACAAGCAAGAAACATCTCTTCAGAAGGGGAATACAATTTCAATCATTTCATGATAGACTGGTGACAGTAATGGGGTAAATAGCACTGTCTTGTACTGTCTTACCTAACTATGTCATCACTGGAACTGTCTTCGTCAAAGCCCAAGTCTGTGGCTGTGTCAATATTCAGATTCAGCACAGGGTTGGCCCTGAAATTGAATCAGTAAGAACACAAGCCTGTGAGTCTAAGCTCCGGGTACTATATGAATCTTCATTCTAAATGAATCACATCAGGTGTATTCAACTGAACACGCCCGAGTGAAGGTTGGAAACGGAACGTTTTGGGACTCACCCCTCCATTGTGTATTTGTTTGTACCCGGGACCACTGCGCCAGTTTTGCGATTCTCTGTTGTCAGCATTGTTGCAGTGTTCATGGCCTTGGCTGCCTTTAGCTTCCGCTGGAAGCTACAATAACACAGTATCGTGCTCAATTAAATATTGCTGCTACATTCCACAGTATTTAACAACCTATAAAAATTCATTCTAAAGCAAACTGATCTGAACATACTGTAAACAGAATCAATGTATTTTTTATATTATAACTTTTATACTGTTAACTGGCTTTCATTAAGCTGATAAACAATGAACTCCAGAAACAGTGTCGTCACTTTCCCACGTTTTCTTGTGACTTCTTGTGTTCTGACTTGTTTTCCTTACATTAGTACAAGCTTGCTTTCAGTGCAAACTCATTAAATACTTTTGCTACTTGGTCACTAATTTGTCTTCCATGTTTTCATTGTGCCATTTTTGTAGAGGAGAGGTAAGGAGCATGCACTGATTACAGTGCGTAAGGAGCATGCACTGATTACAGTGCGTAAGGAGCATGCACTGATTACAGTGCGTAAGGAGCATGCCCTGATTACAGTGCGTAAGGAGCATGCACTGATTACAGTGCGCAAGGAGCATGCACTGATTACAGTGCGTAAGGACCATGCACTGATTACAGTGCGTAAGGAGCATGCACCACATGACAAACCACCTCAGGGATGCGAACCTCAAGCTCTGGAACCAAACTCCTGGATGGGGGCTAGACTGTATTCCACTGTGGAGCTGCCGGGCAGGAGTGGGTCTACTTATACCCCTGGCACAGTACCAGCATGTTGTAGAGTCCACCCCGGTGAATGAGAGGGTTGCGTCCCTTCGACTTCGAGTCAGGGGACGGGCTGTGACTCCTGTCTGCACATATGTGCTGAACACCTCTTCAGAGTGTCCAGCCTTCTTGAATAACTTGGATGGTGCTGGAAGGTGCCACATCTAGGGATTCCATTGTTCTGCTAGGGGACTTTACTGCTCACATGGGTAATGACAGTGAATCCTAGAAGGGTGTTACTGGGAGCACGGCCTGCCCGATCAGAATCTGAGCGGTGATCAGTTATCGGACTTCTGTGCTAACCACAGTTTGCCCATAACGAACACCATGTTTGAAATTAAGGGTGTTCATTAGTGCCTGAAGGCAAGGCTTTCCATTTCCTGGTCAATCTACGTTCCTGTCCTCACCTATGGTCACGAGCTTTAGGTTCTGAGTGAAAGAATGCCTTAGAGCGAGGACATTCGGGATGGACTCAAAGTAGACCAGCTGCTCCTCTGCATCAAAAGGAACCAGTTAGGCTGGTTCGGGGGGGGGGGGGTTCAGACAGGTCCAACCGGTAGGAGACCCCAGGGCAGACCCAGGACATACTGGAGAGATTATATCTCTGGGCTGGCCTGGGAACGCCTTGGGATCCCCCGGAGGAGCTGGAGGAGGTGACTGGGGAGAGGGAGGTCAGGGCATCCCTGCTTAGACTGCTGCCCTCGCAACCCGAACCTGGAATGAGGCCGGATAATGGATGGATGGATGGAATATTGCATCAGATTGGAATCCCATTATTCATGGATATTACCAATCAATAAAAAAATTACACAATGCCACTATATTCTGACATTACTGTCATCAAAACCTTTTGAACCAGCAATTCTTCAACAATATTTCAGCTTCCACAGGAGTCCCAGGAAGTCTTTATCAAAGCTAGGTTCCAAACAGGAGGATCTGTAAACCACTAACCTCTTCCGGGTGCAGACAAGTGATGTTATCATGATAGCCAGACTTATTACAAGAGCCGCCACTAAACCCAGAAGTATAACAAACACAGGATCAATTTCTTTCTCTTGGGTTAGTCCTGATACCTGGAACAGAGGATAAGAAGGATGATGATGGTAATGATGATGATGATGATGATGATGATGATTATCGTTGTTTGTTGTTGTTGTTGCTGCTACTGCTGCTGTGTTTATGTAAAATTTAACTACAGTAAAAGATAAGATTTATTCCAATTTTATTATACTTCATGAATTTGTTTTTGAAAATTAGGATTAAATTTACGTACAGTATTCTTTTACCATGATTGAATAATAAAATCTTTGGATAATGAAAATATTTTTGTTTTCAGTCATATTGTATCTTATGCATCATAATATTGTATCTATTATGCATCATATTATCTGATGATATTAAGTTTTTAAATGGTTTAATTGGAGTGTCAAAACAGAAAATTAAAATGTTATTTATTTGATTTGGTTATTAACCTTTTTAATATCTTTTTAAAGAACACAACTATGGCTGCATGACTGCAGACTGGTTCTTCACTTCTCCAGGGTTGGATTTCCTCTAGACACTCATGTCTTCCCAAAGTTCAAAGACAGTTAAATGAATTGGTGTCTAAATTGCCCGTACAGTGTGAATGTGTGTGTGTGTCTGTCCAGCTCATGCAGGGGGCTACCTGCCTGGTACTACAAGTTGCCCCCTAGTCCCAGATGGGGATGATTGGATGACTGCATTTCCCTCCATGAGTACATGTACTGTTTAGTCTATAATGTAAAAGCCAATAAACAAGGCAGATTGAAATTTTGAATTTTGAATTATTGGAATGTACTTACAATGTATGTGAGGCCGTATTTCCGCAGTATGTTAGCATGATATAGGTCTTCTTGCAATCTCCTTTCAACGCTGTTTGAATCCATGGCGCTTCCGTTGGTATATATAAAATATGTTCCCAAAATAGTCACTTCTGAGGCTCTGAAAAATAATCCATTCTAATTAACTGGGCATTGCAATAATTCATATTGTCTTTCTAAATCCATCTAGACAATTATCCAGATACCTTCCTCCTGTGTTTTTTTGGCAACTCTTATTGTGCAGTTACTTCAGTTGTTTTTGGAAATAATGGAATTTCAGAGGGCAGAAATGTTAAAGAAATCAAATCAATGTTATATTTATTACATTTATTGTATTTAGAATGTACTGCAATATAGTAAAATGACATGTATTATACATATCAATGTATATATGACATATTTTACCTTTGCTCTGTGTTTTCTGCCACAACCTCCAATATACGAACCGTTGCTTCAGTTGCTGCTGCAAGAGCTCTGAAGCATGACATGAAATCAATGTTGTTAGTCTTGTATCATGACATATAAAATCACAATAAAAATCACTAAGAGTTACTGCTCAGCAAATTAATACAATGTTCAGTCTAATGGGGGGGGGGGGGCTTCATACATCCCCAATTTAATAGACCTTTGTATTTAAATTAAGTTCTGTTCCCCCCAAAACCTCTCTTACGCCATTAACTGTAGGCACCCTGCTTTCAACAGCACTGGTTCAATACGTGCCACTGCTGTTTCCTTTCTCCAGCAGAGGGCACTACATGATTACGTTTTCTACAGCATCCCTTTCACGTTGAAACCTTCTTTGAGAGGACGGTTTTAATTTCTCTGAAGCACATAGTTTAATGTAAACCCTTTCTATGACACACATTCAAGCATCGTATAAATCGTACCCTTTAATTTGGTCCAAGTTTGATTCGACCTCTGCAACTGAAGTTTCAAAACGGAGGCCGACGCGATAAGATTTGTCAATTGTGTAAATCTGCCAAATGGAGGCATACATTGAACATGTTAAAAAATCATTAAGGTATTCCTGCTTTATTGTACTTGTATTTCAATACAAAAAAACAATACTGCATTTTGACAATGTTAGTGTAGAAATTGAGAAATCTATATTTATAGAAAACATAAAATAGCTATGGGATTTTGTAGGAAGACTTTGTATTTGTGTTCATGTGTGTATTGTCATTTTATATGGGAAAATCCAAATATGGATAATGTATTTAGTAAGAAATGTACAACCATGGCTAATATAAATAGTATTTAGTACTTCATATACAGTACATATATTGTTATTCTTTGGTAAGTGTATGAAAACCAAGGTAAGTGTTGATTAACATCAGGGGTTTGTGAAATTAAAATATATACCGCTATCTGAATTGTTGCTGATGCATCCCCTTTGTTTCTTGCTATTACTGTTATTGAGTATTTTCCTTTCAAGTTACCGTCAAGACTGCCAAGGCACCTGAAAATTAATTGTATACATTTTAATAGGAATTCTGTTAAACATAAATTTCTGATCATATAATTGAAGCACATAAACTAATTTAGTAATATAAGACTACAAAGCCAAAGAAATACTGCAACATCTCATTATTCAAAAAACATAAATTCAAGTGAATTATCGTTCATTTTTACCTGATGGTTCCTTCATAGTAGTCTAGCTTTGCAGTGGTTTCAGCATAAAATACATCCATAGGTACCTCATTATTATTAGTATCAACAAACTTCACTGATAATATGTCAAATGTGATGACCTTATTGTCTCCAGAATCCAGGTCAAAAGCCTTTGTTAAGTGGGGAGACAAATTGAGTAGATTCTCAGTATTGATGTTAGTTATTAAACTCATTATACATAGTAGCAAATGCGTTCTCACCACTTTATACAAAGGAAACAATGTTAGCAGTCAATAGGTGTGTGAAAAAACACAGAAATGTATCACTT
The DNA here is from genome assembly GCF_048594095.1 of Paramormyrops kingsleyae. Taxonomy (NCBI): domain Eukaryota; kingdom Metazoa; phylum Chordata; class Actinopteri; order Osteoglossiformes; family Mormyridae; genus Paramormyrops; species Paramormyrops kingsleyae. The sequence continues at coordinate 31,083,607 of NC_132806.1, read as the reverse complement.
TAATTCAAGAATAAGCAGCCTAGTCAACAATTTCTCTCAGCAACAGATACTGGAACATTTATGAAATAGTTAGTAGGGACACCATTATAACTACATAGGCTAAGGTCTACTTGGAAATCTATTCAGAACAAATGGAGCTTTTGACTATTTAATTAACTGAATACCGTTCACTGATTCAAAAGAATGGTTTTCACTTTGTGTCCATATTAGAACACAATTATTTTTTTTTATCTTTTATGGAATACCTGATTTGCCTATCAGTAAGAGAAAGTTACTCATATATGGAAATATATGGAAATTGTCAACAATTATATATGTAATTGTGTTTGAAAACGATTTTCCTAATTAAACAAGAATTATTGCATTTGGTTGCATTTGCAGCAGTCTCTGGTGTGATCAGAGTTTAAATGTGCACCTTCTAAATAATAAAAAAGCTAATTACTTACAGAGACAAAAGCAACACTCTTATCCTTCTCGGTATCTTCAGAAACAACAACTTAAATGGAGAAAATGATGTATAAGTAGTATATAAAATTTACTGAAAAATAATTACTACCTTCAAATGAATATGATCAGGATACAGCTAGCATGAAAATATTTACTAATCTAGAAAAAATATATATTTCAAAATAACAGTATAAAATAAATGAGTTTACCAAATACTCCATCGGGGGTTATGAAGATGGGAATGTTGTCATTGATGTCATCAATATTGATTGTCACAATTGCTTAAAAAAAGTTAGCGATAAAAAATGTTAGCAATAAGTCAATAATAAGATTACATATAATAAATACTTGTAACAGTAGTTTCCCATTTAATCAATAAAGAAGTTTAAATTATAGCATCTGTAAATTAATGTCCCCATTTTCTAATAATATAATACAATTATTTTACTTATTTGTCAATGTGAGGGTGAGCCTCTTTTTAATGATATTGCAGAAGATTTAACTAATTATCATTCATTCATTCATTCATTCATCCATTTAAAATGAGTGATTAACCTTTCCCCTGAAGAGCATCGCTAACCTGGAAGACTGGTATTCTCCCCTTTCTCTGTGAAAATGTCCTCCACCTGGACTTCCAGCAGAACTTGAGTACACTTCTCATAGTCAACCTGGAATTCCTCGTTGACCATGACAGCACCTGTGGGCTCCACTACGAACCATTCCTCATCACATGGACCCATGGTTGCATTGCAGTAACAGCGCGTGGAGATGAGCTCATAGACCAGGGAGTGGTTACTGTCCAGATCCCCCCCTGCGATTTTACCCACCACCCCCAGACCAGTGGTATTCTCAGCTACATGCCACGTCAAATCTTTTGGCAACGTCGGCCGCTCGTCATTTACATCCAGCACATTCACCTTCACTTTTACTGTATCCTTTCTCTGCCCCAGATCTGTGGCCTCAATTGTTAGAGTGTATAACCTTTGCCCCTGCTCATAATCCAGCTCAACATCTGGGTCCACAGACATGTTACCAATAAAACCCCCAGTGTCTTCTGCGGAGGAGATGATAATGAAGTTGCCAAAGCTGCCATCAATGATACGGAAAGAGATGCGATTGTTAATCTCTGTTTGGTCGGCATCGTCAGCAAACACTGAGCCCACAAATGACCCTGGAGACAAATAATAAAAAAACATAATGACAATTTTGCTCATTTGTGTCACCCCTCACTATGTGATAAAGCACACTATGTTGAAAATCCTTGTTACCACCTTTATAATAGGCCCACAGTGATACTTCTCTGTCTAATTATTCTGGAAAGCTTCAATACTAATAATACTATATACTAATACTAATATAGCTAAAACACCATTTAGACTGTATGTAGTATTTCCATTATTTAGTTCAAATAGAAAATGATTACTTACCCTTATTACTTTCTTTGACAAAGAATTCATAAGAAGGATCCCTAAAATGAGGTGTATTGTCATTGATGTCCTGTAAGTAGAAAACAGAAGTAAGAAACTGTATATCAAGTATTTACATATTTATAAAGAATATTCTTCTGCTATTACTTTGCTATTCTTTCATTATTTCATTGATATCATTATATGATCTGGACACACACACATGACACGGTCTTGATCCTTAAATCTTGGGATGGACTGGTTAGTGAGACTGGCTAATATAATTCCTGGGGCCCCACCCTACCCGTGGGGGGAGAGAAAAAAGATATTCCTCCCTAGAGAAAATATCATTCAAGTGGGACATAATTTCCCTGGTTAATTTATATTTAAAAATATTAAGTACGGTGGACATATGAGAATGTTGTACACTAATGGTATACATTGTGGTAGTCAACCAATAAATTGCTCAGTTTTTGGCCATTTTGAGCCAAAATTGTAAAAGTTTTCTGCGATGTTATTTTAACCCTCTCAAGGCAGGCGTTGCTGATTTGCAACAGTTAAAAACTAACTACCTTATTACCCCAGATACATAATTTATGAGTTTTTTTTACTCAAAAGTACCACTGCAGGTCTTGGTTGTCCTTTAGCAACAAAAACTCAATTTGAGCCTGAAAGGGTTAAAAAGCCTCACCTGCACATTGACTGTGACTTTGACCCATGTGCCTCTAGGTGGCTCCCCCATGTCAGTAGCTGTTACGTTTAACACAATATCCCCATTGAGTGACGCGTTTATTGCTTCTCTGTCTAACTGGTCTTTCTTTTCTAACTCTCCTGTGTCTATGTTTATGGTAAAATTGTCGCTGAACATGCTTTCTTCAATTCTGTATTGGATCCTGCTGTTCTTTGTTTCTGGTTCGTCTTGATCAATGGCCTGCAAAGCAAGAGATACGGTACAAATTCATTGGATGGAATTCTGAATTAATAGATTACATCTTTATGTATATTTATATCTTTCAATAGTATAGCAATGTAGTACTGGGACATAAAGGTTTGTTAAAAGTATTCTGTTGGTAGCATTTACATTTTTGCCGGTCTCATCTTCCTCTCCTTGAGACACATGACGCATGTACAATCTTTTGTTGACAGGCAGTTTTGGGGGTCAAAAATGGGGTTGGTCAGCATTTGGCAGCCCTGAAGCCCATTGACGTTATGGGCGCTGTTCATGAAACCCATTGGTACCATTCTGCCAGTTATGAGATTTTGAACCGATGACTTTCCTACTACAGGTGCAGAGTTCTAACCCCCTGGATGACACACTGCCCCCCATAAACAGGTTACACTGAAGCACCAGCCACGTAGACACTGGACCAAAGCAGGACTCTAACCTCTTCCAACATGAACTCACCTGGACTTTGAATCTCAGTTGCTGATTTGGTCCTTCCTTCACAAACTCGTAATATGACTCCCTGGTAATATTTGGTACTTTGTCATTTATGTCTAAGAGTGTTATCTCTAGGGTTGTCGTTCCAACCTTTTCTTTGGTGTCCGTCGCTTTTAGAGTGGCATAAAAAAAGGAAGTGATCTCACGGTCAATTTTTTCATCATCAACCACTTTAATGCTCCCATTACTTGGGTAAACATCAAAATAATTCAATCTGAAAAATAGAAAAACAGTATAATTATATAAATTCTGTTGTCCCACAATAATTTTTTAAATGATAAATTAATATACAAAAACATTTAATAATTCATATTAAATACAATTTTATATTAGTTAGTATATTGCATTATCTATATTCAAGTATTTATTTGTCCTTTGAAATGAATTCATATTATCAAATCAACATTTTAAATTTTATTAATTGAGTAAAGGGAAATGTTTCTTCACGTAGTTCAGTCATTATTTATGTAGCATAATATCTTGACTGTATTTTCCTTTTATGTTGTTTGTTTTCATTTTTTGTGTCTGTATATATTCCTCAATGGTGTTTGCAAACAAATTTCCCCCTGGAATCAGTGAAACATACCTTACATGGTTTATGTCTGTGCAATTAAATTGATTCAGGGAAGAAAATAACATGCATAACGTTTTATCTTAAACAGTGTTTTAAAACTGGACCACATCATCCAAAAATACTGAAATATATGAAAATTGTGCACATCAGAATGGCTACTGAAGATATGTTTTTCAGTCCTACAATATCATATCATAGCACCTTCATGTTCCATTTACAGTGATCCCTGAGTGCGGACTTACATGTTAGCAGGTAGAAGAGTATAAGTGATGTTGTCCTTATCTTCTGTGTCTGGATCTGTAGCCTGAAATTAGAATTTAAATGTCTTTGTTGATGTCAGTGTCTGGTTGATGAACTACACTCTTTTTTTGAACTTCAACATTAATTGCTACTGCCAAACTAGTTTCCAAATGAGCTAGTCTTAAACAAAAAAGAAAACACATTTAAATGAAAAAGCCATACTGTAATGGTGGCTATGATTGTGCCTATTGGACTGTGTTCCTTCACTGCTATTTCATAGGTGTCCTGCTTGAAAGTTGGAAAGTTGTCATTAATGTCATTGATCTGGATGGTGACAGTGGCTGTGGAAAAGCTGTCACTTGTGGAATCTTCAGTGGCAACAACCTGTAGAGGCAACAAATATATTTCCCCGTCTATTTTCGTAGCAAAACTCATGTGCTTATTTAAGCAAAAACCTGCTAACAACAAGTATTTCGTGAAAAATTTGCTGAAAAAATATTTCCATACATATGATTAGGAATTAAGTTCCATTCATGTCCCTGATCCAAACAGAACAGGTGCTATGTTGCTTGCAATGCATTTATACTTAACGTTTTAACACCTGAACTTTTAGGTCAAGTAAATCAGTCAGATTGCTTTATAAAACACCCCATGCAACTATGCATCTTTACCTCCACTATCATAAATTTCTTTTCTTCGTAGTCGACATCTTGTTGGTTTTTGACCTGAATTTGTACTTCAGCTTTTGAGATGCCGGCGGAAGGCGACACCTGAAAGGCGTCTTTGTCTGGACCTTCTAAGTGCAACGTGAACTTGGCATTTTGTCCCTGAATAAAAAAACACACTGGATTCGAAAGTCTTCCTTATGTTACTTGAGCACTTATTTGCATTTCATGTCATTACTGTAAGTTTTAACATTGCTACATGGTAATGTGCACGAAAAAAAGACAGCAAGACTACAGCTGTTTTTGTGCATCTATGCATTAAATATGTTTAACAAGAATACAACTTTTTTACAATAAGAGAAAAATAATCAAAGCCTTACCTGGTCCAGATCCATTGCTAAAATATTTAAACCGTTTACAGAGGCGCCCACAAATGAGTGTTCATCGATGTCGCCACTGAAATCACTTGCTTGTGTATTTAAATCACATTGTGTGGCATCACAATAATAAAACTTAGGCTTGTTGTCATTAACATCACCAATAGTGATCTTCACATCTGTCGTGGTGCTGGGAAAATTTCCATGAACATTTTCTTCAGTTTCCATAGCCTAGAAAAAAGCAGAAAGCTCACAATTAGCATAAGAAAACAATCTTTCCTTATCACATAAGTAGTATACCTAATATGATGCTTTTATATACCTTTTTTTGTCCTTGAACATGTACATGTACCTATTCCAGTAGACCAAAAGTATGTAACTTGCCACTTACCATAACTTTCAGTGTAACAATGTCATCAATGTCCAATAGTTCCTCTCTATCAAAAACCATTTTGACTGATATTAATCCAGTAATTTCATTAATCTCAAATAAATCGGGCACATTGGTACCTATAATAGAATAACAGGTTGGGTGTTTTAAATTATTGTATTGTTTCAGTCACAAAATGAGTAATACAAAAGTAACATGCAAGTTTTTGTTTTTTTAAATAAAAGAATAGAGAGTAACTCTTACTTTGAATTGTATAGACAATGTTGGCATTGACTCCCATGTCAGGATCTATAGCCAAGACTTCGATTACAGAGATTCCCTAAAAGTTCAAGAGAAACTGCACAGCTGTAATAACATGACTACAAATGTACACATATAGAAAACATTTTTCCATATATAATGAGCCAAATAATTCATCATTAACACTTACCACAGGTGTGTTTTCATCAACAGTGGCTACATATGGAAGGTTTATAAATTGTGGATCAAGATCAGGAACATCAATGACATTAATGGAGGCAAAAACTGTACTGGACTGGATAACGAATTCTCCGTTAAGTGGGCCACCTTTGTCCTTCAAGTAGTAAAAATAACGTTCATAGTATTTCACTTTTTTAATTTTGTGTATTTATTACATAGTGTACAAAGTTTGAAGATCAATCACACAATAAACAGAAAACAATGAGGAAAAAACCACAAATGTTACACTTACCGATGCGTTGATTTTTAACTGGTAAAAAGTGCTTTTGCTTGTGTAATTTAAAGATCCCATAAGACTGACATTACCAGTGATTTCATTAATTGAAAAGAGGTCGTTGCCCGTACTTGGTATAACCTACACAAAATAATATAATCAATCAGCCACCTTAATGCACTTCAATGAAATAATTGCTAATGATTAAATTAAAGCAATTTACATTGTCAATTCTGTACACAATCGTTTTTGCATCCCCTTCATCACGATCAGTGGCTGTCACTTGAAACAGTACTCCTGGTAGAGTATTCTGGGGAAAAAAATGTTTAACAAAAGAAGAATGTAATCTTAGAGTGCATTAGCTATGTTGTTGAGTCCTGTAGTTATACATAATGTATATTTTCACAGATGTTTGTGAATAATTTGTTTCATGTGATGTATATAAATAAATAAAAATATATATATATAAATATATTTCACTTACTTCTGGCACATTTATGTCATACAATGGGGGATCAAATATCGGCGGATTATCATTTGCATCGCGTACAATTATAGAAAGTTGTCTCCTCGCCTAATCCAAAAAAAATATATATATATCAGTTACATAAACATGATTCTACACACACACAAATAGGGAGACATATATTGTACGTACCTCGTTTTGACCATCAGAAACCACAACCAATAACAGAAGTGTTCTCTTCGCCTGAAAATAATAAGTACATCTGTCTGTTAGCGGCATTTACTGAAACGCATAGGTTGTTAAACAAGCCATAAAGAACTTACCTCTCTGTCCAAGTAAGACCTTATGGATACGCTTCCTGTGTCTCGTGCAACACTGAAGTAAAATGCATCATCTCCTCCAAGTGCATAAGTTAATGGCTGACCTGGTGGGCCCGTCGCATTAATTGTAAAAGCATATGCACCTAAATGGGAAGAAATGTATAATATATCTTTATTTATGCCTAATTGTGCTTCTATGGATTTACATGTGCAATGTGAATTAAGTCATTTGAATCAGCTGTGTAACGAAAAATTTGCTGTAATATATGTTGTCAGAGCTGAAAATATTTTTCTTCCAGGATTCAAAGAAAAGTGATTATTATTATTTAATGGTTATGGCGACTACTGAGTTCTGCTGTAATAATTTTTAATGGCATGCACCAATGACTTCGCTGTTTAGTTAAGAAGTATTTAGTTAAACTGTGGTCAATAAAAAGCACAATTAATTCACCAAAATAGGAACAAAGATGATTGGATATTAAATTATTGTTTCATTTATAATATCATGAAAATAATTAATATGCATAAACATATAATCAAAGAAGTGTGGAAAAAATTAAAACATACCAAGCGGGAGGTCTTCCATTAAAAAAATTGGTTTTACATCAATGTCAATTCCATAACTGTAAACTTAAATGGTTAAAAACAGAAAAAACATTATTGGAAAAATTCATTTATAGAGCACTTTTTTTCTCATGCATAATGAATTTTAAAAAGGCATGGCAAAAGTCTGGAAATATTTTTTTTTTATGGAATGGTGTAAAATGTATCTACTTAAACATATTACATTGTATAAATTGTGGCCATTCTACGAGCTTGTCAAATTGTGAAGTGTAGAATGAGGTGTAGGGCGTGATACTCACCAGCCAGATACACAGAGGCCAACAGGAGCAAAAATGGTTTTGGCATCTTAAAGGTCCTTATTCACAGGCTAAAAAACAACTTGTGAGCTCAGTTGTTTTGCACTTAATTTGAGATTGTTCTGTATCAGCAGGTCATCTATTGCTATTTACAGACAGCAAACTTCATATAAACGTCATTTAAGTAATATAAGAGTCCTGCACTTCATTAAAAGTACCAACATCTGAACCAAATGTTTTAACTTAATGTTGTTTAATAAATTCTTTAATTAGACTTACTAAAGGATGAGCTTCATAGCATCAATCTTATTAAAGTATTTATTAACTGATAATGTTTATTAACATAATTTTATTTAGCCCTGAATTTTACAATAATTCATTTCAAAGTATTCAACATTTATTAATTTTAATTTTCATTAATATTTCATCTATTAAATAACATTTGATTTTCAGTATTGTATGCGAAATATTGCAAAGAAATCACTTAAAGTTTAACAGATTAAAATAAGTTACACTGGAATATTTAGATGACCATAAAGCTGCTATATTGTTTCATTATTAACATGATCAGACACTGACCAGCCTGTAGTATCTAATGTCAAGAAATTGTTTTCTAATTCTTTGTCTATGTAAACTGTATTTTTCTAAAATCAAAATCTATAATTGAGCATAATAAGAACAAAAAAATATTTTATTTTTACTTGCTGTACTTCAATGAAACCACAAAACTTTTCACTGTTATAGCTATATAATTATTGATGTGTGCGAAATATAGCATCCAATGAGTTTAGAATATTATTGTAGTATTTAATGAATCAAATGTCTTGTTAACATGATAATATCTGAAATATGCATCCTTACCTTAACAAGCTGCGTTCCCTGCGTGTTCGTAGTAAGTAGACATTCCTAGTTATGAGGAAACAAGCAGGACAAGAACTTTGTCTCTGCTTACAGCAATTATCAGCTCTGGTGATGAGAATATCCAGGCTATAAAAATAAATGATTAACACTCAGTGAGGAACACAGAGAAGAAAAGCAAGCTATAATTACAAAACTTACAGTATAGATATACAGCAGTGCAATTAAAATGAGATTGGACACTGGGTAAAGTTCACCCACGATCATGTTATGCAGTGAATCTCATTCAATGAAGTGTTCAGAACAACCCTGACGAAGTATGAAATGTATGTGAGACTTTTTGTCAATATTCTACCTTTGGAATCAGACTGTAGCAATTGTATCCATTTTCCAAAATATGGGATCATAGAGGTGACACATAGAGGAGATGTAGGCAGGATTTAAGCTAAATCCAACAATACTCCTACTCTGGAAGTGTGAAGGCAATGATGGCGTGAAATCCATTGCTTCAGTTCCATCCATCCATCCATCTTCCAAGCATTTAACCTGCTCAGGATTATGCCCGGGTCTGAAGCCCATTCCAGGCAACAGCCATTTCTTAATATACTGATTACCTTAAAACTGCATTGAAAACCTTCACGTTTTCAAAGTTCATTAAATCATGAGCCATCAAACATTTAATATCATTATAAAATTGTCATATTCATTTTTTCATCCAACATGAGTTGTTTTATTTATCATGAGCACAAGGGTCCAAAAAGATATGGAACATAACAATGTAAATTTTTGTTTTACTCAAATAAATGAGGAAACACTTCAAGCGAGATGGTGAAATAGACATCAGCTTGCAAGTACTGGTTTTACTTGACTTACTGCATTGAAAATAGAACTGTCATATGAATGCAGTATTCAAGCTTATTGGCTGTTGCTGTAGCTGTTTCCAGCCGTGGCCACGCCCACATTTCCTCCACCTTTTCGCAGATAAGGGAACCTTTAGACCATCACTAGGAAACGAAACTATATGGAAAAAATTTCCACGTAAAATGGGGCAAATGGTTCTGAGTATGTAAAGAATGTAACAGGTTCAAGTTCCAATTAACATTTTATTTCACATTTTATCCATGTGGATAACACTTAACAAAATATACATGACGTATACATAGGTACGAAGTACAAATTCTCCTAAGCAGATATGTGAAATCGTTAAACTGTAAATCAAATGATTTATCCACTTGAGTATCTGAGTATCTTTCTCTGTGCTTCCTGCAATAGATTCCAGGATAACTGTGACTATGAATCAGATAAAATTAATCAATAAACAGTTAAAAACTTGTAAAAACAATAATGGATAAAAGTGCAATTCATATAACTGAACTGAACTGAAACTCTGAAGCTTTATACCGCTGAATTAATTTGCCACTATGTCCTATGCATAGCAATAAAAACACTCCAATCCTGTCAGTCTTAATTAGTCAGGAAGTTTGATTACTTTTCAATAGTACCCCAGTTGTTCTTCAGAGTAAAAAACATGAATAAACAAAATGATTGTTTTGATTAATGCTATTAATGGAATGCTAACGTAGAATAATTTTTAATGATGCTTTTATTTGGAGCAGGTAATACAGACAATTAGTGTAAATTTAACAGCTCAGAAACACAAGAGAAGTTGTCAATAAAAGAATGCAGTTTCATGTGTGACGTTTGTTTTTTTTATATAAACATCCTTAATAACCTAGAAATCTTTCTGCCTTTCCAACTGAGAAGGAATGACAGATTCTGTACTTTCAATTAAGATTCATTAGCGTCAGATGACAATACGTGAGTTGTACAGCTCAGACTGCAGTGTGATTTCCAGTTATGTTGTCTGCTGATCAGAACTGGTAGATTTGCCACAAGAGGACATAACTGCTGTTGTTCTTAGAGAAATGATTCCAATTAGCTGAAGAGTTCAGGATGTCACACGCTTTTACTATAAACACATCAAGGCAATGGAGCACACTGCCTGAACACTGTGACAGTTATACTGGTCATACAACAGGTACTTGCTCTCCATGACAGCAACAAAACCCATACATAGTGGGGAAAACAGATAACAGCATAGCGTGCGGCATTTTGGAAAACCACACACCCGACCCTTACTGGCTCCGGGGAGATGAATATAAAAAATGATGTATTCATAGGTACAAAGTACAAATTGTCATAAGCGGATATGTCAACATTTAATGTTTATGCCATTTTCTATTGCTACTTTATCAACAGCTGTTTTGTAATACCTATAACTCTTTGCTTTTATCCATAGGAGCATAGCTCATGGTTTGGACCTTAACCCTATTGTCTATTCAAGGGAACACAACCAACAGGGCTAGTCAACCAATCAGGTGCCGCCCAGGGTGCCATATTCTGATTGGGTGCCACATCTCTATCCCACCCCCAGGATGGGAAACTGTCCAAGACAAAGAGAAATTGTGCTAGCATGGGCTACCGAACGGGTTTTGGCTGGCACTGACAACCAGGAACTGCAAATGTGACCAAAATATATATTTACTTTAAAAAATAAAGCAAATAATTAATATAATAACAAAACAGTAATAAGGGGAATATCTCATGATGGATACACTTTTAGTGCCCAAGACTACAGTTCTTAAATTGAATAGGAGTCCTGTGAAAGATAGCCAGCAGAGGGCGCTCCTCCATTGACACGTGGAACCAGATAACAGTCAGATAAACGCTAAAGCATAACACTTTAAATTCTGTGGCACAAACTCAGTGTGTCTGTGTCCTATCATAAGGCTGTGGTGTGTGGCACAGTGGGATAGGCCTCTAGCCCCCCCCCCCGAAATACTCCTGAGGTGCTGGATGAATAACCTCATGCTGCAGGTTGCACTCAGACTCCTTCTCATCTGTGTCTGTGTCTGTGTGTGTGTGTGTGTGTGTGTGTGTGTCATTGTATGTTTCAAAGGCAAGATGAGATATGTCAAAAGAATTCCAATATACTGATACATGTGCAAATAGCAAATACAGTTGACCCTCCACGATCTGGAAGTATTGTGTAAAATGCCTTGGTGAGCAAAGTCCTGGGTTGTTCCCCACCTGGCACCCATAGCTTCTCAGAGAAGATCCAGACCCCCGTGATAGGGGGTCTGGATAGGACCAGCAGGTAGAACAAATGAATGGATAGGACAAGCAGGTAGAAAAAATGAATGGATGAATTCTATCACATTAAAAATATGCTATCCAAAAACATAATCAATTCTTAAATAAAACTGAAGGAAGGATGTAGACTATATTTCCTAGTGAAGGTCACATTGGACAGGGACTTCACAGGGTATGAATTATCCAGCAATAGGCTATGAAAATGTCAGTTAAGCAAATTAAAGGAAATTCACCTCACTTCTCTACCAACCGCATTCTTTGCTGGGGTTCGCAAGCAACAGGCAGCTTCAACATCCTGCTAACGGCAGTACAGAGCGAACCTGTTAGATGTTTGTTTATGCTTCCATTATGCCAGTGTGCAGGCTAATCACCAGATACCTGCTTTCACACTTTTATCACGTAAATTGTATTACATATTTCAGATAAATTTAATCACAAGTTCAGTTCACTTTTATCCAGTACCCTTCCAAGCAAAGTTACCTAAATTACCAAAAGATTGCTGGTTCGAATCCCCGACCAGCAAGGTACCGCCCCCAAGCACTGCTCCCCGGGCGCTGAATTAGCTGCCCCCTGCTATGTCACCATGTGACATTTGGGTTAAATGCAGAGGACACATTTCATTGTTGTGCACTCTGTGCTGTGCTGTGTCAACAATGACAACTAATCCCCTAAATCAAAAACCAGGGTGGGATAACTTGTAGGAAAGACATCCTACTATTATATAAACAAAATAATGAACAGTACCATAAGCCAGAGGTTCTTAAAACCTGGACCGTAGTTTGGATGCGGACCGAACCACCAAGTTAACATGTTAATCTGGACCCAGCCAATAATGAATCTTGTGAATCGATATGGTTAATGTAAAAAGGCTTAATGTACATTAAGTACGGTTTGTAGTACATCAAACTTATATAAACACATAACTCGATATAATCTCTCCCCTCCCTAATGACAGTCAAAAGAACAGTGAGCATCAAACCAGTCTTTACGTTAATTTCTTATTATTGTTATATATTGATGTCTAATAGAAAAAGTTATTCTTAATTCATTAAAGTTCATAAAACGTTGTTTTACTTTTGTAAATGTTCCAGACCACTGACTTCTAGACTTCTGACCTTTGACAAAAATCTGATGGGGACCTTTGATCAAAATGTTTAACAACCCCTGATACAAGCTTCTGGTTTCCAGTAGCTTAACCATCTGAGCTGATGCAGTGAGGCAATGTTCAGAGAAACAGGATGATCTGAAATCCCTTTAGCACTGGACTCCAGGGCTTGGGTCTCACCACAGATTGTCCCTGCTACAGACACTACAATACTGAGTTTAATTAGATGAATGGAAGCCAGAACTTAATGCTTTATAAATGGAAATAATCACTTTAGTTCAGGTTATAAAACTAATATGGTTACATGGCAGCTGTTCTAATTTGATTATATTTTCCAGCGCTTGTCCTACAGCTTCCTGGTTCATAGGAGCACTGTTCATGTCATCCAGGGCATAGAACATGATTGAGTAGGCTAAGCCTCTGCTTGTGGTTGGAAGGTTGCTGGTTCAAGCCCAGTCTCAGCATAGTGGCCACAGCTGTGGACTCTAGATCAAGGCTCGTAACCCTGGTTTCCACTGCAGGTGTCTGTCCTTCACTGCCAAGCTTGCTCTCATCTGCAGACGTGTCCGTGTGTCGTGCAGGAGGCAAAAAGAGAATTTGATAATAATCAAAGTGTTATCATGATTATATTGGGTGAAGACCTGACTCTAATAAGCAGTTGAGAAAAGTTATATCCAGCACATTACACTGATAAAGGGGAAGACACAATAAATACATTTTTGTTAGAATCCAAGATCAGTAGCATGAGACTGAGACTCATATCAGGTCACTGCATCAGATACCACAAGCACCAAGATTTACAACCCCCCGATTTCAAAGTTTTGTCCTGTGTTTGAATCCTGTCTCCTCTATTTTTTGTATTTTGCTCCCTAGTGTTTCATTTGAGTTTTTCCAGTTCTTGTATCTGGTGATTTTGTATTTGGTTTTTGGTTTTGTTCCTTGTGCCCCTGCTTGTGTCTTTACCTGTCTGTAATTCCCCAGTGTTAGTTTCTGTGTCCCTGTGGTTCAATGTTGTTGTTTGATGGTGGCGATGTTAGATGGTTTTGATAATCTCAGTGTTAGATGCGTATTTGGTTTTTGTTATTTAGTCTTTGTTAATCCTCTTTAGTGTTTGACCCCTCGTGGTCCTTTGATTTTGCTGTGTCCGTAGTGTTTTCTGTTTTGTTTACTAAACCCCGTTTTTGCTCTTGGAGCTGCCAGTGGGTTGTCTACTTTTTTGTGCCTGTGTCATGCCACGTTCCCGCGCCAAACCCGTCCGGGTCCATGACAGCAGCACGACATGTTTTGATGTTTAACCTTGTGAATTTCTATTTTTTTTTATATACACTCATCAAATCTGATGATGGCAACAAGCACTTGTTGACTTGATGCTGGATGGTCCTTTTCCTCAGCTGTCTTTTCCAAGAACTATTTGAAATGTTGGCTCATCGGACCACAAAACACAATTTCACTATGCTACTTCTGTCTTAGATGAATCTGAGCCCAGAGTGGTTGGCAGCACTTCTGGAGAACATTGATGTATGGCTTCTGCTTTGCATAGTAAAGCCTTAACTTCCATCTGTGGATGCAGCAGCGAATGGTGTTGACTGACTAAGGCTTTCTGAAGTATTCCCGAACCCATGTCATCATATCCATCACAGACACATGGAACAACAAGGGCTCACACTGCCAACAGACAAAAGAAACCAGAAACAGAAGAGACCACAAGGGGTCAAAACAAAGGCAGGTTGGTAAGAAGGGAACTAACAAAGGCTGGAACTACATGTAAGGAAAAGCAGAGTGAACACAAGCAAGCAACATCTTTGCAAGAACTATCTACAGCACATATAAATCCATAGTGGCCGACTGAAGAAAAGAGCAAGAGCAGGTACATATATACATGGGCAACAAGAACTAAACAAAGGGCAGGTATGAACCATACACTAGAGACTAGGAACTACAAGTAACAGGTGAGGATCATAAACAATTGACAAGCACTATGAACTTAGGATGGTCAGTGACACCTGCTGGCCAAACAGAGAAATGACAAGGTGGACAGGGTAGGGATCAATACTGACATAAGAATTCTAACACTGTTACCTATTGAGTCACAAATAATCAAGGCTTAATTAGCAGCAACCAAAATGCTGTTGAATAAAGCTGAATACATTAATAAATTCTCATTTACGACCAATGGCGTGTGAGTTCTTAGATCGACCAATAACTGTAACCAGGAAAGCCTCCAGCAAAATCAAATACATCCAAATAAAAAATTATTCATTATTTAATTTGTTTAATGTTTAGCTCAGTTCTTCTGTTCTCACACTTAATACATCCTTTCTGCTCACATACCATCTCCTTCAACACCAAATGACATAAACCAACAAGTTAGAATATTACAAGCATTACATGTTACAAACATTAAATATTTTCAAGGTTTTAACAATGTTAAATGTTATGAAGCATACATGGATTATTTATCATTTTAAAAATGAAAATGGCATAAAAAAATATTTGCAATTTATTCATTTGCAGCAAAAAGTCTTGCGTTTTAACAAGAATAAGACAAAAAGGTTAGTGTAGAATATAAATGAACAAATAGGACATAAATAGCTGCATTATCTGTTATGTATTTCTTATAAAGATGTGAATAAGAATCATATATTAGCACATTACAAAACAATTCCAAGTACCATATCTAGCTGTGCTCCATTTTCTTTAATTTAACATGTAAATCTCACAAAAGTGTCAGGTTAGGTCAGGTTGAGGAGAATGCACTGGTACAGTGCGTTGCCGCTCCCACCACATGACAAAACACCTTGGGATCCCTGCTGGTGACCCCCCCAGACAGATACACGGTTCAGTCCCACCCTCCGGAAATTGCCGTCTATCTGCCACAGCCAGGTGTTACGTGGGCATCCCCTTGGCCTGGTCCAGCCACTCAGGTCCTCAGCAATGAGGATCCTGTGAGCCGGATCACCCTCAGGGAATCACGCCACATGGTCATAGTGCCGTAACTGATGCTCCTTCACAATGCAGGTAATGTGCCTCATTCGGGATTCCCTGAGCAACCGCTTCTTCAGCAAAAAGTCAAACCAGCGGTACCCAAGGATTCTCCGAAAAGACACAGTACCAAAGGAGTCCAGTATTCATCTCAGGTCACTGGGTAGTGTCCATGTCTCACAGCAATACAGCAAATCAGGGAGCACCAGGACTCTAAAGACTTGGACCTTCGACCTCTTACAAAGATATCAGGATTGCTACACACCCCTTTCCAGTGACCTCATGACCCTCCATGCTCTCCCATACTCTTCCAATCCATCTGCTGACTTCACAGGAAGAGTCACCAGAGACATGAATGTCACTGCCGAGGTAAGTGAACCTCTCGACGACGTTGATATTTTCTCTGCAAACAGACACACTGCTGATGGCTGTGCCCAAGAGGTCATTAAAGGCCTGGATCTTGGTTTTTATCCAGGACATTCACAAACCCAGACATTCAGACTCCTTGCTCAGTCTCTTGAGAGCCCTGATCAGAGCCTCCATTGATTCAGTGAAAATCACAGCTTCGTCAGCAAAGTCTAGATCGGTAAATCTTTGCTCAATACCAGATACCCCACAGCTGCTGGACCCCACGACTCTGCCCAGCACCCAGTCCATGCAAGCACTGAACAGAGTAAGAACAAGAACACACCCCTGATAAACCTCAAGATCAACTGGGATGAACGCTGAGGTTCTGTCTCCACTCCGCACAGCATTCACTGTACCAGTGTACAGCCTGGGCATGATGTCCAGCAACTTTGGAGGGATCCCATGAAGTCTCAGAATGTCCCAAAGGGTAGCTTAGTTGACCGCGTCGAACGCTTTTCAAAGATTGACAGAGGCTGCAAAGAAACTGCTAATGTTCGCGTTTGTGCTTGATGACAACCGTCAGTGTTGGGATGTGATTGATGGTAGACTTCTTAGGTGTAAAACCAGACTGCCCGGTCACTGATAAGCAAACAAATCATCACGAATCCTGTTGAGGATGACCCTAGCATGGACCTTACCCAGCACCGAGAGTAGTGATATCCCCCTGCAGTTGCTGTAATCCAGGTGATCACCCTTGCCTTTTCAGATTGGGACAACAAGTCCTGTTATCCAGTCCGTTGGGATGACACCTATGGAAGTAAAGATTACATGCAATACCAGGAGGACAGCCTTACCTACGACGGCCTGGAGAACTTCACCCTGAATACCACCGATCCCTGTGGCCTTCCAAATCCCCAGCTGGTTCACCACTCTTGCAACCTCAGTGAAATTGGGTGGTTTACAGCTAATTGGAGGATTAGCCTCAAGAACTGTGGACCCAGAGATGTCCAACGTTCTAGCCAGAGGATCATCTGCTCAAAGTAGCCCAGCGGGTCACAACTGCAGTGTCATTCGTAAGGATTGTTCCATCACCTGTTCTGAGTGTGAGTCTCCAAGGATCAGCTTCATTCTACTAGTAGGTGGTAGCTCAATGGACCTAAGCTAAAGAGTCTGCCCGCGAAGATGTGATTGATCTCCTTTGTCGCACTACCAGAACTGGAGCACTGAGTCCAACGATTCAGCACAGGGTGCTAGAACCAGGATCCAGCGACCCACAGCCCCTGACCTTCTGCAAAGTCAAGGGACATGGAGCCACTTTCACTCCGGTCTCCAGACCCATGGGGACTGACACAATCCTCATAGCCAGCCCTGTCAGTGCCAGTGGTCGCATTGAAGTCACCCAAGACCAGAGGAGTGTCACCTCGTGGGCACCCATCAACCATCAAGTGGAAGTGGTATGTGTTACCATCATAATGATTGGATAATATTTTAGTTATGTTGAACACTCAAATATATTACATCATCAAACCATGTACATAAAAGCAACAAGGGAGGTGTGATGGCTCAGTGAAATTAAACTATGCCCTCCATCCTCTTGGGTCATAGGTTTTGATTCTGCCATTGGCATTGTGTGGCATTTACTCCCTGATTTTGTATGGGTGATATCTGTGACATCACACCAGTGAAGTCAGCTTCATTCACTGCACAATGAATATAACATTATATTATTAAGTTGTGTAAGAAGAGAGTTTGATATTGCTTTTTTTTTTGGAGGAATGAAAGAAGCCAAATTAAATTCTGGGGGGTTCACTTACCCCCCTGGTTCCTAGGCCCCTTGTCCCCATCATATCAAACTCTCTCCTGCAATGTTGGACACAGAATGTCTGCATCTATGTGCATATGAAGGTGCATATGTCTGTATATAAGTTCTATGTCGGAAGTATGCAGTTTTTTATTCCAGGCGTGGACCAAGGTATGTTGTCTTTTTGTATTTAGGTGTGATATTCACACAAAACAATTTGCACAAATGGAATTATTTATATGATTTTAAAAGACATGTTAATAATTCTGAAACAATGCATATGCGACCAGGAGATATTTCATTAGCAATTTAATTAAAATGCCAGCAGCCACATAAATACTGCGGTTCTAGGGGTGCTTGCGTAATAAAACTGAAAAGGAATGACCTCAGTGATTCTCAGTGCGGTGTGCATAGAGGCTGCTATTGTACGCACTATACTGAACGGCAAATTAATAACTTGCAGATGGGAACAGCAGAGGCGATCTCACACGAACTGCATTGCCTATAGGGGAGAAATCTGACTCACAAAAAAACTGTGTATTCTGAGGTTTTTATATAAATGTTTTAATGCCGGAGCAACTAACAAGAATTTGTTCTTGATAACAAAAACATGACAAGTAGAACGCATTAATACAATCTTTACGGTAACCGTGCAATAACAGTGCGCTCCCTCAAAATTTCATCGAAGAAGGTGAAACTGAGAAACTGTCGACACGGGAAATATATATATACGGTTGTGCACAGAGTCTTCGCCAGTCATGGGACAGTAATATTTAAAATTTTAGATTTGTTCTGTAATATAATAATCTTGTGTAATATAGGCACCGACTATTTTTGAATACTGGTGTAAACGTTTGTACCTTTTCACAACACCAGTGGTGAAACCCACGGAATGTTCCATTTACGGGAACAGCTCAAGATAATACCGATGCACTGAAAATGTAAAAGAGATGTGAAGAATTAGAAGGGGGGCAATCAATGAAAAATGCTTGCAAATTAACAATCAGGTAATCGACTCTGAGCTACATTTTTGTGTCGTGTCGACATTTGCAGTTCTCCCCGGGGGTTTTTTACGCCTGGTTTCAAGGTACTGATCAGATTTTCTAAGGGTTGCATTTTGCTTCTGTGCTTGCCTTTTCCCCCTTGCCTTGAGCCCCTCCTTGTTTTGTAGCAGCTATGCTGTAATGTTTACGTTTTGCTCTTTGTTAAAATGAACTGGACACTGCTAGTGCTGAATTATCAGGCTCCCCCGCTGTAGCCGGTCCTGTTATCATGTATCATTTTGAGCGGAGGGACAATAAGCGTTTCAGGATGCATTGTCTCCTCCCTAACATTGTTACGGCCGGCAACATTGCTGTGCTTTCAGATACAGTGGAGACAGTGGAGAGGCCTTTTATATATTCAGGTATAGCGACATTAAGGCGTGTTAATATAGAAATAATAAGGCGCCGATGTCACGTGCTTTACTTCAGTCATATAATTTACATGTCGCCTAGTCTCGAATTATATATATATATATATATATATATATATATATATATATATATATATATATATATATATATATATATATATAGAGCCTAGTGCATAGCTGACATTGCATGGAAATTTATTCATAAACTGCTAGAGAATATCCTATCTAGGTTATTGTGATATCTCATAGGAGAGAAGGACATCTATATTAGAAAACGGACTCTAATCAAAAGAACTTAAAATTCTACCCTACGTGTTACTTGTTAGGCTAGCCTATATGGGTTGAAACTATTTTTATTTGAATTAAATTGCTCAGTGGGCCAAGCACTTAATTAACACTGATGTATGTGTCGCTGTCTGAGCAAATGATATGATTCGCTCTCTCTCACCGCTACATTGGCTTAATTTCTTAAAGTTGTAATTTAATTTTTAAAGATACCTATAGAGTGAATAAGTCCAACATATAAAACAAGTATTTTTTTATCAAGTATTATTCCGAATATGTATAGCAAACAATGACGTGTACTTTCTAATTTTTTGGATTCTTGAAATTACTGTATATGTATTAGAGAAACATTCTAGTTTTTTACATAAGTTAGTTGCAATTTAGCGCTGTAGGTTCATTTTATATAAATATTGTATTGTTAAATATCTAATTGCTAGTTATACACATTTTTATTGTTGGAAACAAAAAAGCAGAAGCTAACAAATATGTTTTTTGTAATTTTTGTTTGCCTGTAGAACCAATGTTGATTTTTTTTTTTTTTACTTGCATTTGTTAGGTTTCAATTTCATGCTCTGTATTGTGTTAGATGTGCAAAAAGTTCAGAGTATACAACTTTACAGTAGTTAGTAATGACTCCAAGTAGAACCAAACTGTACAAATAATTTGTGCTGAATAGTTTTGCTATAAAATGCTATTCTGATTCTGTTAAGAATTATATGATGATATTTGATGGTCACTTTCATTTATATTGTATATAGACATACTGGAATGCTACTTCACTCAGAAGTTATTTACACAAGTCTAGAATTAACAAAGTATTACATGAACAGATATCATCTCAGACATTGTATACATAAATCATAAGGAAGTACTAGTAAAATGCAGTTAAAAATAGAAAAAAAGCTAAAAGAGAATGTAGCACTGTATGCAGGTAGGGTTGTTGCTTTTCACCATTCTAGGGTTATGAGTTGCACTGTGGGTTTAGCCCAGCGACATGCATTTCATGGTAAACTAAAGTCTCTTGGCTTGATTGTGTATCAGTGAGAGTGCCCTGACATTTAGACCTTTATGTCTACTTTGGACATTGTGCTTCTCGGGATAGACATTGAATTATTACAATGCTGATTTGGAATATGGTCATAGAAACATTTTGCTTGAATTCAATTTAAGCAGTGGTATACCGCAGCTTTCTGTCAGGACACTCACTCTTTCTAATAAATAACGATGGGAAACTTCCATTATACTTACTTGCTCACAGTTAAGCTTCTCTTGATAAACATTGACTGAGTAAGGCGATGAAAACTGGTTTCTACAGCTTCATTTCAACAACATTTAAGGTAACTCTATTTACTCTATACAATTTGGAAGTAAAAATTATTAACTTGAAGAGAGCAAGGGTCCTGTTTTAAAGTAACTTTCATAACATAGTGATATATTTACCTAGCTGTAAATATAGTTACCTAGCTATATGGTAGAAGACAATCAAGACCATGTCTTAGGTGTGAATGTTGACATTCAATTTGAACTATTATTTAACTTCCCAAAGAAAAAGGAGAGAACAATTGCAACCCAACAGTGACGGTACATTCAGTTTTGGGGAAAAACACACAAACTTGGTTACATTGTGCAATACTGTTTTTTCTTGATGTATATGATATCATCTACTGATTGGTGCTGGGAGTGTGGAATTGCATTCCATTTTCGTTTACTATACTTTACAAGGTCTTGCTCTATAATCCCTTTGGTATTTTGTTCAGACCTGCTCTACCAGGAGTAGTTGTTTGCATTTCATAAAATTCATAAGTTACTTTTACTTAGAGAGAACTTTTTCATAGATCCAGGGCTCTGTAAATGTCCTCATAAAATACTTTTCCTTTTCTTGAAACAGTTTCTCTTTTGCCAACATGTGGAGAGACAACAAATGGCCTCCATTAATTTTTTGTGGAAGCAAAACGTTAAAATGTATAATTTCTTAGAAAGAGAAATGTGGTGTATTCAAGTGACAGAAGTGTTTTGTTTATTACTATTCAGTAAAATTATATTACACAAAAAAGGAAATTTCCATCTTGTGCAACAATGTGTAAAAGACCACCAGTTTAATATTACTGATGAGAGTGATGACTGAAAACAGGAACCAATTCACATACCCAGTTCACTGTAGCTGAAAGACAATGCAATTAAGGATATCGAGGACAGCATTCTACTGACCTTTTTACATAACAGGACTGACTGTGTGGCCTTTCATCTTAAATTCACTGTTATTTTTTAGTGTTGCTATTTATTCAAATTGTGAAATCTGCAGTACTTATTGCACCAAAGTTGCTTTGTCATTCTTATATAAAGGACTGATGTCTTTTTGTTCAAATGGCACCTCTGGAGGTCCTTCCCAATAGCCGCTAAGTTGGTTGGCATCAAAAGAAAATAATCCTTTTGTAGTCACTCTAAATCTGTATTGAGGTTAGAGTGTCAATATGAACTGTCAGTCTCCTTCCTCATTAAGCAATAATCACTTTTTTATATTTAATGAGGAGAATGGTTCAAATTTCTTCACGTTCTACCAAAATAGAATGACCAAAACTAAATATTGGGTGTGTAAGTGGTTAGTTATGGTGAATATATGTAAAATGCAGAAGACTGCATTGGGCAGCCCTAGTGTTAATTTTTAAAAGAGAAAATCAGTAAGCTAAATAGCAAATGCAAAAAAAAACTGAAGTTTATCATCACAATGAATACAATGATTCTAAACTTTATAAACCTTAGGTTGATACTCTAAATGACTATTTGATGTACATCCATCTCCTAAGCATTTTAACCTGCTCAGGCTCACGGTTGGGCTTGGAACCTCTCCCAAGTGATACAGGGCCCACGGCTTGGGTACACACTGGATGGGATGCAGCTTCATCATAAGCACATACATGCATGAACTTGAACACACAGTCACATTCTCTGGGCAATTTACAGACTCCATGTCCTTTAACTCTGGGAGGAAACCTGTTTAGCACAGGGAGAACATGACAACACCACACACACTTATAGTAGGATTCAAACCCCAAGTCTTGGAGGTGTGAGAACAGCAATGGTACCTACTTAGCCATCCTGCTGCTTGTGTTAAATACAAACATACAAAATTATTGCATAACTACTTGCAGGGTATTCTAGAGATTTATAGTCAAACCACATTTGTGGCACATCAAGAGGTAGTTGGCAACATGACTAGTGTAGTCCTCTCAGTGCAATTGTACTGCAGACAATGCTGGTATTGTTTGCATAAGCGGACAATTTTATTATCTTAAGGCTACTTGGTTTTGAATGAGGACTGAAAAGAAGTGCCAGACTAAGTAGTAGGTGACAAGTAGGACTGAATATTTGGCTGTTGCATGGTAGAAAAAGTCATCGCGCCAATTTATTGTCTTTGTATATTACGTTAATTCATTAAGAGGACTGATGTACACTGAAAAGTATAATTATTTGGCTACATTCCTGTGCAACTGATGTCTTAGCGGCTTTTAAGATTAAGAAAAAAAGTTTGTTTAGGCACAGGTTTCAAATACATTATGTATCTGAGGCTTATTTCGGGGACTTCATAAATTAACACCATTAAATAATGCCCACTTAGTACTAGGAATGATGCATAATCTCCTTTTGAAAAGAAGATAAAATGGTGGTGGAGTGGTTGCTAGTAGACATATGTAACCAGTAGTGGTATTACTTGTGCAGTTGTGCTTCTCACCAAATTGGTCAACCCAAACTGTGACTGTAACTGGGAATCTGAAGCTAATTCATGTAAGTTGTAGTGGTTAAAGGTATTTGCTTGATAACAACAACAATAATAATAATCATCATCATCCATCTTCTAACTGGTTATCCTGGTCAGAGTCAGCGCACAGGTCTGGGGTAGACCCTGGTGGGGATGCCGGTCTATTGCAGGACACATGCGTACACCCACACAAAATCACACACCATGAGCAATATAGAGTTGCCGGTTACCCAACTGTGTTTGTATTGCAAAAGCAAACCAGAATAGCCAAAGGAAATTGTGAAATGAGGAGAACATGCAAACTCCACACACAGAGGTGGGATTCAAATCCCAAACCACGGAGGCATGAAGCAGCAGTGCTAGATGCTGTTCCACCCCATATTACTATTCAGTGATGGGCAATCAACAACAAATTAAGAACATATTCTCTTGATCCTGCACAGAGAGGGAATGGTAGCATGGACAAAGATTCAGGCTTATGTTTTTAAGAATACAGAGGCACTACCGTAGTTTTACTGCAATGTTTGCGTTTTTTGTGGTTAAGAAACAGGTGTGGCTTGCCGCTCTAGTTGAGACATTGGCTTTTTGGCTTAACAGGAATGAAATGACATTGTTCTTTCTCAAACATTTTTGGATAGTATGTTACTACACTAGATGGTAAAAATATCAATTGCACTTTTCATTGTATGCTAAAAATCCATCCACTCTCTTAGTTTACTGCTCAAACAGATATTCCATTAATCTGTCTTCTAACCACATATATTGGCCAGGGTTGCAGAAGGGGCTGGAGCCTATAGCAGATGGCATAGGGCACAAGGCTGGGGTAACCTGGACAGGCTACCCAAGCAACATGTGGAGAACATGCTAACTCCACATAGACAGAGCAGAAGTGGTATTCAGAACCCCAGAGATAGAGGTTAGCCGTTTAAGGCAAGGGTGGCTAAGCGGATAGCTGTCCCTATTGTAGTGAGACTTTTTGTTTAACTTTATAGCACTGTAGGCTTTATTAAGTATTTTCCTATGTTTTTGTGGACAGCAGAATGTTATTCTAGCCTTAAAATAAAGCTAGTCATATGAGAAAAAGAATTTATAAATCTGTTGCTGTCGTATTTATTCAGCAATATATTCTTAATTTCGATCTGGTGTCCGTTTCTGTCTTGACTTCTAGTTCCTCTGTAATTTCTACGAGGCCCCGAAGTTGTCGCTGCTTACGCACGCGGGCGTGACGTCACGGGCTCGCTGCGTCTGCAGTGGGGGTGTATCCGCGATCACGGCCAGCGCCTGCACGCGCAAGAGAATGCTGTGAATTAAACTGCTTTTGGAATACAAATTTTTAATATTCAAAGATAATCATTTAGCAAGCCGTTTTCCAACTGGCATGAAAACGGAGTGGGACTTCTTATCTTCCGTTAACCTCGTGTATGAATGTAGGATTTTAGAGCATCTTCCGAGAAGCAGCCGATAGGGAAGTGCCTAGCTCGGTAACTGTCGGGGTTTTATCTCGCTAATGCAAAACAACGCAAACAAAGAAACTGGGAAATCGGTACGTGTTCATCCAACTTTTCCAAGACAAAAGGAACACGTCAGTTCGTTTACTTTACTCGTTTACTATCTAAAGTGACGCGTCCTCTCAGATAATCTGTTAGTTTGAAAGCTAATGGCATAAACGGCTAAAGCCGAAATGCTACATGACGAGCAAGCTTTAAAGAGACTGTAATGAAATAATAACCATATAACAAACGCTACAAAGGACCTATTGTTGTAAATATATGACGTATTATCCGGAACTAATCCACGGGTGAGTGTATATATTGCTCAGTTTGATAAAAGGTGAATAATGAAATTAGCAGTCGTTTTGGATGTTAAAGAAATGCATTTATTGTGATCCAATCGATTTCATCTGCTTTGATACCGTCGTAATTAATACGGAAATTAGTTGGGCACAATTAACAAGTGGAACGTGGTTTTGTTGGCACGGCACGTGCGCTGGTTTCACTGCCTTTTGTTTAAAGCTTGCTAATGGCATGGGGGGGGGATATCGCCTCAAATTTTGTGTTTACTTCGTTAATTAACAGTCCGCCTATAGTGATTCTGCACGGGTAGAGGTTGGGGTAAAGTTTTTTTTCGGGAAAATTTCATTTTACCCGCAAACTTTGGGAACGCGTGAAGATATTTATTTGCGCGGCTGCTTTCTTTGTTATTGCTTTGTTTCTGTTGGAGACGCACGTGGCTCGGCCAGCCTTTCCTGCCTGGCCTTAAAGCTGCAGTGTCCGCTTTCCCTGCAGCCTGACCCATGGCTGATATGGAGATTCCAGTGCCTCCGAAATTATATACCCAGCTCTCCTGGAGTTTCCTGTGCGTATTGTACGCATCCTACTGAAAACTGTAGTTATTAGTGCTGTTTTTTATATTATTGCTGTATATTTTTACTTGCGCATTAATGTAAGTGGAGCAAAGAGAGATTGAGGTCTTTAGCTATTTAGGACAGCTACGGAATTGTCAGAATATTACCACAGTGGTTAGTGGTAAACAGTCCCTTGTTTGATTCGACATTGGGAATTCGATTCTATATAGATAGTTTTAACTTTTTAATCCATAAATTGCCATGGTTGATGTAAGCAGTGTATATGGACATATGAACATGATCTATATTGATAATATAGTCACCCCGTCTTTATTTCAGAATAATGTTGTTTAAAGATGTGAAATAGTCATTTATAATACAGCCTCTGCAAGTGTGCGGCCCCTTTTTAAATATGGATATTCCACTTGGTGACCTGATGAACACTAACACTGAAGGTTACCTGGGCCCACTGACGTTATGGAAGAGTCTGGAATGTTCCATATTGCCCAGTGTAGGCCTTTTTATTAATAAAAATTAATAGGCAAGTTTTGGGAAATATCAGTTTATTCTTTTTATTTGATGTGACATTAATGTGATTTTGTTGTCCTGTGAGCCCCAGGAATTACAATTATCTGATATCTATTGTGATGAATTTGGTTCTCTGCGGTTTTTTGGCCTGACGGAAACTATATTTAAAATCCTCTCAGCATGATGTAATTGGTGCTGATTTAAAATAAGTTGGCAAAAACAAATACATTTGTCATTACAGCTTATTAAATAGTAACATGCTGGGTTTCTATACTTGCATCCGACAGCTTGAAACAGCCTTTAAATACCAAAAAAAGCAAGTACACGTTTAAAGGGAATGTATCTGACATAAATTGCGTTTTAGGGGGATTTCTTTGAATGTTCCCTTTCACATATGTCAGGACTGGGCAGTGGTTTTCTGTGGAGGGCCAAATCCAAGCTTCCCCATGTCAACATAACTATTTTTATGTCCCATGGAAGCTACAATTGAAGACTTGTTACAGTTTCCTTTTTCCCGATTTAGGGAATACATAAAGCAATCAGTAGAACCACTGCATTTTTCATGTTTAACTTCTATAAAAAAAAAAATCACCCCCCCTCCCCTTTTTTCCCATTTTAATCATCATGCAGGTCAGTAAAAATATATGGCCCATATGCTGGTTTTTGCCCAGTTGTGCCACATATGCTGGTCAACATGTGACTGGCTATTGTACACTGTCACACTGTTACTATTGTACACTGTCTTACAGTTCCAGGTGGTTTTTCTATTTGAAATACCATAGCAGAGCTACAGGTGCTTGTGAGCCACAATTCATTATTTAACTGGTTACCCTTCAGTAGCTTGTCCGTAAAAATAGGTGATCGACCCATACTGAACATGCTTATGCTGAATTTGACATAGTAGCATGTGACTATTTGTTATTACTGAGATTTTGAAGTAATAATGCTTAAACTTTTGAGGGCATTTTGTGGTAGGTTTGTCTCGTTTCGTCTCCTTTCATTTTTAAGTCATGTAGATGGAATGGCAGGGTTTCTTACATGGACATTTGCATTTTAAACTTGTATTTTTCATGTATTAATTTGCTGGTGCTCTTATTGAGAGCAAATCTGAACAAACTTCCTTTACAAGGTGCTTTTCTCCCTGGAACATAAGGTTCATATATAGATGTATTTTGAGGTCAGATAGATATAATGAGAGCAACTAAGAGAGATTTTATATTCTAGCCATCTGCTAGGGGCAAGGTTATGACACGGTTCAACTGTTTGCACATTACTAAAACGTACTAGATGCTGTCAGGTGACCACGAGGTCTTCTTCATTCTTTAAAAGTCCAGAGTTTATTGCTTATTGAAATTAAACTGCTTAAGTGTGTTGGTTTCACCCTAACTCATAAAAAGCTTTCCTTTTAAAAATGCTACATGATCAGGAATATCTGCAACTATTTAAATAGTTAAAATACTATGTGACATAATTAGTAATGCTCAATTATAAATGTTGTTGGTGCACTTGGTTAGCAGTTTTTTTTATACAGTTGGATGCTCTTAGAAATAAAAGAACACCAGGAGTTATCTTCAGATTAATAAGCAATGTTTAATCATGATGGCCTGTTCCATCTTTCAATCAGACTGAAAATTACAATTTTGAGACACATGCTTCGTAGGATAAAAAGTTTGAATTAAAAATGCTTGCTAGCTGTAATTTAGTGTAAGTGATGTATTATTCAGATGTGTATTGGTATTTCCATTAAAGCCATGTGGTTTGTAGTTACCCTAGAAATGTATTGGGAAGATACACCTGTGAAAAATATTCTTTGTAACAACGACCCCTGAAGTGAGTGTTTTATTCTGAACCCAGAGTGAAGACAATCTGAGGGTCAGAGACTCAAGTGCCTCAAGCACTGCTGTTCTGCTGCTCCTGAGTGTGACTCGTCCCCACGACGTCACCAATGCGACCATGGGAAATTGCAGTCAATAGGCGGCCACCAATAGCCCCCTTAAATCAGAGGAGGTTCCAGGGGGAGCCTTGTCACGCCCCAGTGCATCTCAGGAGAAGGTCAGTGTCTTGTCTTGTTTCATGGCCAATGTGAAGCAACTGCATATAAAAACTTTCTTGGTGTGTTCCTGATTTACGTCTTTTAAATAGCAAATAATAATTAAAAAATTCCAGCTAAGCTACTAAGTTGTTTCTGCAATTCAGTGTAATGCTGTTTGAAGATTACGACATTGTTGCAAGAACATTGTGCTGGCTGCTTAAGCTTCTGTCTGTATTTTTGTTTTATTTAAATCCTCAGCTGTGAACATTCTTTGTAAAGTTTCCTATGCAAAGGTAAATGTATATGCAGAAGAACTGTCTGAAAAGTGACCACGTTTCTCAAAAAATGATTTCAAAAATAAATTTGAATTGTTCTTCCAGCTTTCAAGAGAATTTTACTGTATCTTTTGTGTGGTCACTGTTATTGTTTTGTCATTCCACTGACAATATGAAAGTCAAAAGTACTATTGTTTTGTAGTATAGTATAGAGAGAGCATGATATTTTTTCTAGTCTGATCCCGATATCAGTATTAAAATTTTGTCTGCCGATACTGATGCCAATCTGATCATTTTTCCCCTTTGTCAACTACTAAGCATTAAATGAGATTTGTATCAATACATTTCAATTAGCATGGTAAACTCTCTGCATTTAGTGTTGTAGCAGTATTGTTTCAATATACTAAGGACAGAAATATTATGGTTATGTTTCTTAAACAAAATCTGTGCTACTACACTACAGGAAAAAATCTACATCCACCATGATTTACACAAATCTGCTTCTTTGTTTTATTCAGTAACAACTTTCACAAAAATATTTCACAGAAATATTTCTTAAAGTGCAAATTGTGCCGTCTGTTGCTAAATTAAGTATAATTAAGAAATCAATTATAAAAATGTCACTGTAACCATTTCTATTCAAGTGCACTTAAGTCTCTGGTATAAAATATACAAAGGAGCGCAGATAAAACTTTTAAGTAGCAATTAACCAAACTTTATAAATAATATAAGTCTGAAAACATGTAGTTTGTGTGTGTGTGTGTCTGTGTATGTATATATTTTTTTTCTGTGTTCAGACTTCAGAAAAATCAGCACTAGCTTATATTGCACTCTGTAGAGCAATATGGGTTTTTCAGTGGGAAAGTGTAGAAAAATACATGAGTAACACAACTGCTTAACTTTTAAACATTTATTTAATGTTAGTAACATACAAAAACAATAATTTAAATATTAATCACACTTTAAACAAGGGCATGCGGAATTTTAAAAGTAGTACAAAAAACAATAACTTGACTGATGTTTTGTGCCTCAATTTCTGACAAAAGTAACAAAACGTTTCATAATTGAGATCGTTTCGGCTTTGTGGTGATGTCATTTATAAAGTGAAACGGATGTAAACTGGAGGGATTTAGAACTTCTGGCCGTCATGCAGCTTCACCACTGTGCGTGCTGATAAAGCACATTACCGCACTGGCGAAGTGAGTCTTCTGCCTGGCCATCACTGCATTGGCCATGTAGTTTGATTAATTGGCTGATGCTTAAACATTGGTCTATTTTTTTTGGCCGACCAATCGGCTGACCTCTACTATGGGGTTTTGCTTTTTTCTTCCTTCAGCATAAAGTGCCGTAATCCCTTCACATTCACAAGGCTTAGAGGCAGAAGATATTCACAAATAGTATTTTGAGAAACACAAGAGTCCATCGTCACAAAAACAGCTGGTTATGAGGCTGGTTTCCAAGACTAAAACTTGCATTGAAGCCAAGACTTTAAATATTAAAGACATGGTATGCACTAATGCTAATAGATATGTATTACTAATATTAGATGATTTTATGTGATCCAGATCATTTTCAGTATTGTTTTTGGCTTACATGTTGTCTGTGAGTTTCTTCTATCTTTTGGCAAACTCCAAAAATATTCCTGTTTAATTGTTCACAGCCAATTTGCGCATAGCCAAAACCGCGAATGTCAAACGTGCAAGTGTGAAGGGGTTACTCTATTTCCACATGGCTGACAACTCTGACGCACATGATTTGCTGAACTGGGCATCACGTGACTCTCACTTCTGTTTACAGTAGAGATGATAAAATGGGTGGATGGAAAACAGACAATAAACTTCCTAGGCATCATTGTGAGGATCATATTAATAAGTACAGTGTTGTGCTAAACATTTTTGTGGCTTTTCAGGATAGATCTATCTCTGATGGAAAATTGTTTTGCCGTCTTACTCTCCCATCCCCCTATATCCGATTCAGCATTTTTTGCCGGTATCGACCCGCGATCGGTAGTGGGTATTGGATTGGTGCTATCTCTCGTATAGTATGTGATGGGTAATTTCAGTATTGTTGAAATGCTTGATATAAATAATACGGTTATAATAATGTAATGACACATGGGGCCTGTTTCTGGTTTCACTGTAGGGCCATTAAGCAAGGCTGTAAAAAACATCTGGTAAATAAAATTGTAAATAAAAAAATCTTTATAACTTGCATAGCATTTTTACAGGCAGTAAATTGTCATAATACAAATATGATTTATTAAAAAAATGTTTAAGTACTTTAAAGTGGTCTAGCTTAGAAACAGGAGATGTCTTTCCGTAATCTTTAAAATACCATAAGACGAACAAATGTAGCACTTAATAGGGAAAGTGTTCTTTTTGTGTGCACGTAATCCTTTTTTTTTTTTTAGATGCCAGCAAGCCATTTAAACTTCTATAGGATAATTTTTCCGCAGTATAATTCAAATCCATGCTCATATTTCTGTGTAAATGCATAAATCAACTTCAGCCAATATTTCAAAACATGTATCTAATTTGTGAGATATTCGGGAGGTATTTATGATGAATTCTTATTTGGAGTCATCGCAGCCTTTGATGCTTGGCACTGATGATTTATTTACTTATTTCCCTTCGGCCCGTTAGCTTATTCACATAGCATTTTGGCTGTCATGTTGCTTGTCACATTGTGACACGCCTTTTACAGTCCAACAGCATATATTGCAGTTTATTTGGCAACTCTGAATTGCCCTTAGTGTGTTTGTGAATAAAGGCCCTGCAACGTACGAGTATTACAGCCAAGGTGTATCCTGCATGGGGTCACAGGCTCCGGTCTACTTTAAACATACGGATAAGCTGCAATTAAAATGGGTGCATGGAATTCATCCAGTAATAAACTTCCTAAACATCACTGTGAGGATCCTATTAGTAAAGGATGATGAGAAGGACTGTACATCTTATGCTTGTATAGATTTTATTATGCTACATTATGTTTGTGCATGAATCTAGCCTGTGTGTAAATATAATATATCTCTTTGTGGAAAATGTATATAAATGCAAATCATACACACACAATACACTTAAGGTGCAGGTTTTGGGAAGGGCTACAACAGGGTTCGATTTTTGTCATTGGCGGTTGTGCTTGTGAGCCCAGGGGATGAACAAAAACTGACGTGTTGTATGATTGGTAACAAGGCACAAGTAACCTCAAACCAACGAGGTTATCACCTGGCTTTGCTCCATCCCTGACAAACATGCAGGCCTTAATCATGTGGGATGATATCATTCATGGTATGTTAAAAGGATAGAATTTGCTTAGAAATGAGCATAAGCTTAATATGTTAAGGAGGAACAGAAATGCTTTAGTTAAAAAAAAAAAACCAATGTTAGAAACTGATTCCTTTTTAAAAAAGTGTTTGCAATAATGTACAGTAAGGCTGTTAAGATGCATTGATGCATTGTGATCAATTGGTTATTAAGGTGATTATTCAGCTGCATTGATCTGCAAAATCCTCCTTAAATATACTCCTGCTTCCTGGCTGTGTTTACTCATGTTCACATGCTGTAGGAAGACATGAAAGGTACAGTGCTGTAAAGTAGCATGGCATGGAATGGAGCCTGCACCGGTGCCGCACGTTGCCACACCCACCTCATGGTGAAACTAGCCGAGATCCAGATTGGCTTCCCTCCCCAGGCCGATATACGGTCCAGTCCCACCCTATGGAAATGTCCCTCTATCTGTCACAGCCAGGTGTTTCGTGGGCGTCCCCTTGGCCCGGTCCAGCCGCCTGGGTCCTCAGCAATGAGGATCCTGCGAGCCGGATCACCCTCAGGGAATCGCACCACATGGTCATAGTGCCGTAATTGACGCTCGATCACGATACAGGTAATGTGCCTCATTCGGGATTCCCTGAGCAATTGCATTTTCGAGACAGTCAAACCAGTAGTACCCAAGGATTTTCTGATGTGACACTGTCCCAAAGGGGTACAGTATTTATCTTTGGTCGCTGAGTAGCGTCCATATCTCACAGCAAGATATCGAGAGTGCCATATACCCCTTTCCCTTGCCACAGGAACACTGATTAATATTTATAAAATAAGGGCTACCTGATCTTTGTGCTACGTCGTTTTTGGGGGCAAACTATACTCTAACAGTTAATAAATTCTTTGTGCTATGATGCTTTTGGGAAATGCCCCTCTTTTGTAACGTAAAAAAGTAATAATTTTTTAGCTACCTACTGTAACTATGGTCAAGGTAGCTAGCCAGATAAGTAAAAAGTAATGTAAGCCTTAGAGATGCATGACAAATTGGTTAACAAATTGGTTTCAGCTGGTAATTTGTTTAAAAAAAAAAAAATCAAGATATCGGCATCAATTCAATGTGTCAGTTGTGGCCAATATTTAAACTTTATTAATATTCAAAGATGGCAGCACCAGAGCTAAGGACACAACTACTAAAATAATGGAGATAATTGCATGGGACAATCATCCATTTTCTGTACTGGAGGACGAGGGATTTCATCGGCTCATTCACCACTTATGAGATGTCAAAGTACCGGCCTGTGAAATGTTTATAATTCGTTATGAAATCTGGTCTGCAGATTGATCTTTCTTTTCCCATAGAATAAAAAAGTGATGTAACGTCATTCACCTAATCTGTGCCGACAAGTTTCACCGCTGGGAACCTCAACCCCCGCAGCACGGCCAATGGTTGAGACCTTAGCCAGTTATCAGTATTGGAGATTTTAGACAAAAATATATTGGATATCGGCAAAATTTCCACATCGGTGCACCACTAGTTAGCCTAAATGAGAATGGCTAATCAGGTAGTGCTTTCTTTACAGTTCAGTACTTGGCTTTTTTGACAGTCTACGCTTGCTTGCTCTCCCTGTTTGATAAAGACAATAAAAATTTCTGTTCTGAGATGTCTTTTTTTCTATTCTACTAATAGTGTGTAGTTTTCCATGGTCATGTTTATGATTTTTTTTTTTGTGAAGTTGAAAAAGGTTTTAATTTAGGGTATCGAGATAATTGAATAATTAATTTCTATCACGATTTGATTCAAAGACTTTTGATGCATCAAATCACTCCCACAATAATCATAATTGAATTGCCTTGGAGGCAATGAATCATATTCCTAATTCACAGGATACAAAATAATTTCTGTGCAACTGTGAATTGTCTGTTTGGGTTATATGGGATATTTCAATGTCTAATTTGACTATTCAAAGGAGCAGACAATTTTTAAATAAAACATTGAGTGTATCATATTGAATCCTCCACGTGAAAATTCACCCACCCCATTTCATTCACGTTTCTGATTCTTTCCCATAAAGACGTTAACTTGGGAAACCTGGATAAATATGAATACTAAACCAACCAATGTGGGACCAGAAAAACACCCCAGCTTTCGAGCTGTTAAGTGACAGACAGGGACGGATTACGGACCGGGCCAGCGGGACCGCTGCCCAGGGGCCCTTGGGGTGCAGGGGGCCCGTGGGGCCCCTAGCCTAAAACAATTTGCAACGCTTATCAACAATGTATTTTCGTTTTTCTATTTTAGAGGGCCTACATTCTTTGATCCTCTGCCTACAAGGGCCCCTGACCCTATAGGGCCTCTGATGGAAACATGGAGGGAGGGCGTTTGGCTGCCAAGGGCCCTTGAATTGTGGTGGTTCTGGTGGTGCTGGTGCTGGTGGTGGTGGTGGTGGTGGTGGGGGGGGGGGGGCCTCGTGAATGTTTTGCCCAGGGGCCCACACAACCCATAATCCGTCCCTGGTGACAGAGGTACCTGTTCAGTCACCCTATGATGAGAAATTATATGGATCAGTTATATGTAAATGTTTGTGTAATACAATCAGAGCAAAAACAGCAGACAGCTTTATAAAGTGATGATTGCAGATGTTTACATTATCAGTGATGACCTTTGTAGGTCATTGTAGGTGTGTTTTTTGATCCTTTTGTGAGACCAGTTGTATAGGTCTGGGTTATAGATCTATGGAGGCTTTCTGACATAATGTCAGCTGACTCAAAGTATTAAGGAAGGCCCACATATACCAGTTCTTAAGATGCACGTGCACTATTTATACTGTTTAGCAACTGGTTTGATTTGAAACCGGGACGCACACAAAGCATTCTGCAATTCACACCCTTTTTTGTGCTTACACCCCTGAATCGTGCCCACATTATGATTGAGTTCAGTGAGAGTATGACCCTCCTTGAAAACGTGCCTCTGAGTGGAAATTGGCAAGTACATTTATTTTTAGCATAGTGTCCCACTGTATTCTGCCTTGGGGAAAGCAAGTCTTACTAAGATTTTATTTTTCTGTTGCTATTGCAAAATGAATGAGGGAAATTAGAATTTAGAATGCCGTTAGCTCATTTATATTTTTAAATATTGTTTTCCATCAAAAGCCAAAGTATTTCTAATTGTTCTCTCACAGACTTGGATGAGAGAATTTTGTCATTATATTGATTATTATTTTTTAATCCACCCAGCCCAGGCCTGCAGCCAGAAATCAATTTCATGGGGGGTCTGGCAACCCTACCAATATGTCCCCCTCGGTAGAGTTTGCTGACCTAATTTTACTGCCTAGCTGTGTGTCAGGAACAAAACTAGATTGGTGGCTTTGTGGCTGACCCAGCCTGTGATGTTGTATTGAAAAAATGTTATGCAATAGCAATTACTTTAGTAATTCATCGCTGGCTACTGTTTAAAACCGACAGAGTTTATCTATCACTTAAGTAAGATAATCTGAAATACTTGTCCACTGTGCTTTGCATGGCATTGGCATTTCATCTAAGATTTAAGACTTTCAAGGTGATTAAACTATGGTCACCATGGCTAATATTTTTGTGGTTACAAAACAGTATTGTAAAATAAGTTACATGACTAATTTTCTAGCCATTCTGTTGCTTAAGGTCCTGATTTAAATGAATCTTTATAGTTCATAGATAGTCATATAATACAACATAACTTTGACCGACAGTTTAAATGAAATATCTCACAAACCAAATAGAGATGCAACATTTTCATGCTGGTGTAAATCGTAGATAAGCTGTCTTAACATATGATTACACATATGATTATTTTTTTAAGTCGCAAAACCAGCAGTACCCTCTTTTAGTCATTCAGATTCCACAAGTTTCTATTTGTAAATCAATTGGAAAATGGCCTGTCCACCTTAAAACGAGGGGTTTTGTAAGTGGCGTGACAACTATCATTAACGAGAGACTTTGTAACTGTATCTTGTGGCTTATGAGTTAGTAGTGATGTCAAGTCTTTGCCAAGTTTCATGCACTATGTAGTATCGCACTTCTTTTCTGTTTTACTGATTACTGTATTGCAAAATACTTGCTACACTGACAGAACAAATTTACTTTTAACCTTGGTATTTTACCCTTTATTGTTTTCCCAAATTGGGGAATACATATGGTTTTGGTGACCAGTGGCAATGACACAAAGTATTTGTCAGGTCGTTTTCACACATTGCAGACACCTTGCATGAGTGAAGATCTGAAACTGACCAAATGCAAAAACTGGAGCAAGGTCAGTTATCGGTGGCACATGGAAAGACAGGCGCAGATCTAGTGAAACTAATTACATCGAGACAAATGTCACAAAGTTGGGCTTTTAATAAAGATTTTTTTGGAGAGTGGGTAGGGAGGGGTAGAAATGGTGGAGGTTGGCGGGTGTGGGAGAAGTGATGGGGCTGTCCGCGGAATTCGTTATTGTTCTATCAGCATGTACTTCAAATATTAGTCTTGAAAACGGCTCATTTTTTCCATGGCACTGTAAACAAGTGTAATTTCCTGTCTTGCGGAAATAAGTTCTTACAACAGTGATGAATGTCAGCATTTATTGTTCCTTTCCTTCTGTGTTTTTGTATGTGTATGAAGAGTTTTGAAATATTTGTAGAACATTTTCATTTTTTATATGGCTGTGTGTGTATCATCTTGGGTTTTATCATTTTGATCACAAAACCTATACAGCTCGTTAGATATTCAAATGTGTTGATGTGTTGCATTTTGCTGACCAATCCAACATCTTTTGTCCATTTCTGGACCCTCTAGTCCTCCCGTGAGACGGCAGTGGGGACGCAGAGACAGACCTGTACTGCACAACTTCCTGCACCAGGGTGAGAACTTCCACTATCCTCTCCTGTCACAGCATCAGCAGCAGATTTCTGTAGATGAGTCCCGACTGTACAGTCACACCAGCGTACCGCCACGAATGCTCCACCCTGCCCCACACCCGCCTCAACAGAACCCCATCATGGTGGATCTTCATGAGCAGGTAAGGCTCCTCAAGGTAGTGGCCAGTTTACTTATTGTTTTCTTGCAGTGATTTCCAAACTGGTAGTAATGAGAATTATCTGTGATTTAAGTTTCCTGCCCCATTGGAAAAACCTTGGGTATCCTTACTCAGGGAGCATTGTGAAGAATGAGATTTTACCTATATGATTATAACATAGGGCAAATACTGGAAAAAAATGGAAAAAAATTCATAGTTATATGTTCAACCGATAATGGAAAATCAGTTGTGAATAAATATCTTTTGTGCAGAACCCCTCAAACAAGAAAGCTCAAGAAAACTTACATGGCATCCAAGAGCTGGCGAACCAGTTGCGAGGAAAACGTGAATATGAATGAGAGTGCTATTTACGAGTATTTTGTTTTGTATTTCTATGGTGACTTTTGATGTTCCGCAGGCACTGTCCTGTAGTCATCCACCAGGTTTAATATGATGCAGTGTACGGACTTGCTCTTTGTGTTTTGGAACTTTCATTTGTAGCTTGTATTTTGAATTTATCAAAAGGAATTCTTAGCTGGGCTATCAAGGCTGTCTGCAATTTTTATTTAACTTGAAAAGGAATTAACAATGGTAAGTGCATGTCTTGTTCAACCATGCACATGAGCTAGAAAGCTCTAAATTCCAGCCAGGAGGTTGCACTTCAGTGGCTGACAGTCTGGCTGTTAACTGGAAGATAGAAGGTGGTGATGTGGCAACGTCAAGCTTCCTGACTTGCAAGAACAGGGAACACACTATTACTGCGACGGGCAACACTTGTGAAACACCGCACTATAATAGCCACGATTTTTTAAAACTGCATTGAAAATGTCTGTTATCTTGCTTTGTGTGTAGCCAAGGCCTATGGTAATCACTGGTTAATCACTGTCAGATATTGATAGTGGGTTACTTGTCTGATGTGGTCAATTACCAAAAAAAGCCATTTTAGAAAAGGGCGAATCTTGTAGTAATTGCTTGTCACTAAAATTGCTGCTTGTGGGTAGATATTCCGCTGGTTTTATAACTGAAAATGTGTTCATTTCTGAGATGTTTGGTTTTTCCTTAGGTAGGGAATGAGAGTTACTGTTAATATTTGATTAACATTAGAAAATATTGTTCTTGTTGATGTCCCTTTTTTTTATCAGAGTAAGTTTTTCATATTTGTGTTTCTAAGATTTAGGTTAGATTAACAAGATACTCCAGGTACCCATTTTTAATGGCCCTCAAAGACTGTTGCCGAGCCCCCATCCAGCTGCCTGTCTGGGGCTGGGGGGGCAGGGAGCCTCTTCCAAGCAGCAAAGAGCTCAACACTGGAGTGGCACATCGCTGCCTTTAATCTCTAGTTTATATATGTAGGAACTTTATGTCTTACTTTCCAAAAAGATGGGAAAATGTAGTTTGATAAATGGAGAGGTGTGTTTAATTTACTGAAATTTGTTTGTTAAAGGTCAAATGCAGCGAATTAGAATAAGCTTATTTTTAATAATAAAAAAAACAATGAGTTTGGTTCATCTTTTCATGATAATCCAAGTAGTAAAGCTTGGCAAACTATTCATATTATAGTTTATGTAGGTTTTTGGTTATTCTGCGGGGAAAAATAACATTGAATTTTGAAGTCGACTTTGACCATGTACTATTTGGTTACATTGGTAAGCTACTCAGCTGCTCAGTTAATAATGCATTTTGCTTCAGCTGCGGTAAGCAATATTAAAGATACTGTCAAACAATAAGAGAATGCTTTTTGACTGCAGTGGTTTCAGAAATTCGGTAGGAGTTGTGTTTTTGTGCACCTCTTTTCCAGATGCACCAGGGACCGGTCCCGATATCTTACACAGTTACCACGGTGACAACACACGGTTTCCCCCTGCATACCGGTCAGCCTATCCCAGGGTGCAACACACAGCAGCTCCCAGCATGCTCGGTAATGTTCAGCGGACAGCACTCTCTCCTCAGCCGCCTTCTTCCCCCTGTGAGTTTGACAAGGAAGTGCTAGTATGTCAGTGAAGTTCTTGTAGTTAATACATTACCACCACTCCCCCACCAACAGCTCCTCCTCATCAACTGTCCAGGATCCTAGCCAGGTTTGAGAGTTAATGAGGTCCTCTGTAATGTATTAAGCAGCTCCATCATGTTAATGAATGTCCAGTGGAGCTTTTCAGTGAATAACAAGAAATAATCATACGGGATAGAAAACTTGACACGTGGTGATCTGTAGTAAGAACGCAAGTCTTCCTACTGCTTGTCAAGTTGAAAAACAAAGGCCAATAAGCTACTAATACAGTAAACATGACATAATTTGAAATCCAACTAGTCTGCAAACAGCTGTAATATAGGTGGCACGATGTTGGGAATCATATTTACTACGAATGCAGCAAAGATGTTGACTTAACTTCATATTTTGCTGATAATTAATTTTTTGATAAAACAGTATTGGTGACATACTCAACTAACTTGTTTACCTACTTCGTTTTGTTAGGGGGAATGAGGACAAGGGTCAAATTAACAAATATCTGATAAGGGCAAGGAAAGACATCTGTTTAATGACTTCCAATTTCACAATTTTTCACTTCTTTATTTTCCATTCTATAAATTCAGTTTCCATTCTAAAAAATCAGCAGTCTACACAGCCAGACAAATTTCTAAACCATCATTCCAAACTTTTTGCCTGTTTTTAATATGTTTTCTATTGCAGTTTCTACCATTGATTTTGTGAAATGTTGAAATTCTGCTGTGATTGTAAAATGTCAGTAGTGTCTTGCCTCTAGATGTTACTTTATTCATCCAGCTGCCCCAGATTAATCTGCCTGTACATTTCAGTGTATCTGCACCCTTCTAAACAGAACAACTTGGCCATTGATTTATTTTCAAGGCAATTCTTGTCACAACCCCCACCCCACCAGAATTGGCTTTCGTGGTAATTGACTGGTGGGGATAAGTTCTGTTGAAGAATTTTAACATTTGTAGCTTCGCTGTGAAATTGTTTACAAAAGTAAGATATTCATTTAAAAGTGGCTTGAATAGAATCGTGTTTAATGGAGGCCATTATGGGCAGTAAGTTGGCCTTTTCCGAAATCTTGTTTTGTCGTATCACTGAATTGTAGTTGTTTGTCCTGCCAGCTGTCTTTCAGAGATGGTCTCAAATGCACATATATAAATGTGCTTTTATCTGTGCTTTGTGATGAATGTGTGAATAGATATATTTTTAGAGAACGTGGCGATGGCGGCAATTAGGAGGGACATCAAAGAGTTTAAATGTGTCTTTGTTCACGTCTGTGTCATTTTGTCTCCTCTGTCCCTTTTTTCCGCAGCTGATTCAAGCCTGTACAATGCAGCACTTGCCAGTGTCTTACCAAGCCTTCCCGCCTCTGATCTCCAGTGAGCATTTTATATTGCACCCCCCACCACCAGTGCCCCCCCATCAGCCACCTCACCTTACTCCCAT
This sequence comes from Paramormyrops kingsleyae, assembly GCF_048594095.1. Classification (NCBI taxonomy): domain Eukaryota; kingdom Metazoa; phylum Chordata; class Actinopteri; order Osteoglossiformes; family Mormyridae; genus Paramormyrops; species Paramormyrops kingsleyae. The sequence goes on along the minus strand of NC_132806.1, from coordinate 31,043,116 downwards.
AAGCCAGTTCGTCCCTCTGCAGCCACAGCCCCCCCGCATGGTGAGTACTCCATCTGCTGTCCTGCAAAGAGAGATGTTTCACCTGCCATGTTAAAATTCCAACAAAAAAAAAAAATACAGACAGCCCTCAGGTTCAGAATGAGATCCATTCCCTAAGTCTGCCTCTAAGTTGAATTTGTAAGTAATTCGGAAAAATTATAGTACAGTACCTAATAATAATTAAACAGTAATAAGAAAAGTAACTACAGTGGTACCTTGGTTTGCATAATTTGTTCCGGAAACATGCTTGTAATCCAAAGCACTCGTATACCAAAGCGAATTTTCCCATTAGAAATAATGGAAACTCAGATGATTTGTTCCACAACCCAAAAATATTTATATAAAAATGATTAATACAAAATATAAAGTAAAAATACATAACACAAATTAACCTGCACTTTACCTTTGAAAAGAATCGTGGATGGTGTGAGGGAGAGAGGAGAAGAGGAGGAGGGTTATTTTGTAGGACGACTTTCACTATAACTAACGGAATCACTGCTATCTGTTGGTTCACTAGAATCTTTGTCTTTCTGTGCGACTTTAACAAGGAACCCATCCAATGACAGCTGCTTTCGCCTCCTTTCCGATTTCGTGGAAATGTGGACATTGCATTGTCGTTAAACAGATTCATCGCTTGCACTGCTACGCTCTTATTCAGGTGGTGCTTTTCTACTAAATTTTGACTATACGAGTGAGGCACGCCAACTGAGATCGAACATGGGAAACGATTACCCACAATCCTGCAGCGAGAGAGAGAGAACCACCATCGGCTCAGTTGTGATTACGTGATGCTAGGTAGTCAACGCGTATACGTAATACTCGTATTGCAAGACCTTGCTCATTTATCGAGTTAAAATTTATTTTAAAATTTTGTTCGTCTTGCAAAACACTCGCAGCCCGAGTTACTTGCAATTCTAGTTTTTACTGTATGTAATGTGTTGTACTTTACCTCGTACCTCGAGCCGACAAACTGCTGAAGCTGCGTAATGTTTTCACAAGTGTCACAAAGTTGTGTGTGCATTTCTTATTACGTACGACTGCATTTAGCCCATTTTTTAAAAATATAATAAGCTTTATGGCAATCGGTTTGCAAGTATGAGTTATCTGTAAATCAGGCGTTCTTAACCTGGGAACTGACATTTATTTACGGAATTTTATGGTGGCAAATGGCACAAACACGGTAAATTAAAACCCCCTCATTACTCTCTGCTTTTCACTTGGACTGTACAGTCACTGTGTTGTTCTGTTGCACCTTGAATCAACATGTATTCATGACATAATGGGCTGTAAAAATGCCTTCTTATGTACATTCCCAGATACTTTGAGAGCATTTACTTTCAGCACGTTTTACGGAGCATGTATTTACTTTTTATAGCCTTCACTTAATGTTATAACATACTTGTTACACTTAGAAAACCCTGGTTGATTCATCTGTTAAATAATATTTGATGACATTGACACCTGGTGATATTTAGCATTGCTTATTAATCTTACTTACACAATTGTGAGTGAATTACTTCTCTTAAAGTAGTTTACAAGTGCCACTCACAAGTTTATAGAAACAAAATACGAACACGTTAAAAGAAATGAGTATTCAGTTGTTGACAGTTTCACTCTGGCTTCATTACCTAGAACAGGCCGTTGTTATAGGGTGTCCTGAAATTACACGCATTGCCAAAAAGGTGATGCAATGCATCGTGTGTAATGACAACTTCCCCTTTCAGCCTCTGCAGAGAGTAGAAAATGAAGTGGACATGAGAGGTGAGCAACATCCTGTGGGTGGATTCGCTTACCCTCCCACCCACCACCCACCAGCAATGCCCCCATCTGTCCCCCTTCAGTATCTCCCTCAAGACCCTCTGCACCAGGACCTGCCCTTCGGAGTGGTAGGTATTTTACAGGAAGTGGTTTGGAGATGACAACAGTATTTCATAAACAGTGACAGTTCTAGATTGATTTTTGTTTGAATTTTTCGATAAAATGGTAACTACACAGATGCATCTACTATATATTGTTGATCTTGTATCACATGAGCACAGTCTCATGATATATATGTACATTTTTAGTGTAATAAATTAACCCTTCGTTTTTTTTTTTCATTAGACTTTTGGTTTTGGTGGAATTTAACTGTATTAATGGTCTCGCCCTTCATTGTAGCCATATCCTCATGTTCTGCCACGACGTGTTAATGGGCAGAGATACAGGTTACAGCAGCCCTTACCTCCCCCTCCTCCTCCACCTCCCTACTATCCAAGTTTCCTGCCGTACTTCCTGTGAGTAGCAGTCGAAGCCTTTCTTATTGTAGAATTCTTAATCCCTTAAATTGGTCCTGTGTACAGACATGAGCCGTATAACGATGTTTTGGTCAACGAGAGACCGCATGTATGACAGTGGCCCCATAACATTACAATGGAGCTGAAAAATTCCTATCACATAGTGATGTAGTGCAATGCATTACTCACGTGTTTGTGGTGCTGTGGGTGTAAACAAGTCTACTGCACTGCAAGTCATATAGAAGCATAGCACATACAATTATGTACAATATGTAATACTTGATAATTATGACTGTTATGCATTTTCTATACCGTACTTTTGTATCTTTATTTTAGAATGTATTTTTTCTACTGTAAAACTGAGCTATACCATCTAGGTTTGTGTAAGTTACGTTGTATTTCCCTGGACTTGTCCTCTTTTTCGGACCTAAAAATGCCCAAAACGTCCGGAATTTCGCTATGTTTCATTTTGACATTTGCTTTTACTGTCAGAATACTTTCTGTGAGAATATTTGTGTTCCTTTGATGCCTCTTTGCATCTTGCCCCTGATGTCAGTACACTCTGTGATGTTCTCACAATGAAGATTCGCCTAACAGTGCATTTCTCAGAATGTATCCCTGTCGTGAATAAGGGCATGACTGTACTCGGGCCCATAACATGGCCGGGATATTAACATGAATACATGAAAATCCGTAAGACAATGACTTATGTTCTTATGACAGTGCAGCTTCTGTGAATTGGGATGTAGCTATATCATAACAGAGAATTTACTTTTTGTGACGAAGTACATGCAACTCTTGTTCACAAAGCATAAAGTAGCAGTTTAAGGAAAGCACAAATCTGTACATTTTTATCACTTAGGATCATATTTGTGTAACTCTTCACACTTTATTCTTAACTTTGCACATTTTAACAATACCATTAGTTCCCATTTCCACTTTGATCAGAATCAGCCTTTATTCGCCAAGTGTGCTGGGGCGCACAAGGAATTTGTTCCGGCAGCTTGAGACTCTCTCGTACATAGAGACACTATACAAGCTATACAACAATAAATGACACTATACAACAATAAATGACACTATACAACAATAAATGACACTATACAAACAAACAATAAATTACACTGTACAAAAAATTACAAGTGTGAAACATATAATATTATATACAAGCCCATGTGGGTAACATTGTGCATTATTGTGCATTATTTGATTTAGTTCTTTTAATTTAAAAGCGGTTTGAAAATGAATAATGTGGAAGTGTTTCTGGTTGTTCGTATAGATTATAGGTCTTACTTCTATACACATGTACTGTACATCATTGAAATCCTGTGCGGGTTTGAACATAGCTCATGTATGCCCCATAGTTGAGAATAGTCTGCATCTCCTTGTGAAAAGAAGTGTCCCTGTTTGGTGGGATGGTGTTTATTCACGTATGAACGTTCTTTCTCTTTGCCAAATTCTATGCAGCTCTATGCTTCCCGTGCCTCCAGCTGCAGTGGGGCCAGCGATCAGTTTGGACCTGGATGTGGATGATGTGGAAATGGAGAATTACGAGGTAAGCTACCCAGTCTTCAGGAATCCACCCCTCCTTTTTTTTTTCTTTTCTTTTTTTCTTTTTATTGAAATCAAAGTCACCTTTACAACTATGTTTATTACAGAATCCTTTTTTTTTTCTTTTCCACCAACCCTTTTGTGTGTCAGTTTTTGTGCGGCTGGGCCTGAACTGCTAAGATAGCCCCAGTCTCTGTTTTGACTGGTCGTTCTTGAGCCGACTCACTGACTCGCTGACTCAATGGTTTCCTAGGCGTTACTAAACCTCGCTGAGAGGCTGGGAGAGGCCAAACCTCGCGGACTCACCAAAGCCGATATCGAGCACCTTCCGTCCTATAGGTTCAATCCAGAAAATCACCAATCTGAACAAACCCTGTAAGAGCTGCTTCTGAGTCCTTATTAAGTTCACTTTTGCCAAGTGAAAGTTCCATGTGTCGTGTGTTAAGAGTTTTAATGCTGTTCTTGTTTCCTCCTAGGTGTGTTGTATGCTTTAGTGATTTTGAGTCTAGGCAGCTACTTCGAGTATTACCATGTAACCATGAGTTTCACGCTAAATGTGTCGACAAATGGTTAAAGGTAAGATATAGATTTCCTTTTTCTTGTATCCTTTGTTGGTGCAGACAACTCCAATTTCTTCCTCTTTACTCAAAAATATTTGAAGAATACTTTAGGAAACAAATGGTAAGATAAATACTGCAGAATACAGTAGCCCCTTCACATTCGCGGACTTAACATTTGCAGTTTTGGTCATTCAGGAGTTGGCTGTAAACAATTTTTGGAGCTTGCTGAAAGATTGCAGAAACTTGAGCACGATGTATAAGCCAGTACTGACTGATTTGGATTGCTGAAAACATGTAATGTAACTGTATTCTCTATCTTTAATATTAAAAATCTCAGCTTGGGTACTACATGTATCTTTGTCTCAGCAGCCAGCCTCACTCCTGTATTCGCTGTCTTTGTCAATCTCGCATTTCTCACAGTGACTTTTAAACTTTTCAGTGCCGTTAATTTTGCATTTTTAATAATACGTCCAAATCGTAGTTCATGTTCATTTAGGCTATCAGACTGTTAAGGGTTCGGGTTAGGGATGTCCAAGTATAATTTGCAAGTTTTGACATTTCCGGGTATCTCGGAACATAACCTTCAGGAATGTGAAGGGGATACTGCACGTTCATTTTAAATAATAATGAAAAAAAATTGTTTGGCCTAATTCAAATATCTTGTGTTGAATAATTTGGGAAAATATTAATGTAATTTGCATGTTTCTGTATGTTTGTGTGGAGTAGATTCATCATAAATAAAATGCTGTCCTTATGTTCATCTATACATCACTTCTTATAATTGTATCTAGTAGAACTACTCTAGCCAATGGTGAACAGAAAAAGTAGAGATGTGAAGCAGTCTGGTGTTTCTGCATGTGTATTTTGATGCACATTAGTCTGTTATCCAGATTTAACTTGATTTTTCGTAATCATAACCCATGTCTCAAACTCTGGTGTTCAGTGGTAGCGCCTTGACTTTATATTTCAGTTGTGCAAAATAAATGTGCTCAGAGAATAATTTTTCATTTGCAACTATTGAAGTTAAATTATCGAACCTGACATATCAAACTTTTATCCCTCCCCCTCGACAGTTCAGGGTGGGGGAGGGGCGCTATGATCCGCATTGGTGCAGCTTAGTTTTTGTCACTGGAAGCTGCAGTAATGGAGATGCAGATTGGCCCTTGCATTCACACAAAGCTTAACACCCTTTTCTTTGTATTACAGACTAATCGCACTTGTCCAATCTGTCGAGCCGATGCATCCGAGGTCCACCGGGATGTGGAGTGAGCCCAGATACGGTTAATCCAATGGGGGGGGGGGGGAAAACAGCACAATATAAAGGAGTCTGTTTCACGTGGAGACACGGGGCATATGGCACCCACCCCATGTCCCCCAAGTAAACGAAAACAAAAATGTCCCACCCACTCCCCGCGCCTTGAACAATAAACAGTCTAGCAACATATCTGGAGCTCTGTCGTTACCTCTGCTGAGCATTGTGTGAGATTGATGAAAGCTACTGCATAGTATAGCCACATAGCCATAAATTCTGGAGTTGTCCTGTGTACTTGTTTTGCCCTTGTGTTGCCAATATTCCAAAGATTTAACGTGTATAATCTTTCGTTGTGTTGCAACTCTATGGAAGAAAAGTAGGCATTTTTTTCCTAATACTAGTTTGATTTCTTTTGTTGTATTTTGTAGCTTAGACTCATTCCAAGTACTACACCAGTGATTTAAATGAGTTTTGGATTGTGGCTGGGAGAGTATGGAGCTACGTGTTGTGCAAACAGCAGATGAACAATAAGAAGAATTTCTTTTTTATGGTTAGTAGCAAACTGGACCATTCCACTGGCTTTGGATAAAAGCTTAACCACCAGAGATGCATGTTTGTATAGGTGATGGGCAACGTGAATTGTTAATAACGTATGTTACGCAATAATGTATTGATGATTTTGATATTTCTTTCCCAGTTTATTTTGTTTAATTTTTTTCATTTTAATCAGCGAATGCTATTGTGAAAGTCTTGACTTGCTGTGGTAACAGGTGCAGTATCTCTTTCAGGCCTGAGGTAAAAGAAAAATAGGATTGGGACTGATAAAGATGTGCTGGTTTGAAACCTCCTTTATGCTTTATCGCTCACAAAACTAAAACATTTAAAAGGAATCTCTCCTGGAAGGAAGGGGGGGCGTTGCAGTGGAGTTGCCATCATCGCTCTTGTAGAGGGCATCGTTTCAGACATCTGATACCAGGGGAGACAGTGGGACGTGGAGATTTCCTCACGCCAGGTCTGCTGGGCCGCGCTACCCCAGCAGCACATCCTTCAAGCCAGCCTTGTCCCTCTGCCAAACACTCACCCTCTCTCCCATTCTTGGAGCTGTTGCTTTGTGTGGCTACTGGATCCAGGGGATTGCTGGGCAAATTTGCATGGGCTGTTGATTTAGATTAGCAATATTTAAATCAAGAATCACCACCATTTAAACTGTCAGGAAAACAAAAAAAAAAAAAAAAAAAATACTTGGTTAAACCAGGAGGAACCAGGTTTGATGGATGGCCTTTGTCTTACCATTCTTTACACTTCTGCATCGGCCATGGGAAGACGGTCGTCATCCTGCTACATCAAAGTTGACTTTGGAGATGTTGGGAGTCCTTTGCAGAAAGCAATATGTGCAATTAGTGCCGGTGTTAAACCGAACACTTCTTCATGTTTTAGGAAGGCCAGGTTTTTCCTCGTTTGTGAACCAAATACTCAATATATTCTTCAAGATTTCAGCTCTGCCTTTCCAAGACCTTGACAAGCACAAATGTATTAACTACTCATCTTAAAAAAAACAATCTTTCTGTTATGTTCACTTGTTTTAATAGTAGGGTTTTTAAATTCTTATTTATTGGTTTTATCCTTGAGAGAAAACAAACTGAAGGATGAGGTGAAAGTACTAACGTGATATATAATTGTGTGATGTATAGGCAATTTTGTCAGGTCTCAATCCTTGTATTAGGTGGTGTGTAAAAGAAACATTTTAAGCATTGCAATGAAGTGAACAGCTTAAATGGTCTTGTTTTTAAGACAAAAGAATGTTTAAACATCAATAGCATTGCATAAAGAATCCTGTGTATGTAATTTGTGAGTTTCACGGTGAGCATGTTGGCCATAGTTACACAATGATTAGAAAGGGATTAAAAGTGACAAAAGATGGAGCTTTATGGTTTGGCTGAGCAGGACACTGACACTTCTGTCCACAGTTGGTATTGCTCAGGCATCCAAAAACCTAATTTGATGGTTCACAAAATTCATTTGCATTCTAAGGTGTTCTCAGAAGTGCTGTAAGTGAGACGACCCCATCAAGGAACTGACCCACCAAGCACTTATTGGCAGTCTTAACACTAAAGATGGAGACTTTCCTTCCCCGTAAAGGGACCTTGCCATGTTTTATTGAGAATGTCTCCAGTGCCTCTAGTGTACTCACTTGAAAAAAAGCCATTTTAATGAGTTTAGCCCAGAGTTTAGGTAACAAACCTATATATACACATATCTGTTCACTGGCATATATATTATTGTGAGTTTCACTCAGGGCCTTTCATTTATTAAAGAAGAATAAAATAAAGTCAATTTGAAATTTAAAATGATACAATGGGGGGTGGGGGGGGGTGGGGTATTTCATTTTCTTTGGTTGCTTTCCTCAGGCCGTTCGTAGTTTACGTAACCGATTCAGAATACTCTCAATTTTGCCAAAAGTAATTGATATCTTTTAAAGACAGGCATGCAAGCAAAAGTATATTTAAAAGAAAACTTAACAATGTTATAAATGTAGAAAGAAAAAAAGAAGCAATGTGTCACTGCAATCCATCAGAGCATATATTAACCTGTTAACGTTCTGTTTCTGTGTTCTTGTATTTGAATGAAACACACAAACACACAAGTTGTGATCCTATTTTAAATGTGTGTGTCTGCACACACTATCCTACCTAAACCACTTCCAAACGTATCCTAAAGGTGTTTGCATGATTAAAAAAAAAGAAAAAAAGTGTGTTTTTGAGTGAAAGATATCTATAGAGGGGGGTAGGGAAAATATTTAATTGTGCACAATATGCATGCATGTCTGACCAGCCACCAACTGGTTTTTAGCTAAGCTCTAGTTGGCTTTGGGTTTCTGGGGTCGGGGACTTTCTGCTCAGCTGATAACTGCCATGCATTGTACTGCACACATTTGTAACACCTGAAGGACTACAAGATTTTATTTTGGTAGTAGTAGGTCCACATTGACTTCTTGGAACTGTGAAATAAGTTAAATTCAGATTCTTTTTTTTTAAGGGGTGGCACAACCACATTGGAATTACTGCTTTTTTGACTGAAGGTGTGAAACCTGGATGGTAGATATTTGAAAGCCATATAGTGAAAAGGTGCTAGATCTTAGGTGAGCTGCTGGTTTAACATAGTGGTTTGCAGCAGTTTCCCACCAAGCCGTGTGCTGTGTTAAAGCCCCCAATGGTCATTTACATGCATCCAACTGAGTCAAAAGGGAGGGATTATTTTCCCAGTACAGAAATCCATTTTTCAGTCCAGCTCATCACCAAAACAATAATCTATACTATTCTACTTTTGTAGTCTATTTCCTATACAAGTAGTTCAAAATTAATTACTTGTGAAAGTCTGCCTTAAATTAGATGGATTTTTATTGTCTGGGACATTGTTACATATGTAGTCATACTGCCACCAATATAGTAGTTAATCAGTGTGTTCAGTGGTGTTGATCGCTTTATCTAAAAGCTTTTGAACAGCATTGCCAAAATATAATCAGCATGTAAAACACTGGTTATTTATTTATAATATGCAATTGTTTGGCTTTTTAAAGTATTTAGAAGCATTTCACAATACCCAAAGTCCAGAGACTAAAAAAAATAAAATTGTGTGTATGTTTTTCTTTTTATATATATATTCACATATATGTATATGTATATATATATAAAATGTGAGGGGGGGGGTGATCTATATCATAAAATACACACACAGAATCTTGTAGTCTTTCGGGATCCAATTAATAAGTAATTTCACAGCTTGTGTGGTGCAAAATTGTATTCCAGCTAAAATTCTTTAGGATTTGTGATTTGTTGATTGCTCCGTAGATGCCACTGATTGTTTACCAATGATTTTTGCTGTGGTGGGATAGTGGATTGTTTACTGTTCTAATACTCCCCCTGGCCCCTAGGGGTCGCTGTCTGAGTTTCAGACTACAAGGCCTCTAACAGGACCAGGGGCACGTGTTCTGTGTTAGAAAGATTTTTTGCTTTGGTACTTGCACATTTACAGTTACCTCATTTTCGCCATGTTTGTATTTGGAAGAAAAAAAGAAAAGCTAATATATATATTATATAGGAAATGGTTCTTAATGCTATAATTTTTTCATTCCATTGGAATCATATTGTTTGTAGCATTTAACACAACTAGCTATAGTGTATTATATATACATCTGTATACTGATTGAAATTTTTAAGATTTGTACTTTTTTTAAATGAAAGTTGCTAGTTCTGCTTTACCGAGTAGTGCAATCATATTTTTTTTAATTGTTGTGGCTGATTTGAGAGGGTTGTTCACTAATAAATGTATGATGTATACCAGTATAACGAAAAAAAATCTTGTGATTCTCATTTGAAGACCTACATTTCACATTAAGTACTTGCCTTTTAATGTTTTTCCTTGTATTGTTTTACGTGTGTTACACTAGTAATGGAGTTACTGCAGCAATTCCGGCACCTACTGATGTTAGTGAAAAGCAGCCCCCACCTCAAGCCGGACCACCCCTGCAGTGGTCTTACATAAAGCTTCAAGATTGTTTTTCCATAAGATCGAACTGAAAACGTGTAGCGAGATTCACTCCTCTCTTGGAAGAAACACTTTGAGAACAAACATTTGAATTCATTTTAATCAAGTTTAAAAATCAGTTTTTATTTTAACAATCTGGCAGATTTGAAAATGTTTTGAGGCCAGAGACGATCGCATCCATGCACCACCATGGCCCCCTGCTGGCCAAACTGTGACTTTCAGGCCGATGATACTACACCCTTAGACTGCAAGTATACAAGGCCCTTCAGCTGTCACTTACGGGACAAACCAACTGAAACAATACGCTATTTCCTACTACCATTGTATTTTGTTGTACTAAATAGACTATTTGATGTATATATCTTGTTGAGCCTCAGCAATTAACTTCATTCCTCGTCAAATAAATACGCTTTTACCAGAGTCAGGTTTTTACTTGAACTTTGTGTAACATTTCACCCTGTGTAAAACACTACAAAGGTCGGTGGGAACAGTTTCAAACATCAAAGCTCCATGTTGAAACCAGTTAATTCTTTGAACAAATTACAACTGGAATACGTATAAGTTATGTTCAGCTGCTTCATTCAGTCAATAACATGCTAATCCTCATAGTAGTTTTAACACTTGCATAACCATTGTGTCCATTACCCCACACTACAAAAATATTAAAACTGAGGGTGTTTCTTTGACTGACCTCTGGAAACAAATGTAAACAGCCAGAGTTATGTTATTTAAAAAAAAATTAATTTATAGTTGGAAAAAAAATTACACCTTAATATGACCAGCCCAGTCAGATATCAGAAGGGCAAAATAGGCATCTATGAATTACCACAGGCACACTATAGGCAGACTTAACTATGCTATATAGGCTAAAGCAACACATATGAGCTATAGCCTTCTTTAAAAACATCGACTTAAGGACTGCAAGCAGTCCGATCTCTTACTTTACCACAAACCCTCCTTTGGTCTTTTGATAACAAATACATTTATAGTCAATTGTGACTGCGTTAAAAAAGAGGATATGGTAAATTTTAGGCTTGGTGGATTTAAGGGTAGATTTAAATGTTCAATTCTTAAATACCTAGGTTTTATATAATATACACACACACACACACATACATACACACTGGGCAGTTCACGTTGGTTTTCTCAGTGGCGTTATTTATCCTGTTTGGAGTAGAGGGGACAGTGACGTGGGGCTGGGCAGACTATACAGTAAGGTTAATTTCTGTGATCCCTTGTGCGAAGTCTGACAAAACACAGGAAAAGAAAAGATGCGTTCCATGGCAAAGGTCATTAATCGTCCGTAAGGTCTTGCACAAACAAGACCTCAGTGCGGCTGAGGCCTGCCTCCTGTAGAGTTGGTGGGTTGGGACGCTCCCCGCTGGGGAGGCAAGGTAGCACCCGGCGGGGGAAATTTGTCACTATCTGGAACTTTTCTGGAGTTTCTTTTAGGGAGAACAAGAAATCATGTATCACCTGGAAGGAATGGGGGAAAGAGTGGAAGAGATATGTTCAGTATGGCTGCGGTAAGATCTTGAGACCCATGCAAAATGAATGTTGAGAAAAGCGAAGTTTACCGTTAACGACTGCGTGAAAAGAAAGCGCCTCTCTACTCTGGAATCATTGGGAAGTCTGAACACTATTTTGACACTGTCTGGGTCATCCAGAGCTGGTTCCTGGGGAAGACATTCAGACTTGCGCTCCTTTTCCACCTCTAGTGTCTGAAAATATACAGAAGCAACCATTATTTGTCATATGTAGTCATACTTCATACATAAATACAGAGGAATTTGACAGAAAACATGCATATAATGCATATTTCAAAACATTTAGAATATTACCATACGACACAAAAATCCAGTCTCATGAATAATCAATTATATCCTCCTGAGACCCCACCCATTCATTTATGTCCATTGTAGTGGACATTTTGTTTTTTCATATATCTTTTCACTTATGTAAGGAAACTTATTTATTCCTGTTGTACACTAAAGAGGACATGCTGTGAAATTAAAAATAAAAATAAATTTAAAAAAAGATGTAATTTCCTCCAAAGACATAGAAAATCACAATTAACCTAAACTGAAGGACACTTTTTTTCCTTGGGTCTCAGGAGGATATAGCATGGGAAGAAGTTCCCCAAGAAATTCCAAACTAAAAAAAATATCATTTATTTACACTGGTGTGTTTCTGATAGCCAGACTTGTCTGCAGCTTAATATTTTGATCCGTGCCGCGAACCAAAGAACATTTCATTTGTACGTTTTTCATCAGGTATGCAAAGAAGCTGTGAAACACCACCTACGGAAATGGGAGCCTCCAGAGAGGCTGGGGCTCCCCGTGCACCAGTTCGAGCAGCTCACCCTTCGTCTCCTCTCCTCTGCCAGGACGTTTTGCCTGGCCATCTCCTCCTCGTTCCTCTTCTGCTCTTGTTCCTCACGCTTCTTCCGTTCTTTCTCCTGGTCGGCACGAAGGGACGCCATGTAAGCTTCATCCTGCTGCTGCCGGAGCACCTGGGTCTGGTTCCTCTCCTCCCTGCCAGGCAAAAAATGCAGAACAGGCTCAGTGCAGAACAGGCTCAGGCAACTGCCATTTACACTTCTGCGTCGTCCACGTTTGTATATGAAATGGTGGACAGATGAATGATTCCTCAATCACTCATCAGGATTATGCTGCAGAGGTGGAAAGTTCAGGTGCAGAAAGTATAAATGCAGACCAAGAGTTTGTTTCAACCAACCAGCTGAGTTTATAAAGTCACATGCCTATTTAATGGTATTAGAAAGGGCCTTGGACTGTCACCAACCTTTCCATTCTTTCAGACATCAGGTAAGTTTGGTTGGCGTCCATGATGAATGTAAGCTGATTGATGAGGTCCTCTGACTGGATGACACCCTCTAACCTCCCCACCACGGTCATTTTTCTGTCCTTCAGCATTATCATAGCAAGGAAGGGATAGGTATTCTCTCGCAGAGCCTGGGAGACTGAACAACAAACAATCACTTAAGGAAGAATCCTATTTCTTCAACATTAATAGAACGTCCAGTTTTCAAACAGCTTAGCCTTAAACAGTCCCCTTGTTTTGTTTTAATTTAGTTTCCCATCTAGTAAAACCAAATTCAAATGGGAACTTACCTCTGTATCCTTCTGGCTTATTTGTAGAACAAGCCCACAGAAGCATTCTAGTATTGATGAAGTTCACAACCTCTTCTGCGCACAAAGTATTGCTGTGAGGACGGGAAAAACACCACAAATGACAAAATAGCCTCAAACACAAAAGAATGGGCAACCGCAACACTGCGCTACCACCTCTGACCTACCGGCAGAATTCATCAGTGTCCTGATGATCATCCCCATGAAGGTAGACTAACAAAAACCGTAGCTCACGTTTTGCGTCATTCAGTGCCTGTAGGGAAGGTGGGGTGGAAAAGCATCAGCTTTAAATCCTTCCGGGGGGGAATCCAAACAGCCTAGACCAGTGTCTCCAAACCCATTCCTCGGGGACCCACAGCCGGTCCACATTTTTGCTCCCTCCCAGCAGCCTGCCTGACAGTCCACATTCCTGCTATTTCTACAGCTGGGAGGCAGGAAAAACGTGGACCGGCTGTGGGTCCCCAAGGGACCGGGTTGGGAAACACTGGTCGAGACTGAAGACGATTGTGGCTCGGAGTCAACATCAAATTGATGGCGCCTAATTATAACCAAAATAGCCAGCAGTAGTAGTCCTCTATTTAATCACAAGCAAAGACAGATTTTCTTTCATGCTTCTTGTAGCTATAGCTGAAGCAAGTTATATACAAATATAGGGACAAAGGAACCAACCTGGCTGTAAGTTCCCTGGTAGAAAACTGGATGCGACCGGCTATATCTCTCTTCAAAGCTATGAATGAAGGACATAACATCTCCAACAGGATCTGTGACACGTCCACGAGGGTCTGGCCTTATGAATCTCAGTGCGAACCTTTAAAAAAAAAAAAAAAAAAAAAAAATCACTGGTCAAGTTTGTGGTAAATATTTTCAAAGAGGATAGGAGACACAAATATATACAAATAAAAATTCATCTTTAAAAATTAACCAGATCAGAATTAACCAGGGTTACTTAGGTATAAATTATAATTTGCTTAGACTTTTACTTGTGTGCTCACAAGACGTGTCAAAGAGAAATGTGATACAGCCAGTTGTAACCCAGTTAACTTTACAGTTTGTCAGGAATGTCAACAATCAGCTGGGTTAGTATCTAGATGTGTGAGCTGTTCACTAACTTGGCTTTCAGATACTGAAAAGGCTCACTTGTTAGACCATTGTGTCACCTAACCCGAAGTAAACCCCCACAAACAAGCTGACGGTAGAGTCTCAAACATCTACATCTCATGTCACTTTACTTCCATTTCGACTATTTCCTTGAGCCCCAAGTTTTCTTCAACCCCAATGAACCAAATGAAAAAGTTGCCTCTTCTGTTTCTTAGTGAATAATATGGTGGTATTGAAGTGCACATTAAGAAAACCTCAAATACTTAAGAAAACACAAAAGCAATTGTTCTTTCATTGTTTTTTGTGGGTTTTAACTTTGCATTCTTGTTATTTTTCAACACAACACATTAGGACAATACATTGTGTTTATACTTTGGGGGCAGCTGACTTTTTCCAAGACAGAATTGTTCCAGACCATAGTTGGGAATATACGTTCGGTAAGTCCCCCTAGTTTACCACAGTAAGAAAAAGCAAAAACACAAAAAAGTGAAGGAGCAAAAATGTTTTATGTTTTACACTGCATGACCACTGTAGGGTACCCCTGCCTAAAAACTTTTTTTGGTGCAGATATTAGTCACAGCAAATACTGATTATCAGAGAGCAATAACCTAAAACAATATGGGCTTTAAACCAGCAGCTTACTGAAAAATAAAGCAGATGATTAAATCCAAACTAGGGCTATAATGATAGATGTAAATGGAATGATGGACCATCATTAATTATCAGTACATTTATCATAGCATCGTCTTATAATACTTACATAAGAATTACTAAGCAGAACCTTTTTAACACAGTACTCACACAAATTACCTGAATATATCCAGTAGCGTGTAATATGTAATTCTGAATGGGAGCATTATTAAATAGTAACTCCATCCTAGCAAGCCCTGAAAAAGATGAAAAAGGATGTCATTTTCAAAATAAAAATAAAAAAAATACAACCAACCCCGAAAATTATGTATATTAAAGATAAGGAAATGCAAACACACATGGACAACTCTTAATGCATAAATTAGTTCCACCTTTGTTATCCCAAAATGTTAAATGCGCACTTACTGGAAATTACAACTTTTTTCCTTGTTGTTTTAGTTATAAATTTTCACAATTAAAAAAGGGGAATAATAATTTTATGCTGAGCATGAAAACAATCTGAACTGGCCAGACAGGGATTGGTATCAGCTCCAAACAACATAAGCAGTAGTACAACAACAGCATCATTCATATGTAGTCCACATTGTTTATTCATTTTTTTCCCCTTTTTAAGAGGCCAGTCTTATTAACTAGAGCTGTAACAATTTTTCAATTAAAGTAGATGTAGATTACTCAACCATTGAAAAGCATCGATTAAAATCTTCCTTCTTGATTACTCTGCAATATGGCGGAAGGAAAACAGCACATAGTGGATGAAAATCCAAAAGAGTGAAAATCAGCTGTGTGGAAGCACTTCACATTAAAAGTGAATGTCGTTGTAGTCCATTCGTATTGCAAAGCAAAACTTAGTATCACCACAGCATGAATAACGCAAATACATCTTAAGAGTAGACATTTAGGTTTGACACTCACCCAATAATGCGAGGTTAGCCGGTGATATGCCTAAGTGCTGTTTAGCCTCTCGCAGTAGCCTAGCCTGTTTTTGTCATCACCTTGACTTAAATTATTTTGCTTAATGTACCTTCAACTCACGCATGTCAAAATGATGGCTGCTAAAATGAGGGTTAGCCCCACTTTCTAGCCAGAGTATCTTATGGCACTTTTCCACTGCCACCAAGAATCGAGCCGTACCGCGAACTGACCGTGTTTCAAAACCGAGGCGATTGTATCACCACCATCTGATTGGTCGAAATGGAGGGGGATACCAGTGTTCTGTGTCAAAATGCATGGGTTATCTGAAGGAAGCAAAACTACAATTAACGCTTTGACACAATGTAACGTTGTGAAAATGCACCATATAAATTCAATTCAATTGAATATGGGTACAGTACTGTAATTTCAAAAGTCATGCCGTCCGTTTTATTACCTTCTATTCATGTGAAAATGCACCATATAAATTAAATTCAATTGAATATTGGTACAGTACTGTAATTTGAAAAGTCATGCCGTCCGTTTTATTGCCTTCTATTCATGTAATAAACAAATATCAATTAGATGGCAATCTGCCCGAGACGTAAGGAAAAAATTGGTTATATCAGATCATTGATTTCACCCAGACAGACGTGATCACTATAAGCAGTTTCCACTGTAACTAGGAACTTAAACATTTTCAACCACCAACTTGAAGTACTATAGAACAGCTGAACGGAATGGATTCGTAATGCAAATTTACGCAAGCAGATGCTAATTCCACTAGCGTCTGATGCGAACATAAGACTGCGATTCTCACAGATTTGCTAGTGGGAATTAGCACACAGTACATCATGATACACATAATGTGAATGGTAAACAAGCATCTTTTCATTTTTTGTCACTCTTGCTCACCATACCCGACAACACCTTTACTGAAGCGAGCTGGAGCTGAGCTGTACCTAGACACACTTGCCGGAACGGCTCAGGTATGGCTCGATTTCTGTATGCCAGTGGAAATGCACCATTACATAATTACACTACATGATACCCATAGCTATTTTTTGTGAACATATTGTATAGGGCTGAACGATTCTGGAAAAAGTTCACAGTGCGAGAACTGAGGTTTTCACGATATTTAAGAGTTGAAAATTAACTGTAGCCAAGTAGAACTTTTCTACCAGCACAGTCAGTCCAATAACTTGGTGTTAACTTGAGTTGCACGGGCAGACGTAAGGCCATGCTGACAAATTACTTGTTTTTGTAAATGTCATCTCTATGGAATATTAAATATTTCCATACAACGGAAGACAAATCTTTTCGGGACTAATCTTTGTTAGCTTTTCTCCTCTTCATTCATTTTTGTTTGATTTCTCACAAACGCATCATACGGTCCATAAGTCTAACAGCTAGAATGGAAATGATTATGATTGTTTCAGTGAGTACATGCAGAGCCTGTAATATCACTGTACCGATTATGTGCAATGACAAAGGCATTCTATGATATTCTATTATTTCATTGCATATAGAATAAATAACTACATTTTAACCTAATGCATTGTGTTTAATAAGATTATTTTACCAACATATAGTGGGAACTGCACTGTTCCTCGTTGTATAATTCTGTACGGTGTCCTTGTGTGCTCTGAAAGGCGCCTTTAAAATAAAATGTATTATTAAAAGTATTATATAACCAGACCTGCAAAAAATGGGTATTATAAACTTATTATTAAAGTGGAATACATTTTGGTATATGTTTCTGTCCGAGAGAACAAAGGGAAACATTGTCAGCTATGGGAAACTTCATCACTTACTCTGGGCTGTGGCCTTGACACAATGTAGCTGTACACTCTATGGTCTGCTGTGTTCACCTGTAATGGTCTGGTGGATGGTGGATTGAACACACTAGGAACTCCCTCTTGTTCATTTAGTCGGTCCTGTACAGCTGCCTGTCAAAATAAATAAATACGTTAAATAAAAATCAATGCATCCTATCAATTAATTACAACTGACTTTTTCCGCACCCCACATGCCTTTAAATCGGCACACAAAAAAAAGGTTATGGAACAAAAAAAGCTGATGCAGAAACTGGTGCAGCTTTGATTAGGGTTTGGGTTAGCCATCGTTTTAAAGTAATTAATTCCATAACGTCCATAACCATATTAAACAATGATATTTAAAGCTAGTTCGACATGCGTGTGTATTCACTTAATTTTTCTTAATTGGGCCTTATCAGTTATCGTCTCTTCGAGAATTATTATGTCGCAGTGGCTCTTACCTCAATGTTCCAGTTATGCTGTTCTAATGTACGGCGACACTGGTCCATTGATTCTAGGCCTGTTAAATCCTATGAAATATAGACATATCTTTTATACATATGATCAGCAAGACTAAACCACACATTTCACCTTACTTATCTCTAGTAATGACCAGGTAAACCATTTACAATGCAGAGACCCCTAATAGAGAATTTAACACTAAATAGAGGTCAGTGTAAAAAAAAGATTCCTAGATATTAACAAATGTATTTGGTGAATCTGCCCCTATTGTTAGTGCATCCTGTGTCCGTATCCAGGATGCACCAATTATTGTGTCCTGAGCTTGGGACAAGCAGCAAGCATGCCAGGAACCAATGGATGCATAGACATAGTAAATTCCAAATATTTCTCAGATTTGTTTGTCTGTCAGAAAATGAAGGTAGCTGATGATTCATCAGTTTGCTTAGCTCTTCATGCTGTGAACCATATGATGCTGTCCAGGAGCGCTAAGTGCCAAATGCAGTGCCAACATAACCCCCACTGCAGGCGTGACAAAGCTATGACGTTGCTTGTACAGCAGTATACCAATATACTAATGCTGATTTAGGCCCTCCATCAATCTGTGGAACACTGCCACATAATTCATTCTTAGCTGGATTCCCAACTGGTGAATGATTCAGCTCAGATGCAAAGCATGATTCAAAAATGTTTTTAATGAAATAGGTTACTACTAGGGCTTCAACGGTACCATTCAGTTACATCATTTTCGGTTCAGAACACACAATGAAACAAATGAATACATTACTTGATACGGACGGCACCTAAATTCACAAGGAAAGAAAGAGCTCTAAGACCCTCCAACATCACTTAAATGAAGTTTGGGAACATTTTGCTTTCCCAAAAAATTACACCAACACAGTAGAAAGTACTTGACAAGACCAAGATTGACTGTTGACTGTTATATTGAACTCAGATATGTTTCTGGAAACTCATCCAACAAGATAACTCATGAGGCGTCATCCGGAGCAAGACAGAAACAGCAGAAACAGTTAGTCTGCCCATGGCACTTAAGATGCTTTTGCCAGGATTTTCACACCAGGGTAAAAAATAACTAAGGCTTAGGGGTGTTTATCACAAGTAGTCACTAATAATTCAAACTGAATTACTCATACCTGTGTGCAATGTTACATAGTACATACCGAATCAAACTTTAAAACTTCAATAAGCTACTTGGCAAAACAGATGGTTTAGTTGTCAAAGGCCACTTCAAACAAAAACCAAGCAAACTGCTCTAAATTACACAGGAAGGTCAAGTAACTAAAAAGGGGGCATACATGTACTCCATGTGGTTATGTGTGACTTAGGATGTTCTGTTCTTCATGTAACGACACATACTGGCCACTACAGGACTTTCAGGGATACAGGCCTCAGAGATGGGGACTGCTCAACACACAGATGATTCTAAGATTGTGGATATTAGTGAAGAAAGAATAGTACAGGAGTATATACACAAGTTTTGCTGGTTGATGTCAGTCTAGGAAAGGTGCTGTGCTACAAGTACCTTGGAAACTATAACAAAGATTGGCTGGATTGTCATAACACCAAGGGAGTCAGTAAAATGCAGATTAACCTGATTTTTGTGTTTAAGGAGAATAAAGTGTTTTGGTGCGACCAGATATTTCTACACATATTTTACCCATCATAGCTAGTGTCAAGTTACTTACAGTTTTTGGGGGAGGGTAATACCACAATGAAGGAGATTGGTAGATTGAAAACTTATTGGGAAAGCTAGCTCTGTCAGGTGTGCATGTTAGTGTACCCTTTCTTGTTACTTAATTGTGCTGGGATGCATTTATTTTTTATAATGCTGCTAGACCACAACCCTCCAGGTATAAATAACATCGTTCTATTACTATTTTAGATAAAAGATGGTTAAACACCACTCTTCATAACACATTAAGTTATGCTGACCCCCTGCAACAACACCTCAGCTGGCAGGCATAAGCTGAAGAGTTTCTCATTACAGTTTGCAAAGGCTTGCCTACCAGCAGCACACACAGTCTGTCCGGTTTCCTTAACTTTATCAAACTAACGTAATTACCTATAGGTCAAATAAAATACTGCACCGATTGGTAAATATGTTTTCACTTTTACCTGCTGCTGTTTCCATAAACTGATTCCTTCCCTTTTTTGCAATTTCCCCAAAAACATAGCTAGCCACAAGTTAGAATTTACAATTTATCAATAACGTGTGAATTATTTTATACTCAGTTTAATTATCAAAAGAAAAAACGCAAAATGCATAAAAATATAGTCAGCTAATACAGAACTAAATATGTTTTGCTTGATTCCATATGAACTCTTATAAGAGGTAGTAAAATTGAACATGCTAGCAGAGCTGCTGGCGGATTGATATACACGTTGAATTACTGAGTCACACGGAACGCAGGGTTACCCGAGAAAGACACTACATTTCTCAAAAGGCTCCACATACAACGTCACTTGTACTATCTGACTAGTGAAATAAAGTTACGACTTTTGAACAGGATATACTAATTAGATTGTTTGGGGAAAAGGGGTCAGAAAGTATGGTTAACTAAGAAGTTTCACCCCAGCCTCCTGTTCGAAAAATCTAGCATACGTTCTTTAGCTAGCCGCTAACTTGAAATGGCAGCATCACAGTTGAATTAAGGCGCATTTAGTCCTTGACAGAACATCTGCATTTTGGCACATATTACTATCGCTGGTAACACTACCGAGCGCCATATCGGCTATAGTTATTGGTTACCTGAAACTGCAAGAGTTTCTCAGTTTGCGTTTGAGATAATTCCTGTTCCTCTGACGCCGCCATCTTGCTTCGACAAATCTTCTGACGGAACGCACCGGAACTGATGCGCGCTTCGCCGCACGGCACTATGGGAAAAGACGCCTATATCATAAAAGGTCCGCTTTACATGCAGAAATAGAAAAGCCGTAAATCGAATGCAAGCAACGTGGGTATCTGAAGAATAGTTTGCAAGCACTTATATTACAATGTGTGGCAACACTAAAGATTTTAAAATGTATTCGTTTAGGTGAAACTTTAACAACGTTATGCATAACAATAGGCAAATGTATTTTTTTTCCAATTTTCCTACAAAACCAACAGCATTGTAAGATATTAAATCGATTGATCTGATAAAAGCATGGCGATTCATTTTCAGAAAGGACAAATATTTCCCATACGATTCATCACATCAGTCAGTTTACTTTCTAAATACAATCCAATCTCGTAATTCTGGATTATCCGGATTAATATGTACAAAAGATATATAGGACATATAATGAGTTGTTTGTTGTCTTCAGACTGGCTATGTCTGCTGATAAACATTACTGACTTTCATGTCCTGTTTATGTCCTTTCCCTACCTATCAAACATTATCTAGAATTCACCAAAACCAAGTTAAACCTAATAGAGAAGGAAAATCAGTACTACAGTCAAATTTATGGCAGAATAGTACATATGTCTGCCAACTGATTTTTAAAGAGGATAGTATTATTACTGATATTGTTAGTCTCAACAGCTGTGATTGTAAGATTTATTATTTCTGTTTTAACTTATTCTACTATATATAAGCATTTATACTATATATAATCATATATAATATTCAATTATAAGAGGTACAACACACATATTACATTTGTTGTATATATACACACAACAGACACGCTGAAGCAGTCTGCCCCACTAAGGGAGCAGTAAGCTTGCTGCGCCGTTGGTCGCCGATGACAACACCCGCCAACGTGACCAAACGTTGGGTTTTACGCGAGCGCCACGAGAGCATTGTGGGAGAAACGCCTTTTCTCCACAAGCAGACTCATACTTATCAAGTCAATGATATGAAAGACACGCTGTATTTGAAAACTTTAGAAAAGCCCGACAGCTGAAAGTTTACTTACAGAGTGAGACTTTTACTGCGCACGGTTCACGGTGACGGATATAACTTGGAACCTTGCTGTTAGCCGGAACGCAGAGCCGCAGTCAGATAGGAAACCAGTTTATCTGGCGACGCCCTCCGAATCAGTCGCTAAGCTTACCGGTTTCTAGAAGGCGAGAACACGCTTTCATTAACTGCCATTTCCAGTCTCGCCACAAAAATATAAACACGTAGCCAGAGAAGATGGCGGACGATTTCGGCTTTTTCTCTTCCTCCGGCAACGGAGCCCCGGCAGCAGAAGACGACCCCGCCGCCGCGTTTTTGGCCCAACAGGAAAGCGAGATTGCGGGCATCGAAAATGACGAAGCGTTCGGGACGCTGGAAGAGGCCGAGCAGCCTCACTACCCTCCATCTCAGACAAATTACAGTAGGTCAATCCGCCGCCGACTGGCGCCCGTCAGGCCGCTTTGTCAGCCGGCGCGCTAACCGAGCAGCTGCTCATGGGCTAGTCGGGGAATTACATCGTGAGGAAAGGCTAGGCAGCCGAGCATCAGGGGTTTTTCCGCTTTTCACTTAGAACTAACTCGCATTTTACCAAATAACCACCACAAAGAAAGGGAAGTAAGAAGCGATCGTAGATTTCGACGTGTTTTGGCGCCGTGTGGGAGAAGCGAGCAGTTACAATGAAAGTGGCAGCCTGCTCGTACTGACAAACGCTTCTAAAGAGTCACCAACTCATACATTGAATGTCTTAAACTGCGATGCTGCGATATTTTAATCATCATTTTTACTTTAGTTTAGGTGTCTCGCAGCCTGTACGATAAAAACAAAGATTTTTTATAGACCAGTTAAACTTCAGGCAAACTGTGAAACATAGACACTGAAATATTAAAATCGGTACGATTGGGTTAGAAAGAACAGGTATTGCTACATTCTTAAATTGAGTGGATGACGTTAAGGCGAGTTAAGCAATCCTCATCTCATTTGTTAGTTTTGAAATACACGGCAATGTATTATTGGCATTTGTGTGTAAGTATATATTTAGGTGATTGCCATTGATATACACTGAAAACAAGTTAAAGATATATATTTTTCTTTTTCTTGTTGAATGATAGATGTTTTTGGGGAAGAAGCAGCCACCGTGAATGGTGACATGTTTTCGGTAAGTTACTGTAAGGTTGCCTTTGAGTAGGTTTTATAATAAACAGTATTTGCACTGTATGTTGAGTCTTTGTTTGCTGTCAAGTCCGGGAATGAGAAATGCTTTCTAAAGCTCCTCACATCATCTGACTATCTTTTTAACCTGTATATATATATTGGTTTGCAGTAGAAAGGGGATTTTTCCGTTGGTCAGGGATAATGTTAGGTCAGTGTTCAGTTTTTGGGAGCACAAACTGAAGCCCTATTCTATGTGACCAGTTTGGCACAATCTTTGTCCCTGACACAGGACTTAAATATACTGAAGCCAGCTCTCTAAATGAGAAAGCAGCTGCAAGGCCTGTTTGTGTCCCTTAGGATCACCTCATAATGTCAAAATGTTCTGTCCTCCTGGCCCCAGCTGAGTTAAAATGAGTCATATTTGGACAGCTATTGTTTAGCAATGGGATTATTCTGTAATCCTTATTGATTAAATAGTATCCGGAATCCACTGAAAATATTAATCAGTACTGTCCTGCCTGATTATCTCTAAATACATTTGAGCAATTTTGATTTTCTCAGTAGTCACTGTGGTCATTTGGCTATTAAATGTAGGCATTTTGTAAATTGGTACAGTTGTTTTGCTTACCAGTGGTATGAAATTGCACTTCCTCCAGGAGTCTAATGGTCCCACCGACAGTTATGCCGCTATCGCTCGAGTTGACCTGCAGAGGCAAGAACCAGAAAGTCTGCGCAGGTGGAGAGAGGAGCAGAGAGCCAGGCTTGAAGAGCTTGGTGCGTATCTATGCCTCGCTGGCCCTCATCCAAAGTGACTTTGTTTTATCCGTGTTTACAGCTGGTGATTTTGAAGAAATTTAACTGAAGCTAGTAACCTTACAGCTGCTAGTCACTGTCCTTAATGAAGAAAACCTGCTTCTTACCCATCAGGATTTTATCAACACAGATCAAATACTTGCACTGAAAAGCTTTGGGGTGGACTGTATACTATGCTGAGTGTCTGAAAGGGTGGCAGTGTGTGTCTTTGATTTGGGTTTGTCTTTTGCATAGCTGAGAGCTTTTTTTCTTTGTACAAATTTGGAACAGCCATTAGTAAAACTGAAGCCCACAATCATAATATTCTATCCAATCATGTAATCGTTTAAATATCTTTGGCTAGTTTCCCCCCACAAACTAACGCATGGTAGGATTTTTCGATGAAATTTATGTCAAAAAAAGCGGTAACAACCATCGCTGCATGTAACAGAAAAAGCTGGAAGATTATTTTTTTTATTAGTAATCAGGTACATACCATTTGTGGATTCAAAATTAGACTTTCTTAGCTGACAGTGAATGTGCAACATAACCAAAGGACTTTCCAGTTTTATCATATAAATGTTTTCATTGCACTTGAGAGAACACACTTTCATCCAGAAGCATATCATTTTTTTTTTCGTTTTGATTAGTTATATTTTAGTCAAGGTGCATCTTAAAACCAGGGTTATCATACCGGCTGGCAATAAGTTTTGATTCAAGCAGTGGCAGCAGGTGACCTTCTGTCTGTGTCCCATGGGGTCACACAGACTCCGCCTCCAAGGCTGCAGAGGCTGAGTGGAAGGAAAGGGCCAAGAAGGAGCTGGAGGACTGGCATGTGCATCAGTCTGAGCAGATGGAGAAGAACAAAGTCAACAACAGGTACAGTGTGATCCCAAGGACGTTTAATGGTCTCGTCTCCAGATATGGATACAAAATGATTTCAGGAAGCTGTTGCTGCTTATTGTGCTGTTCAGCTTTCTTAGGGAAAAAACACATTCCAGTATTTCTATCCCAAAGAAATGACAGCTGCTTAAATATGTTATACATTTAGCCTGTAACACATGTAGTATGTACCTCTTGACATCTGTGTGAAAAACATTCCATGCAGTGGAGAAATACAGAAAATATATACAGAAAGTCAGTGTTTTAAGTGTTTAAGTATGAGGAAATATATCCGTTTTTTGTTGCTGTACATTGTCTTCAATAAAATAGGACACGCCTGTTTAGTTTGTAATTTGTGGGAGGGGGGGGTTTATCATGTCTAACTGAGTTAATTATATAGTTCTTAAGACTACCTGTGGTGCTATGTAATTACTTCAGAGAAGTAGCTTTGTTATGGCAATTTTAGTTTGTGTGAGATCCAAATATCAATTATGGAGCCCAGGAAGTGGCATGGAAAAAGACGGACTGTTGTGAGCCTCGCAGCACTTCGTGTTACTATTACTAACTGTACTGTGTCCATTTAAAGTACAAAACATCGAATGAATGGACTAAGTATAAAACTAAATGCTACAGACATGTCTAATAAAGTGTGCTTTAAGCATTAAGCACAGAAAGAAATCTGGAAAACAAGGGGTGTTGCTTTCTTCTGTTGTGTCATAGTTAAGGTTTAAACCCGGATCCCACTTTCCCAGATATTCTCGCTTGATGATGGATTTGCAGGTCTGTACTGAAATATTCCAGAAAGCAGGTTCGAGTTTAAACCTTAGCTCCAACACGGTGGTAGGGTTAGCTTTATATGCAGTCCTCCCACTGTGGTATCTTTCGACAAAAGCAAGCAACAACCCTTGGTTTTCTACATTTCTGTACAGGCAAATTTGAATGAATGTTTCAATGTTTGTGAGTGCACTTCACCTTCAACAGCCCAGATGTCTTGCTTACAGTCAGTGAATGGGCACAGTGCAAATATTAATAAATGTGTATAAAATCACATACGATGAAAGTTATTTGGTGTCCATTGTCCCCCATAGATCAATGCTTGAAGCACACTTTACTGAACATGGCTGTATTAATTAGGTTTATACTTATTAGTTAATTCTATATTTTGTACTTTAAGCACAGAATGCAGTTAATTATTAATGGGAAAGTATTGCGGGATCTCGCAAAAGTCTTTTCTTTTTTTTATGAAGTTCAGGAAGCTCATTTTTATTAAATTCATTTAGCAGTTCGAGTATAAAATTGTCCATGGGTTGAAATTAACTAGTGGTAAATTACATGTACATAATTATTATAGCTTAGTATACAAGAGTATCCAGTATCAGTCAGTTTTGAGTGTATCTCTGATATATGGAAGGCATTCTATTCTATACATTCTGCTATACTAACCATTGATTGTTCCTTACAAAACAGTGATGCATTCGTGTTAAGTGTCACTGCAGATATCTGAGCTATATAAATGTGCTCTTTGTCACGTTGAGCATTAACACCTATGAAAATGGACATTTGTGTGCAGCCTGTTTTGACTTTCCCAGTTTTGAAGACAAGGGGGGATGTAGCTGAACTGTACTAATACAAGCCTTCTTTTATATCTTTCAGCAGACTCTCTCCAAGTTTTGCACGGTATCTTTTTGTAACTATAAACTTTGCTGCTTTTTCCCTTTGTCGTAACGCTCCTTTCCATGTCTTCTGCCTTGATATCTTGCAAGTGTTCTGTCTGCTTGTTGTTTGAAACTGACCCATTTTCTCTGTCTTCTCCTCCTTTCTTCCTCTCTCCCTTTTTGTTTCTGGACTAATTTGCATGCACACTAGGATTGTGGATAAAGCTTTCTACGAACAGCCCAACGCAGATACAATAGGTTTTGTGTACGTCTGTTCCTCTTCAACCTGTTTCACAACTTCACTTCACCTTCAGTAACAAAAATTCCCCTTGAATATGTACGCTGGACCCATTCTAGAAATTAGTTGGTTAGACTACTAAAGCATTCCTTATTCTTAAAGTTAAATTTCAGTTAATAATAATGTTACCATTTTGTTTAGCTGTTTTATATTAATGGTAGTATTATTATTATTCAATCTGAGCAAACTTTGATAAATTTATATTGACATTTTAAATGATTGTTGTGGCTTTGGGCCCTTTTTTATTGACCACTGTAGGTAATTTAAACTCTGCCACCACTGCAACACATCACAGCAAACTGGTTATTTTTCAGATTATGTCAGCATAAATTAAAGGACTCATTTCAGTGTACATTGTCTGGTTCAGGGTCATTTCCTGTTGCTGCTTTTCTACGCCCTTGTCGCTGTCCTGTACTGATGGCCTGTATATAGAATAATCTTTTTAAATGAGAGAGTATATGACCTTGGCAAGTATTGCCATCTCATGAAAAATAACACAGCATTACAAAAATAGTGCTGTGCCCCATTTTGGTGACGTGGCTTTTCATTAAGAATGTAGTTGTGCCGTATGCACTGTGGGCAGTTTGCTCTGCCCTCCGTGGTGTGACAACGCCTTATATATCTGTGGTATGCCTGAGGTCTGTGAGCTTTCTGTTAATCCTGGATATATTTTGAAGCCATTTCAGATCAAATGTGACTGTAACAGTGCCTCCAGTTCCCCTCTCATTTCACCTTGCAAGAAAATTAGGTGCATGGCAGTGACTGGTTTGCATTGGTGGTTTGCTGGCAATGACTGGTTTGCATTGGTGGTTTGCTGGCAGTGACTGGTTTGCATTGGTGGTTTGCTGGCAGTGACTGGTTTGCATTGGTGGTTTGCTGGCAGTGACTGGTTTGCATTGGTGGTTTGCTTATCCTGCATCTTTTGCTCTCTCAACTGCTTCCCACTTTTCCCCAACTCTACCGCATCAAGTAATTTTTGTTAGATTTGTTACACATATATAAAAAAAATATTTTATGGATCACTTACACGCTGTAGATCTCTTGATATGTGAATGTCATATTCTACATTTGTGAGATCACTTACCATCCCTAAAATGCCTCATCGCTATCATGAATCATTCAATCACGTAGGTGGAAGATTGGCTAGTAGTTGACCACCAAATTGTCTGTTACTGTACTCCAGTCAGGTATAACTACAAGAAAGTGCTTAATTTGGTAGCTCTGTAAAGCTATGTTATGCCTGATAAGTGTTAAGAAATCAAAAGTGGAAGATTATCTACATTGGTTATTGGAAAAAAAAGTGTATTGTATGCTGTATATGCAGTTCTGGCATTTACTTTTGTCATGCTTTACCCAAACTTAATGCAGTGTGAATAAGCCTGCAGGAGCCTATTTAACTTCAGCTTTGGAAACAGCAGTCATTGATACACTGCTGATAGTTTATCACACTTCCTATACTTACTTTTTATTTGAACAATAAAACAGTGTAAGCAGGAAGCAAGCGGTATAACTGAATATTGTATATATCTAGGGTACACTTTAGTGTGGAATGGCTTTTCCCTTGTTTTTTCTTAAGAAAACTCAGCCTTTTGAGTAAACTATCCGAGAGCCTTTTGCATTGTGCTGCATCAGTCCTGTTCCATTCATGTTTGACTGCACAGCTGGTCGTTGCTCCTGAATTTTCTGCCAACAAGTTTGGCCTTAATATGCGGCCATATATTCTCTATGGGGTTAAGATCTGGTCTGGTGATGGACCAGGCCAAATCATCACTGTCAGTGAATTCCGCTCCGACCATGACTTTGTTGTTTGTGCTGTGAGTGCTGGTGCATTATCTGGTTGGAAAATAGCCTATTGTCTGTCATTCCCACTACATAACTTGTTCAAGCTTGGTAGGAACCCTTTCTGTAATATCTTTTGGTACTCCTTTGCATTAATGGATATTTTTCACATCATACCAGCGCACCAATACCAGATGGTGCGAACCCCAACCCCCCCCCCCCCATACTATTATCCCACCTCTACCATGTTTCACAATGGTGGAGAGGAATTCTTGGTGGAATTTCTCTCTTGACCTTAGGACTGGACGATATGGCAAAAATTTATATCACGATATATTTCTTACTTTTGGTCGATACGATATAATTCCGATATCGATATGGACAATATTAAAAAGACTCAGGAAAAAACTGCCGAGGACACACACAATGGATGTCTGCAAACTGAATTTGCAAAGTCTATAATACCTCCAGGCTCCTCCTATTAAAATTATATAATTTTTTTTTTAATAAAAACAGTACAAAAAAAAATAAGGATCACTTTATTTGTATTTAGCCTTTACAAACAAGAAATGTGAAATAAACTATCAAATAAATAAAACTCAGACTCAGCTTATTAACAATAATATATTTCCATTTAAACTAAAACAGGCTGATTATTCATATACTGTATATTATATGATACAGTATATATGTATATCGAAATATCGGAAATGTGTTTTAAAATCGTATCACCGTTATTGAAAAAAATTATATCGCGATATATATTGATATCGAATTATTGTCCAGCCCTACTTGACCTATGAAGGAGGTGTTCAGAAGCATCGCTATAAAGCTCAAAACATGACTTGTCACTGCAGAGAACACACCACTGAGAATCATTGTGACTATAAAGTGCTGAAAATTTGAGTCTGGAACATTCTATGTGGTTTACTTGCACACCTTTTTGATGACAATCGGCTTCCTTGAGCCGTCTTGTAGTTGTTCATTTTGTTCATTTCTGAATTGCTGTGCTAATCTTATGAGGCTTCTTATGATTTTTTCAGATCATTTATTTTCAGCCTTCTGTCATCTTGACATTCAGAACTTGCCTTCTGTGCCACAGACCCTGTCACAATTGTGTGACCAATTCTCTGAATTGTAGGCAGTGGAATCTGGATATCCTTAGACTTCAATCAGACATGAATGGAACAGCAATGAGGCAGCACACTGTGATAGGCTGTAAGACAGCCTGCCCAATGGAAAAGCCACCCCTTTCTAAATTATACACTGGCTACAGACAATGCATGCAATATTGTGAAACACTGTTACTTATTTCACCTATATTTGTTAAATGGGAAAAGTAATCATAAAACGATAAATTGTTTGCCTCATTTTTCTGCCCAGCAGTGTATGTTGTTTATTAGACTGCATTGCATTCTGCTTAATTAGGAATTTTAGTTGATTTTGTTGATATAGCACTGACTTTATCCATTTTTAAAACCAAGCATCTTGAATCAAGCCTACTGGGACAGCTGCAGAACAGTGATACAGTACCCTTGCCAAGTACCTGGTTTTGGGTTGGCCCTGTGCACTGCTATTTATTGACTTTGCCCCTGGTAGAGTACTGCAGTATTAACATAAGTATTATTCTGCGATTTCAATGTTACTTCACAGGAAATCCTGTCAAAATAGTGCCTGCAAAGCCAATAATTCACCTATTTTGAATGACAAATGCAGTTAACGTGCGTGTTAAGAACATGAACCTGTTAAGCAATCTTTGAGGGATGGAATGGCACATAGACACTGTTAAAGGGTGTCAAATATCAGTCTCAAATATCCACATAAGTACTATATCTTGATTTACACTACATTCTTCTAGGTTTGTGAACACAGATTAATACTGACAGCACTGTAATCAAGCAAGGTAGATTTGTAATTAGCGGTTAATGTAAGGCTGTTTCTCTTAAGTGCCATTTTTAAAGTGTTGCTTTTGGTTCCTCAAGGGCTTCAGAGGAGGCCTTCCTGAAGGAGAGCGATGAGGACACCCCAGGCTCTGAGTGGGAAAGAGTGGCACGGCTCTGCGACTTCAATCCCAAAACCAACAAGCAGTCCAAAGACGTGTCTCGTATGCGATCTGTGCTCATATCCTTAAAACAGACACCCCTGCTTCGCTAGGCCACGTTTTCTGTCCTGCTCTTTTAAGATTGTGTAGTGCTCTGTCTACTCCACAATGAAGGAAAGTAAAATATTTTGCTAATTAGTCTATTTTCTGGCACCTTTTCAATTTTGTTACATTGACATAAGGATGCGAGATTCATCCACATCCCCTTTTCCACATTATAGCTTGGGTTACACCGTTCTGTCCCTTCCCTTGACAGATTTTATGTTGCTATCACATTTCTGTTGGCTGGACTTGTAGTGTATTTTGAGCAAAAGTATGCCAAGGTGAGTGCCACCAATGTTCTCTTTTGGACCTTATGAAAATACTTTGACATTTTAAAGTGTCCTACTACAAAAATGTAAATCAGAAGTTCCCTTTTGACCTGAAAAATCAGGGGTGGTGTGATGATCAAAATGTATTTTGAATGGGAATCCCCTCTCTGTCCTTCAGGACTATGACAATGTTTGAAAAGTGATTTTACATCTCTTAAATCAGTCTTAGCACTGTTGTGTAAGAATTTTTAATCCACTTTGGCTGGTGCCACCCATTTTTGTAAATATTCACGTTTTATTCTCCCTCAGCCCAATGTACCAGTACGATATGTGCTTTATAACTCACAAACTGAACGAGTTAATTCCTAGCTGCTTATGGTCTCATGTTGGCCAGCTCAAGACCTAAGACAGAAGTGACTTTTTAAAATTTTCAAAGGGGTGTCTCTTGTATACCCACAAATCACCTGCCTTTCCTAGATTGCCTTCAAATGTATTTGTGAATTAAATGTATTCTTTTTTTTCCAAAATGAAATCAGTGCATTTTCTTGCTGCTTGAATGCCATAGCCTACCTGCCACTTAACCCAGTTTCTCACAGATGATTAAAAATCGCTGCTGGCATCATGTAATTAGAATATGACTGAGTGCTTTTTGAAAGCCCTGGGTGTAAAATGAAGCACATTAAACATAAGTCACTGCAGTATATAATCTAAACCATATGGGTTGAACTTAAAATTCCAAAAATGACCGTAACATTTTATTTATTTTTTTTATGTGTTAGCAATACGTTTCCCATTCAGAATATAGATGCCCTTAAATGTGGATTAAAAATATTGGTTTGACATGAAGGGCAACCCCAGACAAAAAAAAAAAGTCTATAATGGTTAACCAAAGTAATCATTTGGTTTAAAAAATGTAGAGTTGGGGGTGTACATTATCCATAAGAGGCCAAAAAAAATCCTAAGAGTTATTGTTAGTTTATCATGTCATGAGTGAGTGAAGTGCTGTATGCTGGCCAGGGTGGGTCAGAACCTTTTCTCTTGTGGCCTTCAACATTTCCAAAAAGAAAAACACCTCACTCCTCTATAGCCGTACTGTTAGTGCCTAGTCACTATTTACACTATTGGCCAAAATTGTGGCAACAGCTAGCAATGTTTATAATGTAGGTAGTGTTTATAAACAATCAAAGAATGTTTACAAATATATGTTGGACGATTAAATAGGTAACTGGAGCAAGAGTTGAATAAAGTTCTGCAATCTCTAAAAATGGGAAGTGTTTCCAAAATTTTGGCCATTAGAGTACATTAGACAATGTTCCTTCTTAAGGAGTCCTACAGTCCAGCACCCTGGAACCAAGGATTCAGAAACATGCTGAACACTTGGGGACTGTCTCTCTGATTCATGACATGATAACCACATCCATATATATATTCTTCAAAAGGATTTGTTATAACAGGACCATTGTACAGTCTCACCACTTTTAATTTTCACCATGATGTGCACCATGAAAGTGACGGTCACTACATCAGCTCTGTATTCCTTGCATACCTGTGTATCTGCATGTGTATATGTGGTGTAGTAGAAATAATGCAACAGTTTTATATAAGCAGACATTTCATGGAAAACTGTTACTCCACCGAGGAAAAATAAAGTTATTCTATATTAATCTGTTTTGTTTTTAATATGTAAATTAAGTTTCATAATACCAGCTACACTGTTTGCCTGTATATCTGTTCTTTTTTGATGCTAATAGTAGTAGATAAATGTAACAATATAAAGCAATTATGTATCAGTGTGTCACATTCCATGACCAACTGCACATGTTGATCTAGCATAGAAAATCAGCTACCAATTAGGTCATTTAAGACAAATTAAGTATATCATGTACAATAAATTAAACACAAAGGAAACCCAACTCTCTCAGTACTCTGGTTTTACACTTGAAGGAATGCATCCTTGCAGAGACTTAAGGCAAATAATGATGATTAAGGCAAAAGCATGACTGGGTTCAAACTTGAGCAACATTGCCAAAAACACCTTCCAAGTTTGTATTTTTTAAATCTTTTTTGGAGATAACTCTACAGTATACACTGCTATTATTCATTATGCTATTATTTATTATGATCAGTTTTCACCTTTGTTATCTTCATCCAGGTACTTTAAAGGAGGGAAAAAAGACCAAATTCACAGTCTTCATTTATTTACATCTAATGACCACAGAGTTCTCTTACAGCACTACTGACTGAAAAAACATTGCAATCACTTTCATAAAGCAGTACAGAACTGTTTTCAATTTGAGAGCTTTACAAGAAGATCTTCAGCCAGATGTTGGCAATGGTAGTTGTCCTCTCGCTGCTGAGGTCACTACTTGTGTTTCAGGGCTGTAGCTGCAACTCCTACAATAATAGCAACTACAGTAAATCCTTGTGCGAAGATTCGAGCCCGCATCAGCAACTGTGACTGCCGAGTTTTTCCTTGTTTGAAAGCAATGAGGCCGTATGTTAATGCTCCTGTGGTCCCCAGGCAACCTGTAAGAATGTTAACGAAACTGTAAAACAGCGGATCTTCACACAGGCAACATACGTAACGTTATTATTGGCTCATGATCATTTCAAGGAAATTCTGATTACTGGAGAAGTACATTCCTAACATAAGTTTAACTACGCTCTACCACTACAGACCTCCAAGGTGGTGGAGACATTATTTGCGTGACTGAAAGATTTCAGGTGTGTGGGTTTTCGTAACAATATATTTAACCATCTATCCATCCAGACATCCTGAGCAGGATCTCAGGGGAGCCTGAAGACTATGTTGATATAGTTATTTCACAAAAACAGGCCAACATTAGGCTCTTTCTGACCGCAGGAACCTTTTACAGAAACTTGGCCGGATTTTAGTTCCTGAACTTTCTCAAAGTAATTACTCTACCTGCTTGTGTACAGTACATTCAAGAACAGAAGACCTTGTACACTTATAAATGAACACTAACTAATACAGTTTGGTCATAGGACATCATGAGGTGATTTTTAAATAACTTATTCAGGCACCAAAGTAGGCTCGACTGAGTTGCCAGTTGAATAATAAGGCCGAATGCATTACAGCGTCTTTTCCCACACCACAAAGGATGCACCCAATGGATACTTTGTGGCCCAACCTATCCCAAGATTCACTGCGTGGAGATAAAGTGGGCGTGACCCGAATAGGTGATAGGAGTGACGCTTCATGACGGAAGAGTACGGCCGGGAACAGCTGATGACGCAAATACTGTAATTTGCAAACTTAGTTCGTACAACAGGTGGCAACACAAGCAATCTCTTTAACCAACTGAAAAGGTAGCACACCTAAAATGCAGAATGTCTGGCTAGTGTATCTGTGCGAGCACATTATACTCAGTTGCAGTATCTTTCTCGCGTTCTGAAGTAACTAAAGCAAAAATTCCAAAATCCTTCATTTATTATTTAATTCTTGTGTTTCTCAATTATTTGTTTGTATTTGTTGTAAACTGAGTTCAGAAGTACACAGCAATTGACCAAAGTTTTAAACAATTTCTATACTTTTTTTTTTGAAAAGTTAATATTAAAAAAAGTTTTACTCTAATTAGTCATTTTCATATGTATGGTATTTTACATTCCTTAACTGAATGTATTATAACAATGATACAGGCAGCATTTCTTGCAAGGATAGACTTGCTTGTTAAGTAGTTAATGGTTAATTAACATTACTACATACATTCCAAGAAGAAAATTGTGATTTATATTGTTTATTATAACCAAAAAATATCAACGTTTTGACCAACTGATCGTGTTACTTGAAATGTGATCCTATGGTTTGTATTAATATTCAACTGAAGCTACACATGCTTTTGTTATATCTCCAGTGCTGCTTGAACTGCATCACTTTTGTAAAGTTTTGTTAAATTGCATTTACATTGCTACCAGCCCTTTATTCCTGAACTGGACTTTATTTTTATTGTTTTGCAAAGACTTTTGCGTACTTTTTACAGTTAGATCATAAAATTTCGACATCGTGACTGCAAGTGTTTAATCTGTCTTGTTTTTTTAATGATATAATCAATTTATTTATTAGGTTATTCAACAAATTAGTCGCTAGATTAGTCCACTAATGAAAAAAAAATCGCCAGATTAATCTTTATTAAATTTCGTTAGGTGCAGCCCTAGCAATAGTTAGTTCATATATGGTATACATCAATACTGTCGATCTCAGACTAGCATAAACTCTGTGTAAAGTAGGGGTGCTCTGTAAACTTAAGGTGATACTTAAAAGAACCTTTACATATGTCACTTTCGGAACTGTCACTTCTCCCCCTGCCGGAAGTGGAGGAATTCAGACACACACTTTCATGTTTTGCCCTTCTACGTTTACAAATGCTACGTGAAGTGGGTAATCAATCACAAAAAAACAACTACTTTTATGCATACACACATAAATTACTCGTATCTGGCCATATATTTGTTTTGAGCGAAGGTATAGTCAACGGATGACATTTATTTGACTTACCTAATGGTACAAAGGGATTCTCCTTCGTCTTTCTAATGAATTTCTCTTTGAATCCTTCATCTTTCATCCGCGAAGCAGGGGAAAATCCTTCTATAACAGGAGGATTAGACAAATCAAAAAGTACAGCTGAAGATGTTTGCTTTGGCCCTTGATCTTGTCCTACGGGGGTTGTTGTGGTGGCCATTTTGTCGGTGCTGTAGGCGGAAGTGATCTTCGAGCCACGTGATTTGCGCAAGCACGTTTATTGGACACGTTTAGAAAACCGATGCATTAATTGATTTAGTATTTCGAAAATGAAATGGCAATGCAAATATTGTAGATAACTGAATTGCAGATTAAAGGCGCGGCACAGATGGAAAACAATTAAACAATGGGGAAAGCATGTATAATCATCGCGTGCTTGATAAATGTCCGGAGTTTTAAAGTTATTTTTGTTAACTAGTAGAACCATGATTGTTGTAAATAATTCTGCCTCATTGATGAAACAGTTCTAAATTTATTATTATTATTATTGTTGTTGATTATGATAATTATGATGATCACGGTTAAATTATAACGGCCCACATACCCATCAGACCACCGGGAACATGCCTGTCCAGTCCAGCCTTACCCTACTATGTCTTTAACTGAAAACCAGTATTATATAAATTGCTAATTTAACCCATAACGTTTGATTCTGCGAAATTTACATAATAGTGTTTGTCAACTTGAAATAGTGTTTGAACAATTTGAAGTGAGTCACAGAGGGTTCTTATTACCCTCCACAGCCGGCAACTTTTTGGGTTGTGAGCAAAAAATGATGTAGAATACTTAATGTTATGCTATCCTAAAAAAGAATCAACATGGTACTATATAAAATCAAATGTGAATGGAGAGAAACATCATATGTTGGGGAATTGCGATGTTCTTTATCAATTTACCACTAGATGGAGACAAAATTATATAACAAAACTATTTCTTATCACAAATTAATGCGAACTTCTTTGCAAGACAAATGCGAAATGCTTTAGGTTGATCCCCTACAAGTTACTGTAATTGTCACCGAGGATCGGCAAACGTGCTGGGAACGTGATGGAAGGACCAAAAGAAGACCAAAAAAGAGGCTGGTGCCCTAAACGTACTGAAAACATCCTGGGAATGTGATGGAAGGACCTAAATAAGACCTAATAAGAACCTTAAAGTTGGTCCTCTAAACGTTCACAGCATGTCCTGAATTTTCCATGAAGTCCCCAAATAATGTGGCCCGAAGTTCTGAAGAACTCCACATCACAGTGTTGTGGGAACATCCTAGGAAGACTACAGAATTACATACTTTACACCAGTGGGGACGTTCTCAGAACATATGCATGAACAGATAGCAAATGTTGTGTGGATCAGGAAATATCATGGTCTGGGAGTAACCCAGAAACAGAAATAGCCCAAGACAGGGTGGATGTGTAACTGCCGCCCTCCTGCGGTGTCAATTGTATCTTGAAAATTGGACTACACAGAAAAATAACTGAGAGCCCTTAACCTAGATGGAACAAGCCCATTGTTGACCACTCACACATAAGTCAGACTAAGGGAAATTCAGAGTTCCCAATTCAACTGAGCAGCATGTGGGAGAAACCTTGCAGAACATCGACCATGTCGATTGCAGTGAATGTTAGCACTCTGATACATTCGAGTCAAATGGAATGGTACTGTAACAAACAATATTTGCGTTAATAGTTCATTTTATACAAAAATGACATCAATTTGGCATTCTTTTCTAGTCTGAGATTTGGTAATTGCATTGCTTTTTTTTGGAAACATGCCATTAATTTCTGAAAACCTGTTTGGTTATTTGCTAATTAAGAAAGTCTAATATTTAAATGAATCTTGTTGTATGAACAAGATGTGTCCCTAGACCTTCATTAAAATATCCCAAGTGACCATCGCAGCTACCGGATTGTGGGTGTGTCTATCTCCAGCTGTGCTTTGTCCCTCATTTTACATCTAATACAAGTTAGGCAATGAATACATCGTAAATAACTCATTCAGGTATATGCTGCTCCACACAGTATTGGATACAACATGCAAGTAACGTCAGTCATTAGATACAACAGGTAACAGGGTATCGGGGAACATGGCATGATTTTGCATATCCAAATTGCTTCAAACACAAACATTTGAAAAATAAAATAATAATAATAATATCCATATTCGAACCAACTATGCTTCTCAGGGTTGTGGGTTGGAGTCTTCCCCAGGCAGAACAGGGCACAAGGCAAGAGGTCAACCTAGATGAGATGCCAGTTCATTCCAGAGCACATACGTACACTGACTGTATACACTGTGGGAAGGGGAGTAGGAACGGGGGGGGGGGGGAGGACGTGTACCCCCCAAAAATAGATTTTTACATTAACCTTTAGGTCAACAGCCATACCACCTGCAATTCAGAGTTGGTGGTCCATCTGCAGCAAAGCAGGTTTGGGCTTGGCCAGTACTTGGTACGGAGGCCAACTATTAAATCTGGGTTGTTGCTGAAAGAGGTGTTGGTGTGACCAACTGGAGAGTCCGTCCTGTGCTCTGTGTGGATCGCAATGCCCTAGTGCAGTGATGGGACTCTGTCCTGTAAAAATCTTTCGGATGAGACGTAAAATCAAAGTCCTGGCTCTCTACGGTCATAAAAATTCCCTGGACATCCTTTGAAAGAGTAGGGGTGGTACCCTGGGGCCTCATTTATAGCGTTCGTAAAATCTTGTGGGAGAGGAAACGAAAAATCAGATGCATATAATCTTGCGTGAACCGCAATACGCATTGTACAAGTTAGAAAGCCCACACATCGTAGAAACATTAGCACGTGTGTGTGCTAAGGAGACCACACCACATTACTTACTGGCTGTACTACGTTTTTGCCCCATTACTAAAAATGCACAATTAATAGCTCTGAAATAGCTCTGAAAAGTTGAAAACAGCTACTGTGTGAGTGAGACTGATTCCCAAGAGAAAGACATGCGGCGTAGCCAAGGTAAGATTTCTAATATTAAAGATACACTAACAAATACTGTGTATGACTAATATTTAACCAGGCCTATTATATGATTTTATGTTACTCAGGTCATTTCAGTATTGCTTTTGGCCCCTGTGAGTTTCTGCGATCATTCGGCAAGCTCCAAAAACATTCCCGTTTAATTGTTCATGGCAAATTCGCGAATAACCGGAACGGCAAATATGAATGGGTCACTGTACATGTGGCTGCACACGTTCACCGTGGATGCCCTTACTTTGACATTTCAGTATGTACACATCTAACTTAAATTCTACGCAATACATATATTGGTAAATATAAATTAATTTATTACAAAACAAATGCTGAATGTCAGTTGTATATTAGATATTATCAGTGCTGTCAAGTCTCACGCATTGACTGTGAGACACGCATTTCAACCAGTTCACACGCTCAAACGCCACTCCTTCTATTTCTCACGATGAGACGTAAGGGATAACATCCACCAAGTGGAGTTTTCCGCCGAGTTCATGACTGTCCCGAGTTATACAAAGTTAATAGCCATCAACTAGCCTAACAGAAAGTAGCATTTCATGTTTGCGGGTAAATTCCAAAATAAGTTACATGTAATCCCGCTGCAAGCACATTATCACATGGATGCGCTCACAGATGGCGTGCAGTGGTTATCTAAAGAGCAAGATCCGATTAATGCGGTAGGAAGGGCTGGCAAGTGTCACGCATCGACCGTGAGACACACGTTTCACCTCTAATGTAGTCTGACTCCAAAGTTTTGATGAGATCTGTGAGTATTATGTTATATAAATGTTTTGTGAGCATCCTGGGGCAAAATGGCTGGCGTTGCATCATCCAGGTGGGGGCTACACAATGGTGGTGGTTAAAGTGGCTCCCCGTTGGTGCCTTATAGGACTATGGCTGTTTTGAAAAAGTGCCATATAAATGTAACATTCATTCATTCATGTTCTTTTAAATTATGAAGCTGCCTATGCCCATGACTGTGGTACATTTGGAGATGCCAGTTACACTAATAGCATTTCTTTACACCATGGGAGGAGACTCACATTTAAAGAGCGGAGATTCAGCATCAGTGCTGTCTGCTGGGCCACTATGGCACCCAATTTGAATGTAATAATAATATCTTGTTTTTCTGGAACAGATTATTAATATAACCCTGAAGGGCTATATTTACTGTCTTGCGCAAACAAACAAGGAAAATATATATACTACAAACATATACACTACATATACTATTCATTGAATTAATAGCTAATATATAGTAGAATCTAACAAGTGTGTTATTGAATATTTCATGGGACATGAAAATAATTATAGTAAAATACCCCCTGCTGAAGCACGGATTTGGCCTCCACAGAAAATAATTGCCCAGGCCTGTTGTAACTCAGTGCCGCAGAGCTCATGAATTATTGGCTATTTATCATTAGTCCTCTGTGTAACGGAAAGTTTAACATTGACTGACATCAGATTGCGGACAGACCACTATTACCCATGACAGTTTCATAGAGAATTTCAGAAATGATTACATTGGTACATTCAATTCTGCATGCAGTGTCTTTTGTCATACCTCATAAGATGATCTTGTTCAATTTTGAAAATGAAC
The DNA here is from genome assembly GCF_048594095.1 of Paramormyrops kingsleyae. Lineage (NCBI taxonomy): Eukaryota > Metazoa > Chordata > Actinopteri > Osteoglossiformes > Mormyridae > Paramormyrops > Paramormyrops kingsleyae. The sequence goes on along the minus strand of NC_132806.1, from coordinate 31,002,815 downwards.
GGTAAGCTTGATTCAAGCTGACTATACAGATATATTTTCTAGACTTGAGGGAATTGGGACATTGAGAAGATTTAGGAGTATACACCTTTTTGGTAGATGGCTTATAGAAACAATATTTTTTAATTAAACTTGGTATTTTGAAAACTAATCCAGAAACAAGTCATGTTTTTATTTGTCTAATAGTATTTTCTTTGTTTCTTTGGAACAAAATTGTAATGTTTTCAGTTGGAGTTCAATATACTTATTCTTAACACAATGAATTCCAAGATCACATTATTACATGCTGTCCACTCAAGCAACCTTGACTCAGAGTTCGTAGCTACATTAATTACCGTTTCTGTTATTTGTGAAGCAACCACTAGCCTAGATTCAAGGTTCTTTTAATTTGGCTAGTATCTCTATAAATAAACACATGAACTCACAGAGGCCAAAGCAACTGCCAGGGATTGGGTGTTTCCATGGCAATTGATCAACAGCACCATGCTCACAGAATCCTCAATTTTTGAAACACAGCTGTCTATAACTGGACTAATTGACTTTTTATGGTTTTAAATGTTGTCAAGAGGGTGGTAGTATTATTTGTGGGCATGGTTCCTAGCATAGTGCAACAATGAGGTTTTGTTTAACTCAACGCAGGGTTGCTAATAATTAGCATTTTGCATGTTTCCTGTGGTTTTCAGTTAAAGCGGCTACATTAATTTAGTATGTTTTATAAGTGTGTTATGTTTGCTGTCCTTTCCTCTTAACTGAGAAGCAAACTTAAGCATTTCAAAACACACGTCTGCCTAGGGTGACTATATAAATTTGTCATACTGATAATAAACTCTGTGACAGACACTTATCCTGTAAATCCATTATCCACATGTCTCCCTAAAATGCTTGCATGTTTTCCCTAGTTGCTGTGTTGAGGTTGGGGAAGTGGGGAAGCTGGGCAATTTTTCCTTTATAAATCTGTCTCAATGGGAGAGGAGGGATGAATGAGAGCTGTAATGATCAGTTGCTGTAAAATGAAAAGCATTCACAGGTTTTATAGTTATCAACCACAGTTTTCTTCACTTTTCTCTTGGTTAACTGCAGGGTGTGTTTGAAACCTTTACTGATAGAACTTTAAAATGTACCGAATTCAGCATGAATATGGTAAAATGGTTGTTAATGCACAGTGTGAAAATTTCAGTATGAATATTTATAATGTATGATTATTTATATTTTATAAGACACTTTTGCCCAAAGTAGTTTGTTTATATATCTTAGCAGAACTGTTTGCCGTTAAGTCTTCGTTTCATCACATTGTGCATAATGAATGGGGATCTTTATACAAGATATCCTATCCTTGAAGGTTTGTTTTTAGCTTAGGAGGCAGGTGGGTGGATGGATGGAAACAGAAGTAAGGAAAGGAATGATAATTTCATCTTATTATCAGGATCACCTCTAGAGATTTATGAAAAGGGGGACAAGCCTATCTTAAGGGGATTTATTTATTTATTATCTGATTTTAATCACAATGAATGATGATGCATTATGTAAACTAATTAGTGTACATTTATTTGGAGGGGCCAAAGACAACCAAACAGCCCTAGCAATGTCCCTGATGGTTTTGAAATTTCTTGGTGTTCTTCACCTGGGAAAGGAGCAATCGATTTGGCTTGTATGTGAGATGCTGATGCCATTTGTTTAATGAACTTACCTCGTGTCATGAAGAATGTCAACCAATGTCCATCCATAATGTGACTTAAAAATTGGAAAGAAATACAAGATGACAGCAAAAGCTATTCTGATTTGACGGAACTCATCTATTCATACTGTATGGTTCAGAGCTGGATGAAGGAGTCATCATATTTTTAATACTGGAAAACTCGCAAGACAGAGTAAAACGTAATTGTCAGCAAGCTTGCTCGACGGGGTTCTCTGGTGCATTACAGAGGGCAGGGTGAGTAATAAATTGAATATTGAATGTGCACGGAGTTGGACTTTAGGGCAGAAGTTGTTTCCCTTTAGTGGTTTAGAGGGCAGCATAGTGGGCGAATCTTCTGTGCCTGTGATCGGAAGGTCTCTGGTTTGAGCCCGGCCTTCGCGGAGTAGCCCTGTTTGTGGGCCCTTGAGCATGGCCCTTACCCCCCAGCTCCATGGGTGTCGCTATGGATGGCTGCCCTTCACTGCTGAGCTCACTCTCGCCTGTATATGTGTCTGTGTGTCACGGAGAGCAAGATGGGGTAAGGAAAAAAGAGATTTTTCCCCATGGGGATCAATAAAGCATTATTATTATTATTATTATTATATTAAAGGGTGTGCATGCTAGCTCGGGGTAGCAGGGTTAAATCTCACATACACTTTTGTACGTGGAGTTTGCCTCTTCTCCATGTGTCATGCAGGTTTTATCCAGGTACTCCAGATTTCTCATGAATTTAATTACTTGTAATGTTCTCTCTGATGGACTGGCATCTCGTTCCGGTTGTACCCCTACCTTGTGCCTCATGCTGCCAGAGAAAACGCCTGGCCCCTTCCAAGAATCTGAAAGCAGTATAAAAGTGGGTGGGTATAGGTAAGCATTAAGGGGTTAGACATGTTACATTTTTGTTTTATTGGCAACTAACCTTAGTGTTGATGAAGACAAAGAGGTCGTAGGCATCTTTAGCCTCCGTGGAACAGTGATCATCAGCAAAAGATCCAGCGGGCAAGAAACACGTTATGGACTGAGCAGCGCAGTGAAAGACTTAAAATAATAATAATATTTGAAAGTACCCATATATTTCTAAGAACAATGATTAAAGTTCTCCAGAATCTTTTATTTTTAAACTTGTACAAGTGAATGCACAGGAAGTACACCAATATGTCTTTGGAAAAGTTTAGATTAAAAAATGGAAACCAGCACGAACCAAACAATGAACATTTGAAGCCTGATAGAAAGTGGAGGAATTCCATCTATATGGCATAATACCAACAACAACTATTATAACAAATTACTGTAAGATTTTGTACATCGTTATTCTAGGACATTCATTTCTAGAAAGAACCAAAATGTTAGTCACTGGCGTGATCATAGTTTATGCGAAGAAAGTATAGCAATCAATATCTCCATATAAGGATCTGTATCAAGGGAAGAACGGATATCAGTACTTACGAATGTTACGAATGATCTCTATTTCAAAATATTATGGGAGGAATGAAGTCAATAGGCTATATCACAAAAGTAAGTTTGGTCTGATTTATGTGGGAAGTTTGAGGATATAAAATCAGAAATAGCTTGGTAAAAATATATTGGCAGTACAGGTTAGAGTTCTGTTAGATTTTCATACGAAAAAAACGGTTAAATAGACCATAAAATGCCAGTCAGACGCTGCATGGCGTATCATGCTGTCCCGCACGTATTTCCGCTCCTTTGCGACACTCCGGTACAGCTGGTGGCGGTAGCGTGTAAGTCCGATTTTCCAAGTGCCATGAACCCAAAAGAAGAGAAAAAGTTCAGGGCTAGTCGGGGTTAGTGTTTGAATACCATACAAGGAGCAAACGTGTATCCCCTTCCATCCAAACCCGCTGGCGGCCGACGACAAGGAACAAGCGAAAAAAGGTAGAAATCATTCGATTTTTTTAATTGTCACAAATACAGAGGCTTGTGCTTTCCTGAAAACTTCATTCAAGACACGGGTTGAACAAAGTGAAATATCTTAAGGAGTTATTATAGGCGGTGGCAGTACAGAGACGAAGGAAATGAAGCAGTTTGTATTCGAATAAAACGGTGTAAAAAGAAAATCAACTTTAAAATCGACTTTTTCCTGCGTGAAAGAAAAGTGCGAGGGATCTCATTTATCAGATGACAAAACCGCCTCACATTATAAGTTTGCTGTTACAAGAACATTTTTTCGGACTTTGTACAACGTTGTTTCTTATAAACTGTAAAAACATTCTTAAAACAAAAACCGAGTTAGTTGTTTATCTTTGAAGAACATTTGAAGTTAACGTTGTTCCCCATGTGTGGAGTTAATTTGACAAATAACAGCAAAGGGGACTGAATGTCAATGTCGTCAAAATTCTAAAGAAAAAAAAAACGATTTATCAATATTAAATACAGTGATTATCGTAACAGTAGTAATACCCGCAGTTGAAGTCTTGTCTGGTTATGGCGTTTATAAATTATATGTTCTGTCACCTCCGCTTAAGCCATGGGCATTTTATCTGAATTTCTTGTTGCAACTAATTTGTAAGCACAGTACCCTAGCATCATTTGCAGTACACGCATAAAGATACGCACGCTTGTATGTGTTTGTATTCATATCTTTGTGGGGACATTTATTTATGTGGGGAAAACGCTAATCACAACAGTGACAACCTTAACCACTACCCAGCCCTAAACTTAAACCATAAATAACCTAACAAAATACAAGACTTTTAGTTTTTTGATTGCAGATCACAGATTTGTATAAAATTGAGACACACGCACAACATTATAACCCAGGCTACCAATCTTCTACCATTATAACAGAATCAGAATGAAATACCAATACTCAATGGGAAAGGCAATACATATTCAACCAGCCTGCGGCCTGTACTTGATAGATGGATGTTTGAACTGATGGTTTTAATACCAAGATGTAACTTTATCAGCAGAGTATGCTTCTTAATTATGTTAAAGAAAGATGTAATGCTAAAAACTATTGGATAAACACAAAAAACCAAAAAAACAATTGTTGACAAAATGGATTATTCTGCATTTCGAGTGAGAATTGAGGTGGATACATTTAAAAAAAATCTGTTTCATTGATCCCAAAAGTAAAATTCATGTGTTATTTATGAATGGCATGTCGACTTGGAGCCATGCCTAATATTTTACGCATGTTTTGCAGTCCTGCAGCCTCTGACGTGGTTTCTCACTCCAAATGGAGAGTAACCGAAATAAATCTTTCTGATTTTCATCTGTGCTGAAGTTTCCCTTTTTACTTTTTATTATTCAGTTCATGACTTCAACACTTTTATTCAGTACTTCATTACATGAAATTTCCAAGGATATATTTTGATTGCTTTTATAATGTTCTCCGTGTATATTTAGGGGCGCTTTTCCACCACACCAAGTACTGTACGTTTGGTACTTTCGCTTTTCCATTGACTTCCAATCGAGTACCAATACCAAAATTTCCAGTGCCAATAGTGCCGAACCAGCTGCAGTTGACTAGAACACAATTGCAAACCCAGAATATAATGATACACTAAGTAAAAATGTGATTTAGTTATAAGAACATGTACAACAAAAAGAGCCGGATGGCATGACAAGAAATTAAAAAGTATTTTGTTGGATATATTAATATAGCACACACATAGCGTGCCGTCCTAGCGATGTGATTTTGTTGTAATAAATATTGGGGTATTTATAAAACAAAAAAGATTATACATTTCTCATAAACCTGTCTTAGACTGATTTAAACGGCTGTTTTTTTTTGTGACAGAGTACCAGAGTGAAAATATTTTAGTGAAACTTTAACCCCCTGCGCTATAATGTCTGTACAGAATTGAAAGTAAGAAAAAACCTTACTTTAATATAACTGACCAGCAATGTAAGAATTGTGGAAGGTGCAATTGCAGGTATTCTTTAAAGAACAACTGATAAATTTGGGAAGAGTAGATAATAATTAAGATCCCTTACACTTATTTTATTCAAGTATTTGGTGCAGTTAAGTATGGAAGTTACTTGTTACATTGTCCTTTTTAAATAAGTGTTGAAAACTAAGTATTGTCTAGTGTTTTCTGAGGGGGAAAAAAACAAGGTGATGCATTTCTTAATGTGTGGCTTTCCTTTCATATTATAATTGCCCTGTTGAATGCTTGATGTTACTGTTTTCACCTTAATTTCTTCTGGGGGGTGAATATAGTTCATACCTGCCCTTTTGATTGCTATTATTTAGGTACTCCAGTTACTTTCATGTAATCTGGTTTAATCTCTAAATTGAACGACAGGTGTGATAAATGCAGTAATGCTTCTGAGTGCATCTCACCAAAAAATGGGCAATGTAGAATAGAGATACTACAATCCCATTGGGGAAATTATTTTTGGCTTTGCCCATCTTGCTCTCCATGCAGGCGAGAGCGAGCTTGCAGTGCCCCGGGAGCTGGGGGCTAATGGGCCACGCCCAAGGGTCCACGGACATGTGACTGTTCTGCTAAGGCCGGGGCTCGAACTGATGACCTTCCGATCACAGGCATAAACTTTTGATCACTGTCTTAGCTCGCTGAGATGTATGTTTTCAGTACTAGCTGCCTATGTTCATATAATTTTGAATGGGAAAATGTAAAACTAATCTATATGAATAAAATTGTCTTGTAGTCACATAACCGAAACTAGGCTGTACAGCCAAGAGGCAAGATGGAGGCTGTTTTAAAGTTCTCCATGGTTTGCAGCTAAGCTCATTAATATTTGTTGTGTTTTACCTAAACTTCTGTTGTGATATGACACCTGAATTATGTCTTAATTACAATTAGTCTTGCTATTGTGTGTTTTGCTGTATAAAACGTGAATATTTTCACTGGAGTTCAACTGGAGGTTCAAAATCATGAAGCTAAAGTTAACATTGTTGTCAAATTATTATTATTTTTATTATTTTTGTGAAGTTTTATTTTAACTCTTTAAAAGAGCATTCTGATCCTCCAGGCTTGGTGGTTGCAGGTATTGTGTGGTTACAACAACAGATTTTGATTCTATTATTTTATTATTTTTTTTTTGAGAGAGAGAATTGCAGCTGTTCTACTGGATAATTTGATCCACTAGATGTAGCAACGCACAATGTAGGCTATTGCTTTGCATTGCTATTGGCCAATATTTGTTAAAAATCAAGATATTGGCAACAGCCCCATGTTAGTCTTGCGGGTCAATTTTTAAACTTCATCAGTATTCAGAGTAGGGTTGGGCAATATGACCTCATCAGTATCACGATTAACTGAACGTTGTACCTCGATTACGATTAATGAATGATTATTTTGTGTTTTTTTTGCCCTCGTTTCATTGACATGGTTTGTACTGTAAATATGCTCAACTATTAAAGCTGGGATATTTTTGCATGAAAGATCTTTATGATTTTGAAATAATTGAAGGAATCACACACAGATGAACCATTTATGGTCACCCATTGAATATTTTGGACAACTGAAATCAAATCGCTTGAAATGAAAACGTCCTATGAAAAAGGTTACATTTTATTTTTAGTGTAACAAGCAAGTTCCCTAAAAAAGTAGAAAGCAAGTATCTTGTATTTCTTGCAAAAAAATAAACACTTTATAGCGATCACGTCTGTCTGGGTTAGGCTTGCCACGATAGACGGTGTTGACGGTGTTACCGGTTTTAAGACGCAATACCAGTGACATCACTTTTCCACCGTGATACCGTCCCCACATTTATTTATTTTTTTTTAAAGACTGCTGACTTGTCATTTTTGTAGCCTAATGTCATTTTGGAAGTTTTTCTTTTATATTCGTTTCTTGTTCATTCGTTTAATCTTATTTAAACTTTATTTATTTATCTTTCTATTTTATTTTCTTATTCGTTTTAAAAACGTTCTAACATAGGCTACGTAATAAACGTTCTATGGTTGTTATTTGTTTGGTTCCAACTTCCACAGTTTTTTCAGCCTGTAGCATTGTTGTGTTTTTTGTTGTGTTATGTTAATAAAAGTTCTGTTTAATATCAGTGATTTTTTTAATTGTAGTTTCGTTGTCGTCCATTCAAACAATTGACGCCGAATTGCCAATTCCCGCAAAACTAAAAGTGAAAGTATAATACGCACGCATTTATAAGCTATTTAAAAGCAGGAGGAAAAGAGGAAAACTCCACCCCCACGGTGATACCGGTATTACCGGTGTTGTCACATGTCCATTAACCGGTGGGGAAATTTCCTCATCGTCACAACCCTAGTCTGGGTGAAACTGATGACTATAAGCTGATGATCATTATTATTTTTCTATTTCTTTACATCTCTGGTAGATTACCATCTAAGTGACGAACATAAGGTAACAAAAGGACATCATTTCTGTTTACTGAATTTTATTGGCTCTTTCAAAATACATAACAGCTGTTTCAAACGTTATTCAAATTACAGTACTGCACAAATTTACTGGACTGTGTATAATTTAAATATGCTATAATCCAGTACTGTACATAAAATATAGTATTGTATATTTTGTTTGGTGGCATATTTATTAAAGCCAAAATGGACACAGCATTTTTCTTTGGTACAAGTTACTCAAGTTGCTCAGTTGGCTCTGTGTTTGAGTTCTCCTCCATGCTGCTTCTATGTCTTCGTCTGGATGGGGCGGAGTCACGTGACAACACACAGGGTAGTATGTTTTTAAGGGGAATGTACATGGCCGTTCATTGGGAAAAGTATTAACAATTTTTAAAAACTGAAGTAACCGATATGGGCAAGTTTACATCGATTAGAGGTTCTGAATGTCGGTTTTGATTAATTTTGGATTAATTGCCCAATCCTAATTCAGAGTTAGCAGCACTAGCGTTAAAGACAACCACTAAACAAATGGAAAAAATTTACGTTGGATGATTGGTCCATAAGACGGTTTTATATCACCTGTGATGTGCTTTTATTTCATTATTAATTCTGACCCGTGGATTGGTAATTTGTTTTCCACAGAATTACAAATGATGTAGCAACATACTGCCAGTCTGCGTCAGTAAGCTTGATAAGTTTCACTAGCGGCAACCAACCACCTCCAAAATTGCAAATTGCTGAAAGGTTAGCCGGTATCTGTATTGGTGATGTTAGACAAAAATTACCGGTAAAAATTTCCACATTGTTGCTTCTCTGACTACAAGTACATAAAATATGCAAAGTTTCCTTAAAAAAATCATAAAATTTTTAACTATGTAGAACATTGTGTTCTCTGTGACCAATTCCACTTTTGCATGTCAACCATACTTAGATTGTATAAAGACACACAAACCTGATTTCCAACTTTTTACTGGTCTGGCCACATGAAGGTGCTTATTTACTGATTAATTTTTCTGAGTTTTGCACTCTCTACTCTGACTTCCCTCTCAGTAATATTAAACCTCTTCATTTATTGTGAGCTTCCCTTCATCCGAATAAACACTGATATTTTGTTTTCCACCTCATTTGAACCGATCGATATCTGTTTCACTGTGCATTTATGATGTCCATGTCCTTACATTTTCCTGTTTTTTTTTTTGTGGGGCTCATCTAAGGTTTCATTTCATGCAATTTCTCAAACCTTTTTGCTTCTTTCAAGCTTGGTAAGGGCAGACTTCAGTGCTCATGCTCAGGCTTGGGGAGGGCTGAGAGAAATCAGTTTATAGAAGGCAGGGTCAAAGAATGGATTTGTGCTCAGGGGTAGGTCTTGGATGATGATGATGATGATGATGATGATGATGATGAATACTAGCATTAGTATTATTGTAGCTGGTGTCCTTGAATTGTGAGCAAAAATGCAGACTAGTTTAATGCCTGTCAGGGTATCATCCTGAATTTTATGTGGTGACTGCTGAAAAAACTGACCTTTTTTACCTCCTGCTTGCCCTAGTGCCGCAGCCCCCCTATTGTCTCCATGGAATAATATTTATTGGTTAGAATGTATGAGCTGTACCCAGAGAATCAAGGTAGTTGACGCAGTCTCCCTCCTCCCTGTGACTCATAAGGGTGTTGGGCCTAAATAACTTGGTGTAGTTTTACATTCCTTATATAGCCTCTGTAGAGCAGCAAAGGGCTCGTCCTGCTGTCACAAAGAGAGCCTCAGCCTGAGTGGAGAATTCCAGGCTCATAGTTCACTGGCTTTCCCGTCAATTTTAGAAGGTTTCTGGCTTGGTTTCAGAGTTACCCCTCAGGAGAAAGAGGTATGTTTGCCATGTGCTCGGCCAGAGAGGTGAGGGAGTGTCAGTATTTGCTAATCTTAATCAAACATTTAGTCCTTATGTCTTGTTCAGTTATGGAGTCTTAATGAGAGTTTGGGGTTACCAACATATAGTTACTTTCAAAGTATTGTGTGATTGAAATTTTTGTTTATATGCATTTGGTGTGAGTTATCTAAAGAGACTGGATTTAATCTTTAAAGAATCTAGCAGTCGGCTGAAAATGTAAAAGGAGCAGAAAACAATTGCGTAATGAGCAGCACATATTCGTCTTACTGTACGTCATTACAATGTTACAAGATCTGCTTTCATGTGTTTAGTAATTTATATAAAATATTGCGAAAAGTGTGTGCTATATTTGTAGTACTGTACTTGGCTTAGGGCAAGGTTTATACTGTCATTGAGATCCATCTACTGTATTCCTTCACACTGTAAAACAGTGTGCATCTATGCATGTAGTAATAGTCAAATGACTAATGTCTAAATTTCCATGAGTTGTGGAATGTTTGTATTGCCATGTGGAATGTTTGTTAGACCCCTTAATCCCATCTGTTCCTTACTGATGGGGGAAAAGAGCTGTTGTGTTCTGTCTGTATTTTAAAACCAAAGTATGTTCTGAAATGAACTTGGTACATTGTTCACTGATGATCATTATGTTGCTTCTGTGGATTTTTACTGTTCTGGTTCACTGCAGTGTTTCCACTGGTCTTATTAGGACTCTTGAATACTGGAAACCTCTGTCATTCATTCTGCTGCCCATCAGCTTTGGGTTTGTGGGGCATCATATTCTGAAGCTGGTGTCTTACAGAGGTCATTAAGGGCACTCAAATAAGTAAATAAACCATCCATGAATTAGAGACTGTCGGCAGTCTGCGTAATTTTTTAAGTGAGAGAAGATTGATGTAAAGCGTTTCCTTCCCCCTGTTCCTTTCAGACCATGAGTATATACTATGTAACGCTGAATGGCCCAGCACCTTGGGGATTTCGGCTCCAAGGAGGGAAGGACTTCAACATGCCACTCACGGTGTCTCGGGTAAGTGACAGCTATTCATTTTTGTTGCTTCATGGCTTTACGTTTAATAAATGCTTTACCCTAAGTAAAGTATGACATTTTAATTGATGGACACCATTTCCTTAACTTGCATTCCAAAACTCTTCTTTTAAAATGGTAAGCTTGGACAAAGGGTCTTCAGCTGCATTATCAATGAAAAAGCATCAAAAACTCAAACAACTTATTGATAGTAGGATTTGGTGATGGTTTTGTGAATTTAAATATTATTGTAGGGAGATGTATTCCATAGTGCTGAAGAATAATACCAGTTTACATTGATGCTAACCGATGAGGTTGAATGGCACACCAGTCAAAAGCTAGCTCAGGTATAGCATTTATTACATATATTAAAGGTCAAAGTTTAGACATTATTCTGTTTGTCTAAATATTTTTTAGTGTAATTGGGAATTCCACACTACTACAGTGAAAAAGTGATATTCTGCACTGTGATCTTTTTTCTGAATGTGGCTAGGAATTTTGATGGCTGAACAAACTGAAGTACATTGCAGAAATGCTGAGAAACTATTAATATTCAGTGAAAATGTTGTGCCTGAAATCTGATTGTGCTAACATCAGGGATAAGCCTCATGTAAATGTTTGCTGATTATTACTTGACAGAACATGCTGATCCATGAGGGGGAGTTATCCTTTCCCAAATGCCTTTCCCAACCATTAGCAAATATTGATAGTGAAATAATTATACTAAACCACATTAGCATGAAGTAGACATGGGAAGGGACTAGCTGCCACCCATCTGCCTTTGTGTATTTGTATTTACATTTTATAGATTACTTATTACATATGATATAATGGTAAATGATTAATATTTCATGTATATGTAATATAAAATACTTGGGGTGCTGGTTTGTTTATCACATTAATGTGCCGCATTAATTTTAAAGTTTTAACCCGTTATTTTTTTGTTCGCGTTAAAACAGAAAATAGTTTAATCATACATTTCAATAGAGACCTATAATATTCCCTCCTGGTCTTAAACAACGGTAAAGTTTAGGTCATGCCATTGCGCAGCATTCCAGAATACAAAGCTAAAATCTGTACATTACAAGCTAAACCATTTAACAAAAATTTTAATATGGGTCATTTTTATGTACTTGAGAATTTGAGAAAAAAGTTATGTGAAATTTTTGTTTTTGTTTAGAGCAACTGACATTACATAAGAGCATAAGAAATTTACAAACGAGAGGAGGCCATTCGGCCCATCAAGCTCGTTTGGGGAGAACTTAACTAATAACTCAGAGTTGTTAAAATCTTATCTAGCTCTGATTTAAAGGAACCCATCGTTTGAGCTTCCGCTACACTAGCAGGAAGACTATTCCATACTCTAACTACACGCTGTGTAAAGAAGTGCTTCCTCAAATTTGTTTTAAAATGTTCTCCCGCTAATTTCCACCTATGGCCATGAGTTCTAGTATTTAGACTAATATTGAAATAGTCATTTGGCTGAACAGCATCCAGACCCGTTAGAATCTTATAGACCTGAATCATATCCCCCCTTAGTCTCCTTTGCTCAAGGCTGAACAGATTCAGTTCCACTAACCTCTCCTCATAAGACATTCCTCTAAGACCAGGAATCATTCTCGTAACTCTTCGTTGCACCATAGTACCTTAACTTTAGGTATATTAAAATTGGTTGTCGTTTTTTGCTCTAATTTAATTTCTTTCACCCATTTTACCCAAATAGCCAAAAATCAGTAACACAAAACGATATACAATGATTTTAAATTTTGTCTTTTTTTTCTCGCCTCCAAAATCGATATTTTAGACAATGAAGCCATTTATTTTAGTTTGTCTCTTCAAACTAATTTTTAAAATTTGAGCAAATTGATGAGTTGCAGATAGAATTTTTGACAATAACCAATGTACTCCCCTTTGTGTTAATTCTACGTTAATTTGGGTATTCAATGTATAAATATTTACGACTCAATTTTAATATTAGGTGCAATTTAATGCGATTAATCACAAAGTTTTTTTTTTTGGATTGATTTAAGCCCATATATATTGTGTGTGTGTATGTATGTGTGTGTGGTTGTGTGTATGTATAAAAACATATATAGTGCTTGTAATTAAATACACATCTTCACGTACACATCATGTATATAAACGTACATCTAGTACAATGTGTATGTGTAGATGCAGAGTGGTTCAGTGAGTACCCCATCTCTGCTCTGTGTGTGCTTTGCATGTTCTGTCCTCGTCATGCCTCTTGCAGTGCAAAGACAGCATGCAGTTTGGCAAAGCGGTGTCTCTGAATTGCCCATAGTGTGTGAATGTGCATCAACTTTCCTTGTATGAATTGGCCTCCCATCCAGGGTGTATCCCGGCCTAGTGCCCTATGCTGTGTGAGTTTGGCTCCAGCATCCCCGTGACCCCGAGCAGGACAAGCTGTTTGGAGATGGATGGATGCATAATGTGTATGAGATAATATAGCCTTGCTGACCAGACAAACTGTAATCTGCTCTCCATTCAAAGCCTTGTGATATGGAAATATCTTGAATGTTTACTTAGCAGTCAAATAGCAATCCCGAACCGAAAGGTCGTTGGATTTCACTGTTATAACAGTGATAATAACCATGCAAAGCTCTTCTCACTTGTGAACTGTTCCTAGTTGAGCAATGTGCTGGCTTGCTGAGTCTTACTAGGCTTTGATCCAGGGGCGGATCCAGGGTCGGGTTAGTGAGGCTTGCACTCCGAATGTTTGTTTGTAGCAAAGCTCTGAATCTTGTTATAACAAGTGTTTTGTTTGTTATATGTATACTGTATAATGTGATTTTGTTCAAATTCAGAGCCGTGATGGACACGGACCTCATCTGTTTTCAACAGAATAGACAGAATTTTGTACTTGGAAATGTTGGACTGTGACTCATAGACAGGGTTGTGATCTAAGCCCGGAGCTCCTTCTAGCCTAGGTCAGGCTCAGACGGCCATGTTGTGAATATTACTGAGAGTTTCATTACCTGGCCAGTGAGGATGCCCTTAGAGAGAATTCCTAAATGTTGAGCATCTGACAACGGCATCTGACAACAAAACTTACCAATGGCATTCTGCTAACTGTTAAGCCGAAGGGCTGATTTTAATTAATATTTTTTTAAAGCCTTAAAGTAAAAACCGGGAAAATACACCTTTAAAGAGAACATGAGAAAACAAAAACTTAAGTGGGTCCAAATCATTCATCCAGCTTATGAACCAGAGACGAAGGCAGTCTACTTCCCCAAAAGGACATGTAATTTTTGTTTGTTTCCAAGTGCTCTGCTTTCTGTGTACTAACCCTGGAGACAGTCTCCTCAGTGTTCCATACACTGGAACTGCTGGAACAGAATGAGTGCTGAACCCAGCATTTCCAGCCCTTATATGTACTGCATTGTTTGTCATTTACATATGTTCATTATGCAAGCTTGCTGCTGACTTCCACCAGATGTCCAGTGCTGGTATTTATTATTTTATCATGTTCTTAATGAGCCACTTGTTTCATAGTGCTTGGGTTCCTGTTTTTTGCAGTATGGGTTAAACATGTTTGCATTCTTCTCAGATCTTTTCTTTTTAACAGATGACACATCTAGCAGAGGTCAAAGGGTTTTTTTATTTAAAATACAGATTTGAATCTTAAAGGGATTGCATACTCTTATTCCTTTCACAACACTGCTTATCATCCGTTTTGTTTTTTTGTTTTGTTTTGAGAACCACAGAGAACTGCAGTTTAACCAGTTGGTTTATTTTCTTTCCAGCTTCTTCAGAACGTAAAGGCACAAACATGCTTTTTCCCATATAAACTGACGAGCGTTCCCGTACACAATGCTAGGTGATGTAGCATATCTTGCAGCACAATTCTGCAGTTGTCACCCGAGCCTATATTCTGCAAAAGGTGAAAACTTTATTTTGACTTTATTTTCAGCTTTTATTTGAGGTTGTGAACTTTGAAGCACTGACACTGAAACCAGGGAGGCTTTCCATACCAATGCAAGAATGAAGATGCCAGCCTGTGGATCACAAAGAAATATAAACTTTAGACACTTTAAAACTATGACTTACAAATGAATGGAAATGACATCCATGTTCAGTAGCTCATGGGTCAAAGGAAGCAGGAAACACAAGGCAGGAGACACCCTGTAAGGTATGCAGGCCATTACAGGGCACACACACACACACACACACACACACACACACACACACGCACGCACATGTAGGGTAAACATATCCTTATGGGAACCGCTCATTCATTTCAATGCACGCACACACACACACACACGCACACAAAAACATGCATAAACAGACAAACACACACAAACACTCTGAGGGCGATTTAAAGACACCATTTCACATAAATGAAACCCTTGTGGGAAGAAACCCTTGCAAATATAGGGAATAAATGCAAACTCCACATCTTGCAGGGTGGGGGATCAGCAGGTCTCAGTGCTACCCACCAATCCACTCTCTACTCGAAATTATAATGTGGTGTTTGTTTGTTTTTTTTTTTTACACAAACAATAGCCTAGGTGTCTATAATCTTCAGGAGAAACCTGAAAAACAAACCAGGTTAGTCTCATTTTAATGGAGAATCAAGTGCAATAAACATTACAAATGCTGGAATGTTTGGTTGTTAAGCAACGTCTGAGCATTGTTGAGCATACAAAGGTTATGCGAGCACAACTCGGCGGAGTTGTGACATTCTCACTGCATGTATGTTGGTCAGTTTGTATCAGTGGAGCGAGGAAAACGAAACAAATGGAATTCTGTCCATCCATCGTCCACCGCCTATCTGGCCTGGGCCCCCCCCCCGGATCTCCAAGCTCCTCACACCCCGTCTGCAAGGCTGAGCCCAGACGCCCTGCAAAGGAAGCTGTGTGTGTGTGTGTGTGTGTGTGAGTGAATGATATATATATATATATATATATATATATATATATATATATATATATATATATATATATATATATATATATATATATATATATATATTATTAAATTTAATTTTTAACAATTTAATTGACCAGATGCTGAATCCAACTAAAATTTGAGACATATTTCACGCATTCCTCATTTTAGTTTTGAAATGGGGAATATTTAAAAAATTCTTAACAAGGGATTATGGGAATGCAAATGTCATTAATACTGAGATGATAAAACGGTGTGCTATTTCAGAGCACAAAAGTATGCTCTCCAAAGACGACTTTTGAACACATAAATAAATCTATTTTCTGGATGCACAAGACATCTGGGCCTCACAGTCCCAGCATAATCGCATGCAGTGGTGTCGACAGAACACATCTGTCGCGCTGTTGGGCTTTCTTGCTGCGTCAGAGACTTTTGTGTCAGGGGTCCCGTGGAAGCCCTTTTGAGCCTTGCTTCTGAACACTGTGTTTGCTGGAGCCGGACGGGATTGAAAACAGATGTGCAGTCTGTGGGTTGGCGGGGCGAGGCTTAAGGAGGCTAACGCTCCCAGGGGGAATCTGACGTCTCCGCAGCCCGGGAGCCGGGTGGCAGTGCGGTCACCCACGAGCTGGAGCTGCGCTGCTGGGGATTATCGCTGTGTATGTGGACTCTTCCATGACACAGTTTAATGCCGGAGTTGTTTAGTCACCCGAGAATGTATCTTCCTAAAATCTTTGAAGCTTGAGAATTTGTGTTTTTTAAGTATAACTGGAGAGGGATGGGATGAGTATTTCAAGGGGCTTTGCTTTCTGGGGCTGTCCTCGTGTCAGAATGTGGC